>NC_133775.1:32895361-33033089 GCF_003597395.2 Chelonoidis abingdonii
AGTCCAGGCAGGACATTAAACGGTGCGGGGGAGAGGAGCTCAGCATCCCGCTGCTATGATAGTCCAGGCAGTACAGAATCTTTTCTTTAGACATGAAAAGGGGGGGCTGATGGAGCTCAGCTCCCAGTTGCTATGATAAAGACAGTTACCAGCCGTTCTGTACCATCTACTGGGAATGACCGAGAGTCATTCCTATTTTCACCCAGGCGCCCCCAGCCGACCTCACCTGAGGCCAGCCAGGAGCACTCACAGGGTGATGACAAGGACGGCTAGCAGTCCTTTTGTACGGTACCGTCTGCCACTGGGAAAGGGAGGGGAGAGGATGCTGCTGTTCACTGCCGCTGCACCATGTCTACCAGCAGCATGCAGTAGACATAGGGTGACATATAAAAAAGTCAAGAAACAATTTTTTTCCCTTTTCTTTCACGGGGTGCGGAAGGGGAGTAAATTGATGAGATATATCCTGAACCACCCCGGACAATGTGTTTGACCCTACAGGCATTGGGAGCTCAGCCAAGAATGCAAATGATTTTCGGAGACTTCGAGGACTGTGGGATAGCTGGAGTCCTTGGTACCCCCTCCCTCCCTCCTTGAGCCGTCCATTTGATTCTTTGGCTTTTTGTTACGCTTGTCATGCAGCACTGTGCTGTGGACTCTGTATCATAGCCTGGAGATTTTTTTCAAATGCTTTGGCATTTTGTCTTCTGTAATGGAGCTGTGTAAGAACAGATTTGTCTCCCCATACAGCGATCAGATCCAGTATCTCCCGTACGGTCCATGTTGGAGCTCTTTTTGGATTTGGGACTGCAGCGCCACCCGTGCTGAACAGAGCTCCACGCTGGGCAAACAGGAAATGAAATTCAAAAATTTGCGGGGCTTTTCCTGTCTACCTGGCCAGTACATCAGAGTTCAGATTGCTGTCCAGAGCGGTCATAATGGTGCACTGTGGGATACTGCCCGGAGGCCAATGCCGTCGATTTGTGGCCACACTAACCCTAATCCGATATGGTAATAACAATTTCAGCGCTACTCCTCTTGTCGGGGAGGAGTACAGAAACTGGTTTAAAGAGCCCTTTATATTGATATAAAGGGCCTCGTTGTGTGGACGGGTGCAGCATTAAATCGGTTTAACGCTGCTAAAATCGGTTTAAATACGTAGTGTAGACCAGGCCTGATATTCCTACATTAGACTTACAGGAGTAATTCAGTTTCTGCCTTCCCATCAATCCTAATCTGTATCCCCAAAATGAAGATGAAAAATGGTTGTGAAAGAAATTGTTTTCCAGCTTATGAAAGGGTATTACAAACTATGGAACAAAACACATGTTAAAACTGTGCAAGTACTTAGAGCTGTCCTTTTTAGTAAAATAATCATAAAAACAGGGGCAAACTTGTTGTCCTGTCTTCAATTTAAGTCTCAGGTCCTCCAAATCTGAAATAGATGAAATGTGAAAAATTAGTATTGAAGTATGAATTCAATTTTTATGGTTATTAGTTCAGTGAAATTGAGGAGATTAAGGACTTGTTGTGGAGTATATCAAATTCACTTGCAGTTTGTCAGAATGTGACTTATGAACTGTGTGGACCTTTTTGGTTTTTTTTGTTTTTAACTCAGAGTGCCTAAATATTTTACAGGTGGGGAAAGGAGAGCTGGTTTTCAGTTCATAGACCCAACGATACTAGCTAGAAACTGTCTACCTCTCTCTTTATGCCATGCTGAATTTTAGATTGTAAAACATCATTTTCCATGTTTCATAACTGCTAATCTCTGTTGAAAGAGCAGTTCTTCTGTGAGCTTCAGTAACTTGAGAGAAAAGACCTGTTCAGAGAGCTGAAAGCTGTTCTTGTGTAAAGCTCTTGTTACATCACACTGGCTGCAGCCTACAGTAAGAGGATTACAGCAACTATCAAGTTTACTGAAACTTTTGAATAATGTGTGTAGGACAAAGTCTGCAATGGATTATTTAAAAAAAAAAAAAAAAAATCAACAACCACTTGAACTCTTGTGCTCTTTCTCTATTTTGCGCATTTCTCCTCCAGCCCACTGGATGATTCTTAACTTGCTGATGGTGGCCAGTTTTCAGTGTTATACAAATGTTCTCATGGCATCCTTTCTACACTGTGAAATTAAGCCCTTGGTGGCAGTGGTTTTAGGAATAGGTTCCCCTGAACTGAAAATGGCTCTGCTAGCGTAGACTGAATGAAACCACTTTCTGCATAGTTACCCTGTGTCTACATAAGGAAGTTTTTGAGAAAGATGCTGCTATTGTACTACCACCAGGAGCAGTATTATAGTGGTGGAAATGGTGGAACAGACTGGCAGCTAGTTCTCTGGCTGCTGCATCGGCTGACCACGCTCAGCACTGGTCTAGCTGACAATGGGCAAAGTACCAGTACCTGTTGGTGACCTGTTTTTCTAGCTGTCTCACCACTGCTACCGTTCATTGGTGGAGAAATTTTATTAAAATTCTGGTGTAGACCAGACCTTGCAGAAAGTATCTGAGACCATCAGAAGCCTTATTTCAAAGCCCCTTTGAAAGATCTGTACAGGAAAAAACATTATTAATATTATTTTCCTTTCCCACGCTGGGTGGGATAGCCATTTTGCCACCTATGACCCCGGCCCTGAGGGGTGGGGGAGGATCATTATATGTTTATCTGTCTACGTAAATTACAAATGACTAACATACGGTGTCTGGTTCTAGTCCCATTGAAGTCAGTAGGAGTTTTGTCATTGATTCCAGCTGAAGCAGTAGTGGGCCTTTCCAGCCTGGGAATGTATTCTCTTTACTGTGGAGGCTGTTCACTTTGGGATTCCCCCAGAGTAATTGTGGGCACAGGAATCCCTGGTAAAATGTCTCTAGTGGAGCCACGTTGAGTGGATGGCGTCAGTGAAGGGCAGCATCAGTCTGGAGATACTGGGTCTCTAAGCAAATGACCAGATCCACCAGGTTTGTGAGTGGCCCCCAAACCTTGTTTTGACGGAGGGAGGGAGGGAGAAAGGAACATGCTGTCTTCATCCCCTCGTACGGATCCTCATGGAAGACTGGCTCCCTCAAAGCTGCTTCCTGTGAGTTTCCTCACAGGAGGTGATGATGTGGGCCATGGCTTTTGTGTTGTAGCTACAGTGTAGGTTGTTGTAGCAGCATGATGGTTCTGACTCTTCTATTCTGGGCTCCTATTTTCAGGTGTCTATAACTTTCTGGCTAAAATTTGGCTTTGGCTGAAATGTCTCGTTCTCATTCTCAGCCTAAAGGTGAACTCTATTTACATAAGAAGTTGGCCAAATGGAATGTGGCCTGTTCTTGAGTTCTGCACACAGATGTGAGCAAGAGGCAACTATTAATTGCACTATCTGACCTGTAAATATTCAGTGTCTGCTACAGACTCTGTCCAAGCTTACTTGACAAGTATGAAGAAATATGGATTAGAAATAACCAAATGATCCCATGCTGTGCACGTACACTTGTGACTGTACCCCCTAAGTAACAAACAGCAAACTGAGGTGTACTTCTGCGTAGATCTGAACTGCCACACAGTTGAAATAATTAACCCAGCTGATCCATCCTAGGCCTGTCTGCTTTGGACTCTCCTAATATCCCGACTGGCCATTCTCACCATTAGCTACTCCTATGCATCCAAAGAAGTGAGCTGTAGCCCACGAAAGCTTATGCTGAAATAAATTTATTAGTCTCTAAGGAGCCACAAGTACTCCTGTTCGTTTTTACTCCTACTATGTTAAACTGACTATATGTGATACAGGTTTCCCTTCCCGTCCTCCTCCCCTGCCGCTTATGTGGGCGTATGTGATGCACGTGACACATGCACTACATGATTACAGATGAAATTGCAAATTTTAGTCATGAATATAACAGTTAAACTGGTGTTTTTACCACACCGTGGTTGTAAGGGAAGTTTATTCTTTGAACAGATGGGTTCAACCCTCCAGACTGCATAATAATAAAAGGAAACATCTACTGGATGGGCAATAAACTATGCTGCAACAAGGATTGGGTGGGAATTCAAATCAGATTTACAGTTCAAGGTAGCAATGGATAAAATTTAATTGGAAGACTAGTTTGCTATTGTCAAGGTTTTTTCCCCACTTTCAACTTTAGAGTGCAAATGTGGGGGATCTGCATGAACACTTCTAAGCTTAATTACTAGCTTAGATCTGGTACGCTGCCACCAGCCAGAAATTCAGTGTCTGGCACACTTCCTGTTCCCCCAAAAACTTCCCTGGGGAACACAGATCCAAACCCCATGGATCTTAAAACAAGGAGAAGTTAACCATCCCCCCTTTTTCCCCCCCCAGACTTTCCCCTCCCTGGGTTGCCTTGAGAGGCTTCACACAGATCCAAACTCCTTGGATCTTAAAACAAGGAGGAATTAACCATCCCTCCTTCTTCCCCCCCCCAATCCCTGGTGAGTTCAGACCCAATCGCTTGGATCTTAAAACAAGGAAAAATCAATCAGGTTCTTAAAAAGAAAGCTTTTAATTAAAGAAAGAAAAGATAAAAAATCATCTCTGTAAAATGAGGATGGAAAATGCTTTACAGGGTACTCAGATTCATAGAGACCAGAGGGACCCCCCCGCCTTAGATTCAAAGTTACAGCAAACAGAGGTAAAAATCCTTCCAGCAAAAAAGAAACATTCACAAATTGAGAAAACAAACATAAGACTAATCCGCCTTGCCTGGCTATAACTTACAATTTTGAAACATGAAAGACTGATTCAGAAAGATTTGGAGAGCCTGGGTGTACATCTGGTCCCTCTTAGTCCCAGGAGCGAACAACGAACAAAACAAAAAGCACAAAGACTTCCCTCCACCAAGATTTTAAAGTATCTTGTCCCCCTGTTGGTCCTCTGGTCAGGTGTCAACCAGATTTACTGAGCTTCTTAACCCTTTACAGGTAAAAGAGACATTAACCCTTAAGTATCTGTTTATAACAGCTATATAAACTGATTTCCAGATAATTGTCTTTTTTTTATTTTCATTAACTGAGAAACGAAAGATTCTATCCATTTTCCAGACTGTGTTAAATAGTTTGAATATCTTACTATAAAATAAAAATATTGAAAGCAGCTCTTTTAGTATAGAATTTTTATATAATAGCTGAAACATTAACATTGCTAAGATGTGAGTTGGTGGTACCTAAGGAAAAGGATCTGATAACAAAGGAGAGAAATGTATTGTGTTTTTTTTTAAGCATATTTGAATGCATCAGAAATGAGAGGCTTTGTCATATTGTTATAAGAGAGTGCAGAATGTTTTGCAAAATGTTGTATATTTTTTCTGTTTTAAAATATATTTTTAATTAACACTAATAGAGTGCTTTACATATTCAAAGTGTGCAGTGCAATCACTTTTACAGAATCTGATTTTTCGCAAGGTGTATTCTATTTGCTATTCACGTTTTTAAAATATATCAACTACAGCTCTTAACAGTCCAGAAATTTATATCATACAGTGCAAACCTGTTAAGTGCTGGCTCTCTCTAAATATAATTTGACAGTAAGTAAAGAGAGAGATTTTGTTGTTTTTGTTATTCTAGAGACACTTACACCCTTGAAAGGATCCTGTCTGGCTAGCTTCCATTTTATGGAGTGGTGGACAATAGCATACAATTCAACAAAATACAAAGAGCAGTGGAAAACTTTTCCAGATTCTATGTGTCCTGTGATGTTATGCTGTTCAATAGAAAAAAAAAATATAGCCAGTATGTCAACAACAAATGATAGTAACTTTTATGTTTTGTTTTGTTTCAGGAATGTTTACCCTGGCAGAAGTTGCATCACTTAATGACATTCAACCAACTTACCGCATCCTGAAGCCATGGTGGGATGTATTTATGGATTATCTTGCTGTTGTTATGCTAATGGTTGCCATCTTTGCTGGAACCATGCAGCTGACCAAAGATCAGGTGGTCTGCTTGCCAGTATTGCAATCTGCTGTAAATTCAAAAGCACAACCCAGCATACCAGGGAATGCTGATGTTACACCAGGATTTGAAGCAGCTACTGATCAGGATAAAGAAATGGCAATGAGAACAGTTTCCTTTGAACATGCACCTACCATAACACCAGACATACCACTGAGCAGAACTACCTATTCTCAGTTGCAATCTACTGTATCAAATCAGGAGCCGAAGAATGAGAAACAGGATTCTTCAGGCCGAAAAACCAATTTGGATTATCAGCAATATGTATTTATTAACCAGATGTGCTATCATTTGGCTCTTCCTTGGTATTCAAAGTATTTTCCCTATCTTGCTCTCATACATACTATTATTTTAATGGTCAGTAGCAATTTTTGGTTTAAATATCCCAAAACATGCTCAAAAATTGAACATTTTGTGTCTATATTAGGAAAGTGTTTTGAATCCCCGTGGACTACAAAAGCATTATCTGAAACAGCATGTGAGGACTCTGAGGAGAACAAACAGAGACTAACAGGTGCCCAATCCCTGCCAAAGCATGTTTCCACTAGCAGTGATGAAGGAAGCCCAAGTGCTAGTACTCCCATGATAACCAAGACTGGCTTCAAGTTTTCAGCTGAAAAGCCAGTGATTGAGGTTCCCAGCATGACTATTTTAGATAAAAAAGATGGAGAACAAGCCAAAGCCCTGTTTGAAAAAGTTCGAAAATTCCGGGCCCATGTGGAGGACAGTGACTTGATTTATAAACTCTATGTTGTCCAGACAGTCATCAAGACCGTAAAATTCGTATTTATTCTTTGCTATACAGCTAACTTTGTAAATGAGATTAGTTTTGAGCACAACTGCAAGCCAAAAGTGGAGCATTTGACTGGCTATAAGGAATTTGAGTGCACACACAATATGGCTTATATGTTGAAAAAGCTGCTTATCAGCTACATTTCTCTCATTTGTGTGTATGGTTTTGTTTGTCTGTACACACTCTTCTGGTTGTTTAGAATACCCTTAAAAGAATATTCCTTTGAGAAGGTCAGAGAAGAGAGCAGCTTCAGTGATATTCCTGATGTTAAAAACGATTTTGCATTTCTTTTGCACATGGTAGATCAATACGACCAGTTGTACTCCAAGAGATTTGGTGTCTTCTTGTCAGAGGTAAGTGAAAACAAGCTGCGTGAAATTAGTTTAAACCACGAGTGGACGTTTGAAAAGCTTCGTCAGCATGTCTCCCGCAATGCACAGGATAAGCAAGAGCTGCATCTCTTCATGCTGTCAGGGGTCCCTGATGCAGTGTTTGATCTGACAGACCTGGATGTGCTGAAACTTGAGCTGATTCCTGAAGCAAAAATCCCAGCTAAAATCTCCCAGATGACTAACCTTCAAGAGCTTCATCTCTGTCACTGCCCTGCAAAGGTTGAGCAGACTGCTTTCAGCTTCCTCCGTGACAACTTGAGATGCCTTCACGTGAAATTCACAGATGTTGCAGAAATTCCTGCTTGGGTGTATTTGCTCAAAAATCTCCGTGAGTTATACTTGATAGGCAACTTGAATTCTGAAAACAATAAGATGATAGGGCTTGAATCTCTCAGAGAGTTAAGACACCTTAAAATTCTCCATGTGAAGAGCAATTTGACCAAAGTCCCCACCAATATCACAGATGTGGCACCGCACCTAACAAAACTAATAATTCACAATGATGGCACCAAGCTTGTGGTACTGAATAGCCTTAAGAAAATGATGAATGTAGCTGAGTTAGAATTACAGAACTGTGAACTGGAGAGAATTCCACATGCCATTTTCAGTCTGTCTAATTTACAGGATCTGGATTTAAAATCAAATAGCGTACGCACAATTGAAGAAGTCATCAGCTTCCAGCACTTAAAAAGACTTACTTGCTTAAAGTTGTGGCACAATAAAATAGTCAACATTCCTTCCTCCATTACCCATGTAAAGAACTTGGAGTCACTTTATCTCTCCAATAACAAACTCGAATCCTTGCCAGTCGCAGTGTTCAGTTTACAGAAACTCAGATGCTTAGATGTAAGCTATAACTCAATTGCAGAAATTCCAGTGGAAATTGGATTGCTTCAAAATCTGCAGCATTTGCATATCACAGGAAACAAAGTGGATATTTTGCCAAAACAGTTGTTTAAATGTGTGAAATTAAGGACTTTGAGTCTGGGGCAAAACTGTATTACCTCGATCCCAGATAAAATTGGTCAGCTCGTACAGCTAACTCACCTGGAACTGAAGGGAAACTGCTTAGATCGGCTACCAGCTATGCTAGGACAATGTCGGCTTCTCAGGAAAAGCGGGCTTGTTGTGGAAGATCACCTCTTTGACACTTTGCCTTCAGAAGTTAAAGAAGTATTGAATCAAGACACAAGCATTACCTTTGCTAATGGGATTTAAATACAGGTGTAACTCCCAAGCAACTGACTTCCAAGCAGCAAATGCTAAAGTACAAGTTATTACAAGATCATGAATTTTAGAAATACTGGAATCTTTGTAAGAAAGAACCATTAGCAGGATGATAGGTGATGTAACTGAGCGTTCAGTGTTTGTAGCATTTTAAATGATCACTTCCAATTTTTTTGAAAGAAAAAACCCTTAATCTCAATTCTTTTTCTTTTAAATTGTTTGTAGTTTGGATGCTGCCGCTTTTGAATGTTTACAAATTGCTTGCCTGCTTAAAGTAAGTGATTGATTAAATTGATGATCTTTTTCTTACTATATAAGTTATTCTTTAATGTTTGGACTTTATTTTCCCTCCCAAAAAATGTGCAAAAGTAAGTTACTACAGTATTATCCTAAAAGCACTTGAAATGCACATTGGTGTGTAATGTAGTATTAATCCTCATACATTGCTGCGTCACTTACTGAGAATGTATGTCTGCCTTTGATGTTGTGAACTGCAGCAAAACTTCCAATTGTTTTACAAAGGGGTGTACAATTTGCTTGTGGGAGCAGGGCTCTCCACATCCCTCTCCAACAAAGCCTGATTTTTTTGGATGGGATTCCCATCATAATCCACCAGTACTAGAGCACCAGTCCTTTGTACACAGTGCTATTTCTGCTAAGCAGTAAAGGCCTTTCCCCATTTCAGAATGCATTTGTGTTGCCCACTGTGCTCCCAGATACTGCTAACTGGAGTGGTGATAGATGATCAAATGTAGATCCTTGCCACTAAGCTGTTGGATTGGCCCTAGGACAAGTACTGAACTTCGTCATTTTGAATTGTTTTGCAAGGTGATGGTGGAAGGTCTTTAGATAAAGATACGGTGGTTCACTACTGCTGCTTTACTCCTCTACAGACCCTTCCATCCAGAAATCTCACAGTGCTGTATAAGTACTGATGAATGTTTTGTCTTAGAACACCTGGTGGTTAAGTCCATAAATGGCTATTAGCCAGGATGGGTGAGGAGTCGTGTCCCTAGCCTTTGTTTGTCAGAGGATGGAGATGGATGGCAGGAGAGAGATCACTTGATCATTGTCTGTTAGGTCCACTCCCTCTGGGGCACCTGGCATTGGCCACTGTCGGTAGACAGATACTGGGCTAGATGGACCTTTGGTCTGACCCGGTACGGCCGTTCTTACGTTCACCTGCGTGAAGGAGGCGGGAATCAGCCCTATTTCAGAGATGGGCAAGTCATAGCCTCACATTCCACAGTTTCACACAGGAGGCCTGACAGTCTTTGCTTTTAACCAGAAGATAATCCTTCCTCCAAACAAATCCAATTTTGAGGTCATTCAGGCACTGACAATGTTAGCACAGGAATCTATAAACACTTGCCAGATGAGGCATGAAATAAATTGAGAAAAAGCAGCCAGCACAGTGTATAATTTTTCAATTGACTTAGTATTGCCTGAATCACTACAGAAGCATAAATTTGTTAATCTGCAAAATCACCTGCTCAGAGATCTGATTGCAAGTTAGACTCCTGTAATGGTTAAATCAGTTCTCTACTGGAGAGTGGTTAGGTACCGAATTGTGCTACAGCCCTTCTTAAAATCCAAGGGCCTGATTCTCCTCATGCACCAGTGCTATGGTGGTGGAACTCCACTAACTTCAGTAGAGCTACTCCTGATTCATGTCACTGTAAGTAAGGGTATGTCTGCATTTGCAACTTGCTGCCAGTTTTGCGAATCTGTGTTAAGTGATCTGCAATAAGTGTTGCATGAGCGGTTCAGACGCATGACATTATTACCTCGTGATTAAGGTAGGTTTTGCCTTATATCATTGCGGCCACACAGCACAGCAGTATTTTGAAACAGGCATTCAGCATGCTGGTCAGGCATCCCATAGTGCATTGCTCTGCTCCTGTGCTCAGTGCTTTCTGGGAGTCTTTCCATTGTGGGATTGTGACATTTTGAGGATCTCTCAAACCAGTAAGGTGCTCTGTCAGTGCCTGTCTGGGAACTTTGGGTGCTGTAATGCTGTGCTGCTATGACACCAGTAGCCAGCTCCCAGGCATAATGATCTCAACCTGGCTTGTACCAGCCTGGTTGTTACTTGTGGGGTGACCCAGCCGGCCCTTCCAGTCCTAAGAGTTCCCAAATCTATCTACCCTGAGTTCTTGTCTACCAGACACTCAGACTTTCTCCCTCTGGTTCATCACACCAAAGGTATGAAACCTGCCCCAGCTTATTTTGGTGCACATACTCCACACAGTTTTCACACCAGAGACTGCCTTGGGGTAAAAATAAACAAGTTTATTTAATAGAAAATCACTGATTCAGAGATGAAATAATAAGGAAAAGCAAACACCAGTTACAGAGAAAATAAACAGAGACACAACTTCAAGCTCTGCACTTCTATATTATAGGAATTTCCTTTTCTAATACAAGTTACCCAGTGCCTTTGAACAGTTTCCCAGTGTGCCCTGCTCCATAGAGGGGATCCAGCATTGACAGGCAGCCACTCCCTCCTCCCCACCTTCAAGACTGTTCCTCCAGTTCTGGATCAAGAACTCAGTTTCAAGCCTCCTTTTCAAAAGGCGATTTTCCTTTTTTTTCCTCCTGCCATGGTGACCTTGGTTACGTGGGTGGGGAAATTCTAGCTGGGGTATCTGTGTTTTCCCATTAACTCTACTGGCCCATCATTTGTCTTTTTCTGAGTTGTACAATGCTAAGTGTTTGGGGCTAGTCTCATTAGGTTGGGGAGGCATACCCCTCTTGTCTGGCCAACCACTGCCCTGCTGTGAGATGGAGGTAAAGCTTTAAACATCCAGTTCTCTATATACATAAATTCAGAACCACTATCTCTATACATATCTCGTGATGACCATTAAGCTCAAAACATTACAAGCTTCCATAAAAGACCTTACTCAACATATTTTTATACAATAACATTATATACAACCAGTTGATTCAATTGTTTATTCTTTGGGGTCATATCCCTGAGGGTTTCTGGACCCTGATCATCACGGGAATACCTACCAAAAGGCACTAGAATTCTGAGGCTTGGTTCAAACTACATAATTGCCATGATTCCCCTTCTTTCACCTCATCATACATTGAGCACTGCAAGCCAGTGCCTTTTTTAAAGCTCTGTCAGGCAGCATGAAGCACTGGTGAGCTCTGCAATCCTCATGGTGATGACTATAAACAGGCCACTACAGGCCTGTGTACAGTTGCGCGGTGACCTCACAACCAGGCAGCAGTCTGCAGCCCTAGTAAGGCACCTAGGGATGAGGCTGACGTTGAGCAGACACTTCTCCTAGACCTTTACATGGAATGCTTCATTCAGTGGACAGCTGCTTTTTTGGACTTGGCCAACATGCACAGACCAATGGGATAGTGCTACAGACTTGGGATGACCAGTAGTGGCAGCAGAACTTCAGGAGGACAAATGCCACTTTCCTAAAAACCTGAGCAGAGCTCACTCTGGAGCAGCAGACCCCCTACATGAGAGCTTCCCTCAGCATAGCAAAGCACGTGGCCGTCAGTCACCTTCTGGAAGTTCACCACTGCCAGTTGCAAGCAGTCCACATTCCCACTGCTCCAGCTCACAGTTAAAAACCCACATAACTTGGTTTTATAGAACTAGACCATTGTCTTGATTTGAGGGCTAATTCTTTCAGCCAACTGAGCCTTGGCATTTAGCTTTTTCTGAAATACTCTGATTTTTTTCTTTAGGGGGGAGGTGATTTCAATCCTGACCTTTACTTAGCATAGCAGCAGTTCTTAATTTAAGAAGAACCTTTTCAGAGTGGGAGGAAAAGGCAGTCTTCCTCATCATACATGAAGTGGTTAGTTTTCCACATTATTTTCCCATTTCTAATCTGACCTTGTCCTACTTAAACCTTGAAGTTCAGCCCTCTTCCAAAATAAGACTTCAAAAGGCACATACTTTTTTTTTTTTTTTTTTTTTTTTTTTTTAGAAGAAAATATTACAAAACCTCTCCCTTTCTGTTCTATTATGCATGAAGATGTGTGTTCATGCAGTCAAATCCCCTGTTTCAGGTATTCCAACCCTAGAGAATGTTTTGGTGTTTCTAAAAATAAACAGGTGTGGAGAGTTCTTTACTAGGGTAGACTTTAATATGGCCTCTTGCTATACAATAGTAACTGAGGCTATGTATTCCTCAAAGGATTTGGTGGTGGGGGGAAAATAGAGTATACAAGAATACTTTTTTGATGGTAACTTTGCCATTGCCATGTACAAATTTAAGTGACTGGGAGCCCCTTTCATTTGTCTAGAGAAATTTTCTTCCTCAAATCCTGTGCATTCCAAAGGGAGATTCTCTAGAACAAGTTTGCCTTTTATAGAGTTTGGCAGTCAATTCACCAGGTCTTCTAAAACGAGCATCTTGATGCTATAAAATTAAGGCTGGGCTTGGCTACACTCGAAACTCCAAAGCACTGCCGTGGGAGCGCTCGCTCAGCAGTGCTTTTAAGTGCAAGTGTGGTCACGGCGGCAGCGCTGGGAGAGAGCTCAACCAGCTCTGCAGGTACTCCACCTCCCTGAGTGGATTAGCTTACACTGGGGCACTGTTTACACTGGCATTTTACAGTGCTGTAACTTGCTGCGCTCGGGGTGTTTTTTCACACCCCTGAGCGAGAAAGTTGCAGCGTTATAAAGCGCCAGTGTAGCCAAGGCCAGAGTGCTCATCACCTAAAGGACTTACAAAATTATTTAAAGATTTATAAATGTAACTTCTCTGGAATTTTTACCCTGTTTCCAAGTTCTTTGCTGGACATGCAAATGTCCCATTGCAAATGTAACAGGTTGACTAGAGAGAGGTCGGTTTAAGCAGAGGTCATGCTTTTTACAAACTAGTTGATTGTCTCCCTTGCAGTAAAGCCAGAGGTTCAAGATGTATACTTCCAAACCACTGCTCCACCTAACTTTCCCCCTGCCCAAATTGCTCTGCCGCTCCATTGGAGGGGTGGGCTCTTCAGGGGGAGAAGGGACAATATCCAGAGGTAGTGTAGGTCTTTGCGAGGGGATTCGGGAGAAGGCCAGATAGACATTTGTTGTTGGGGAAGGAAGGAAATAAGAGGAAGTGGGGAACTGTAATGTACCCCAGCCAGCGTCCAGTGCCATGAAAAAGCAGGAAACCATCTTCATGATCAAATTACCATCACAGGGTAATCAGCACAAAGCAGGTCATATTCTACATAATGTGGCACCACATATTTCACTAATGTTTCAACCTGCTCTTGGGTATGGTGCCTCCTAGTGATCCGATACCCCCCAGGTCTGCAGGTTCTAGCCCTGGTCTAGAAAGGATATGCAGTATTTTGTTAAAAGTATATGACTGTCAGACAAAAAAATCAGATCATATTCTACTTCTTGAATTATCTTCATCATCAGTCATGTGCATCTTTGTTTGAAGGGGAAACTATTAACCACTGTGTTCACTATGTCACTATAATATGTTCATGTTAAAAACTATTTTTCAAGTGGAATACCCTGCCAGAAATACATCACAAGATTTTATCTAACCTTTTCCTCTTTTCATTTATTAATCATGCCAAAAATTGAGCATTTCAAAATTTAAAATAGTATCCCAGTAATCTTGAAAATAGTGCTTGGCTGATGTATTAATCATAATCACAACCAGCTGATTTTCCATTCTCATGCAATCTGCTCCTGTGTTGAGAGGGGAGGCTCTGATCCATGCAACAATGTCCAGTGGTTTATTTTTTTTGTTCAGTTGGTCACAAAAACCTCAGAGAACCTTAAGAGCCCTAGACTGGGCTACGCCAAGCAACGGTCAGTCACTGTCTAGATAGGTTTTCGTAGGGCCTCCATCACTGGTAGCTGAGCACCTTCCAAAATTATGTATCGTACATATACAGAGAGCAGCTGGGCTTTGTTTACTTAGTGTTGGGGTTTTTTTTAGGGTGTGTGTGTGTGTTAGTTTTCTCATTTTCAGGTTTTTATTTTTAATGTGATATTACTGTCAGAATAGTGGGTCAAAGCAATGGCATTTGTATTTACTTCTGAAAACTTTGGGGTTAGTAGTCATCCGAATCTCTTGTAGGAGTGAATTCCAGTTTTCAATCCTCAATCACCAGGAAAACAGCACTCGTGCCAGAGTTTAATAGGTGAGGATAACTATTCTGTGGGTCTGGTGGAATGTAGGTGGTGCGGGAAGCCAGGATCGTGCGGACTGCAACTGTCCCTCAGGTCACTTGGGACAATCTCATGGAGGGTTTTGAAGATGAGGCCTGAACTCTTGAATTTGACATGGTAATCCAGTGCAAAATGCAGAGCACTGGGGTGATGTAGCACCCCATGGCACCCCTCTGTTGCTGAACTTATGGGCTGCTGTTCTGTACCAACTGTATCTTTATAAGGTTGCCTAGGTACAAAGAAATACAATAATTAAGCTGGGGTGGACGGTCATGCATGTGTGGATCATTATGGTGAAGTCTAGAACCAGGTAAGAAGGATTGGCTAGTGGATAGAGCACTGGATTTGGCACTTATGAGACCTGGGTTCATTTCCTGGTTTAGCCACAGACTTTGTTTGACCTTGAGAAAATCACGTATGTTTTCCTCTGCCTGATTCCCCATCTATAAAATGGAGATGGTACTTCCCTAACACACCAGTCTGCTGTAAAGATAAAATCTATAAGTGAATGTGACATGTTCAGATACTATAGCAGTGAGGCCATATAAGTACCTGTATAAATAGAAATCCAAGAGTTTTCTTGCTAGCTGCAGATGGACAACAGAGTCCATTGACATGGTTGTATTTGCAGTGGAGGCGAGGCCAAGTCCTATTCTTGTGCATAAATTAAGAAACTATTTGATCTAGATAATAAAGTAGCATAGTCATAGCTTATAATAGATTGCTGGCTTCCTAACATTTGGCTTGGGCCATCCCATTCCAAGCAATTAGAATCTTGGTGCAATAGAAGAACAGAAGATTTCCCAGTTGACAGTGCATGAAAGCAGTTACACAGTTCTGAGTACTTCAATCCAAGGGAACAGAATGTTTACAGATCTTGCTCAAACAGTGCACAAATTAATACAGCCTACAGGCAGGTTTAGACTGCAGAACTGGCACTTGCCCAACAGAAAGTCAGTCTAGGTCCTTTTATTTAAATAGATGCTGTCTAATTAAAAATGTTGTACAAACTTTTGTTAGAGTAATCCTTAAGATTACCAGAATTGAAAGATTAGGGGCGGGGGCCACAAACTCAATTTTTTCCTAGGTTGTTTTTTTTAGTCCACAATGGTAGCCAATGTAAACTGCACATTTAACATTCAGCTTAGGAAATTCTTTGTAACCCATTAGGTATTTTAATGCTACAGAAGAATGACCAGTTGATACTGGATAAATGTGGTTATACAAATCTCTCTTGAGTTCTTAAACCAAGGGAACAAAACATATCTGAATTCTGCTGAAACTGAGTGTGAACATTAATGTGACATATGAGCAGGCTGGAATTGCAAACTGGCATTTGCACAGCTAGTCAACCTCCCTTTAACCATACAGCATAGGTGGGGCTTTAGAACTAAACTCACAAATAAGTTTGCAGAAAGACCATTTACAGCCATGTATATATTCCAGGATAAAAGGGGGTATACAACACGTCTGAAGGAATACCCCTTGCCTTCTTGCTAATGAAATGCAGCCAACTCTGGGATGTAATTTTGGCAATTGACCACGTACAGTGCACCATCACTACACAATTCTTTAGGACAGGAGTTGAAGAGCCAATACCTGTTTAAAACCACAGGTGAAATTTTAGGCAGTGAGAATATAATTAAGCAACCTGGAATTCTGGCAGGCTCCATCCACCCCTCCTTAGGGCTGAAGATCTTTAATAGCTACAGGGAGTCAGGACCCCAGTTTTCTGTCTTATCTAAAGTGGACATCTACAACATCACATTACCCCTTGATGCCTCGAGCAATGCTGGGTGATTGGTTTAGCAATGACTGATTGGGAAGAATGCCAGCTGCTAAATCACCTCCACAATGTCCTGCGGTCTGTCTGATTCAAGCACAGATCAAGTCTGGTTCTGCTTAACTTGAAATCGATGAGACAAGTTTTACACACACACACACACACACACACACACACACACACACACACACACACACACACACACACACACACACACACACACACACACACTCTTTTGTTGAGATTTTTTCTACCTGAATCACCATTTGTATTACAAATAAATGTGCATAGGTGAGTCATCTGTCAACAACCAATTCTGTGTGAGTGTGTGTGTTATCTTTTCGTGCTAAACTATCTGTTCCCTCTTATATTTAGCTGTGACACTTTGTTTCCCAGACTTGAAGAAGAGCTCTGTGTAAGCTCAAAAGCTTGTCTCTCTCACCAACAGAAGTTGGTCCAATAAAAGATATTACCTAACCTAGGGGTCAGCAACCTTTCAGAAGTGGTGTGCCGAGTCTTCATTTATTCACTCTAATTTAAGGTTTCACATGCTAGTAATACATTAACATTTTTAGAAGGTCTCTTTCTAGAAGTCTATAATATATAACTAAACTATTGTTGTATGTAAAGTAAATATGGTTTAAAAATGTTTAGAAGTTTCATTTAAAATTAAATTAAAATGCAGAGCCCCCCAGACCAGTGGCCAGGACCCAGGCAGTGTGAATGACACTGAAAATCAGCTCATGTGCTGCCTTTGGCACATGTGCCATAAGTTGCCTATCTCTGACCTAACCTACCTTGTCTCTGCTCTTAAGGTCAATTAAAAATTGTACACTTTTCTACAAACATCTCTCCCCACCACTTTAATGCAATGTCTGTTCAGTGAACATCTCTATGGTGCAACTTGAAATGATAAGAACACCCAGGATCACCCTTAGGGTAGTTTCCCCAGCAGATCTTAGAATGGCCAGGGGAAGAGTTTTGCTGTGCTTTAGCTCTTATTTCAATCACATTCTGCTCATCGCCCCTCTAGTAGTGGTTGAGAGATTTGTCTAAAGCCCTGAGTGTACTGTATCTGAGAGCTGTCCTGAGAAGCTTCACCCATACATATAATTTAAAGATAATTTCATTTATATTTGTTGCTACTCTAGTATATTTGCAAAGCAGAAATCACCATAAGACACAGAAAATATACAATAGGAAAGGGATTAGACAGTTTCCACTTTACTGTTTCCTACCTAAAGGGATGTTCGTGCTGTTGGCAAGTTTTGAAGTTTCATGAAGAACATAAAGTTGCATGTAAATTATAAAACTCCATTTCTAGAGGCCTGAGCCTGACCTCAGCCTCAGGCATACTAGATTCTATGGAAACAACTTACTGCTCTGGTCTCATCTTTCTTTCTCTCAGTTGGAAATCTGAAAGTATCTATCTACCTAGGCATTTATATGGCTCCCTACCAGAATCCCATCTGAGCACCATATTCAGTAAAGTTGTCTGTGCTTTTAAATGGTCACCCCAATAGGTCCAGTTAAAATAACTGACACCATAAGACTATACAAATAAGCACATGTATCGTTAATACCCCTGCCATGTGCTTAGGCAACTTAAGTCAAGGGGAAACTTCCCACATTGGAGCCAAAAAGTCCAAGCTTGAGAGTCTCTGGGTATGCCTACACTTGAAATTTCAAAGTGCTGCCGCGGCAGCGCTGCAAAGTGTGAGTGTGGTCGGAGCGGCAGCGCTGGGAGAGAGCTCTCCCAGCGCTGCACGTAAACCACATCCTCTACGGGTGTAGTGTGCAGCACTGAGAGCCGCGCTCCCAGCGCTGCCGCCCTGATTACACTGAGGCTTTACAGTGCTGTATCTTGCAGCGCTCGGGGGGGTGTTTTTTCACACCCCTGAGTGCAAAAGTTGCAGCGCTGTAAAGTGCCAGTGTAGCTATACCCTCTGTTTCATAACGATTGTCACCCTTTGGCAGGCTACACACAAAGTGATGCACAACATTTTAATATCAGGATAAGTACATTCCTCTTAAAACCCAGCTTCCTGTGTCAAAACCATTGTGGAAGATGGCTGAGAGTCCTTGGCACTTAAGCCATGTGTCCCTGCAGAACCCTATGTCTTTGTCCACCTCGTCCCCAGTTAGCAGAATCCAAGATTTCTTTTATGATTATAGAGTGAATGAAAAGGGAATGACAAAGGATGTTACCTACTATTGGGGTTTTATTTTAAGGAGGATATTTACTCAGAAAAAAGTGACTATGCTACTAATGTATCCTTTGCCTTCCTGACTCACTCCTTGCCAACTCTCCCCTCCAGCTGCCTGGAGCCTTCCCCGTCCTGATCTGTGAATCTCCAGGACAGGAGAGAGCAGCAGATTCATCACACTACTCTGCTAGTCAATTAATGTTCAGCTGATTCATCACAAACACATTCTTGACTTGTGTTGCAGCTCCACCCAAGCCCAAAGGCTGAACTCAAAGTCCTCTCCCTGTTTCTGCTCAGCCCTCACTCTGGCAAACTTGCTTTAAGGTCGATTGGAGTTTTCCCGGGTAAGGCATGAGTAAAAGCCAGGGAATCTGACTCCACACTGCCTTTCACTTTGTGTAGTAACTTACACCTGTAAATGTTGACCTGGTGACCAGATAGCAAATGTGAAAAATCAGGACACTTTTTTTTCCAGGGCAGGCGGGGTATAGTGGTGTATATAATATTGAGACAACTGGTCACCCTATGTAAAGGGGTGCTACTGGGTGTAAAATACAAGCACCAGTGTGAAGGGGACTTCTGGTTTGGTGCTTATGTCTACTTTGGACTAGTGTAGATGACTACCCCAGGTGCAGTCAGAAAGGAGCCAGGCTGAATATGGGGACCTCAGGATTTAACAAGAGCAGGATTTGGAATCATGGCATCAATAATGTCCAGGCAGGGGCAAACTGTGTTGTAAATGAGTCCTTGAAACCAGAGACATCTATGATGTAGATAAGACCTGTGAAAATATCAGTGTTAATGAAAACACTGGTATTTCCTTAGGCTATGTCTATACTAGAAAAATACACTAGTTTAGCTATATTAGTTAACAAAAATTAAACTGGTGCAAATCATTAATATAGTTACACTCAAAGCAGTTCAATACCAGCTTATGTCAGTTTAGCTTAAATGAGGGTATGTCTACACGTTAAATGCTACAGTAGCACTGCTGCAGCACCCAGCGTAGACACCATCTGTGTCGGTGAGAGGATTTCTCTTGTTGATGTAGGTAACACACCTCCCCAAGAGTTGGTAGCTAGGTTGATGGAAGAATTCTTCCATTGATCTAGCACTGTCTACACCAGGGGTTAGGTGGGTATAGCTGCATCTCTTAGGAGTGTGGATTTTTCATACCAGAGGGACATAGCTGTACCAAAGTAAATTCCTAGCGTAGACCAGGCCGGAGTCATTTACATCTTGCCTATGTGACACAGTTTTATCAAACCAAACTGATTTAGTTAAATTGGTGCAATCTTTTTGTGTGGATACTCTTGATTCAGTTTCAAGGCTTGTCTACACTTAAAATGTTACAGCAACAGCTGCATCCCTGCAGTTGTGCTGCTGTAGCTCTTCAGTGTAGATCCTGCTGATGGGAGGGTTTTTCCTGTAATTCACCTTCCTGAGAGGCTATAGCCAGGTTAACGGAAGAATTCTTCAGTTGACCTAGCACTGTCTAGGGCTTGTCTATGCCACGCAGCTTTTAGCGCCAAGGCTCTGCTGACACAGTCTTGGTGCTAAAAGTCAGCGTGTGTAAATGCTCTTTTTTGGTACTTTGTCAGCCCTTTTGCTGACAAAATACTTCCAGCCCTGCGAGCAGCATTAGCTTTGTTGGCAGTAGAGCGCTCCTGCCGACAGAGCCGCATTCACGCTGCCACTTGTGTCGGCAAAACTTTTGTCTTTCGCAGGGGGTGCTTTTTAAAGTACCCATGAAAGATAAAAGTTTTGTCAACAACTTTGCAATGTAGACAAACCCTATGTGGAGACTTAGGGCTTGGCTACACTGGCACTTTTTACCACAATAAAGCCTCCCAGAACGCTCTACCTTACTCCCCGTCCATACTGGCAAGGTACCTAGAGTGCTCTGACTTCCTGGCTAGAGCGCTTCTGGTACTCCACCTTCACTAGACGGATAACAGCTGTTGCATATTGGCTGAGATGCCCCAAGACCAGTGCAAAGGAGGAGTTAAGTTACAGCATTCTGACTGACCTCTGGAAACGTCCCATAATCCCCTTAAGTCAAGTGGCCTCTCCTTTTTGTTGTGAAATCAGCTGAGGAACGCGGAAATGCCTTTTCAGAGCTCCATTTCAGACAGCAGCTGCTTATCTGCAATGAGGCAAGCAAACGTTTACTGAGTGAGTAAGAGAGAGAGGCAGGGGGCTAGGAGGATCTGAACTTACAAGGCAGCGTGCTGACATACTCTCAGCACTCCAAAAACCACTTGCGCTCTACCCTCACATACAAACAACACACTCCACCCCACCCCCCTCATTTGAAAAGCACATTGCAGCCACTTGAACGCTGATAGCTGCCCATAATGCACTGCTCCCAATGCAGCAGCAAATGCTGCAAATGTGGCCACGCCAGTGCGCTTGCAGCTGTCAGTGTAGACAGACTGCAGCGCTTTCTCTACTGCACTCTCCGAAGGCTTGTTTAACCCAAAGCGCTCTACATCTGCAAGTGTAGCCATGGCCTTAGGTTGGCTTAACAATGCGGTTCAGGGGTATGGATTTTTCACACCCTGAGTGATAATTTAACTGACCCAATTTTCCCGTGTGGACCAGATATAAGTGCCCATGAAAGGGAATTGCACTGATATAATTAGATCAGTTTCTGAGGCTTGGCCTACACAAGGAATTTACACCAGCTAGTCTGTCAGAGGTGTGAAATATCCATACTCCTCAAAGGAGTAGCTATACTGACCTAACCCCTGGTGTAGACAGCGCTAAGTTGAAGGAAAATTCTTCCATCGGCCTAGCTACCTACCACCTCTCAGGGAGGTGGATTTACTATAACAATGGAAGAAGCCCTCCTGTAGGCATAGGTAGTGTCTATACCAGGGGTAGGCAACCTATGGCATGTGTGCCGAAGGCATCATGTGAGCTGATTTTCAGTGGCACTCATGCTGCCCGGCTCCTGGCCACTGGTCTGGGGGCCTCTGCATTTTAATTTAATTTTAAATGAAGCTTCTTAAACATTTTAAAAACCTTATTTACTTTACATACAACAATAGCTTCGTTATATATTAGAGACTTATAGAAAGAGACCTTCTAAAAACGTTAAAATGTATTACTGGCACGCAAAACCTTAAATTAGAATGAATAAATGAAGACTCGGCACACCACTTCTGAAAGGTTGCTGATTCCTGGTCTATACTGATGTGCTGTAGCGGCGCCACTGTAGTGTTTAAAGTGTAGACATACCTTAAACCGATTTAGTTAAATTGGTACCATATTCTCATCTAACCAGGACCATACCAATGCAATGCACTCTTCTAACATATACAAGCAAGGCCTCAGTGTTGTGGTGCCTTTGTTTATCTTCCTATTCATGTTGGCTTGCTTTAGCTATTTATTTACCTCCAAATAATTGGTTTAATTGAGTGTTTTTAACATCCACTGTCATTCCAAAGGGCTACTAATTGCTGATTCGTTCAGTGGGATACAAAAATAGGAGGTGTAAAGCACGGAACAATTGTGAATGTATTGGA
Organism: Chelonoidis abingdonii; assembly: GCF_003597395.2. NCBI lineage: Eukaryota > Metazoa > Chordata > Testudines > Testudinidae > Chelonoidis > Chelonoidis abingdonii. Next base: position 32,917,400 of record NC_133775.1, read on the forward strand.
CAGTCCATGCTGGAGAGGCCATATGATTGAAAGCTAGGGGAAGGATAAAACAACCTGTTGTTATATTTTTTGTGAAATTCAGCATTACGAGAATTAAGAGATTCAGAAATTGTTGTAGTTTTCTCAGCTTGCAGAGTAGTCACTCTAAGACCCTAAGATGCTGCTATCACATTGACAGTGTGATTAGCACTGTATGAGATTCAAGTCCCTGTTGCAACTTAAAATCTGAATACATAGAGAAGGATCAGGTTCAAATGCATGGGAGAACCTGGAGCAGGTCTAGATGCCACTGCAGGTGGTGCTAATTTGTGGCCCAATTCTCCAACCTTTACTCGCATTGAGTAGCACTTACTCATGTAAACAGTTAATGGAATTCCTTGTGAGAGTTGGTGGTACTGAGTGCAAGAGCTGGAGAATTAGACATAAAATGCCAACACTGTCATTGCTGTGGAAATTTTCTACCATGGCATGATGCTGGAAGCACTAGTGTAGTCAGGTTTTAGATTTTTTCTGCCATCATGCTGTCTAGAACTTCTCTGAGCAGGTGTATGCGACATAATAGTAAAAATGGCTTGAACCCTAAATATAATGGTGCTCTGTGCATCACTGCTGCCCAGGGAAGCTGACTTGATTACTGAGGAGGGCAGTGAAGTACATGTGCCCTATTGTCTGGGAAGCTATTCTTCTGTTAGCCGGCTACACAAAGTGTACACACAAAATATGGTGGATAAATACGCATCATAAGAAGTTACTGTTTCTAATAAAATTGTAATTTTCTCTTTTTAAGGCTTTTTACGTGGATGCCAACCTTTCAATGAACTTGAAACCAGTCCTAACACATCATGAAAAGCAAAGGAATGTAAATGTCCTGCAATACATGGGCATTCAAAGTGCTAACTGTTCTCTCTGACACAGTGTGTTGCAGCTCTAGCCTGTGAGGCATATAGTTAAAGGAGCACCATTGTCTGAGTCTTCCAAGAAACCTAGGCTGTTTCTTAGAACTTGATTAGTAGCTGAGATACAACGGTGAAGTATTACAGCTTTTCCCCTTTTAATCTTTTTTTCTTATTTCTCCTCTGTTTTCAGGGCTAACTCCTCTGGCTTTACAGTCCCTAAGAAATGGTTCCAGTCTTTTTCCAGATGCTTCTTTAGAAATTTGTACACTTGAACCATTGAGCAGAGCAGCTCCTTTATATACTTCTCAGTTCCAATGATTGCTGCCGTGAGAAACAACATGCTATCGTGGGGATGCACAAATAAATCCCTTGGGAAAACACTTTTCCTCCTTTGCTGCTGGGTTGGAGCTGTACAAGGAGGAAATATTTGGTCTGATCCTGCTCCCGCTACAGTCTAAGTCTAAATTTCCATTGACTTCAGTGGGATCATTCCAATTCTCTCTGCAAATATTGATTCTAGGAAAAATGTCAGTTTTCTTCCCAAATTAGTTTGCCACACATCTAAGATGACTACATCAGAAGCTTCAGGAATCTCATAGTTTCAGAATTTGAGGTAGTGGCAAAATTACCATGATTTAATTATTGTCTAATTTGCTAGGGAATAGAAAGCCACCACATTTGCTTCAATGGAATTATTTGCCCAAGAAGGTATTCACCATTGTGAGTAAGAGTTGCACAATCTGCCACATAGCTTCTGTAAAAACAAATTTTACAAAGCTTAAAATCAATGGAAATGTTTCCATTGTCTTTTTATTTCAGTGGAGACTGTTGTTTGTGAAACAAATAAACATTTGCCTGGAGTTTTTTCCTGGTCAAGCACTGCATCTTTCTAAATGAAACTGACTTAATTAATTCTTATTGTCCAAGCAACTCAAAGAGCAAATAAAAGAGTCCAGCGTTGATTGTAATTTGGGGTTTAAATTGTTCTGTTCTAAAAAGCCAAAGAAGCAATTAGTAACATAGGCTACGAAATGAGTTTACAACATATGAATTTAACATTGTCCATTTTATTCACAAATTAAGTGCGGCATGGTGGTACCCTATTTATGCTCTGCCATCATTGGGCCTCACCTCTGAACTGAAGAGAGGCCATATCTAGAACAGTTCATTCCTTCTACCCGTGGACTCCTCTTTGTTGCAGCTGCCAAGAAGGGTGCCAGCTAGTGCCATCTGTGACAAAGGTTTGTAATGTTGACCCCAGCCTGTTGGGAACTACTCTGAGACCGTCAATTTATTTCACATCCAGCAGGCCATTGCACAGCTTCTAGATCAGGGGCAGGCAAACTTTTTGGCCCGAGGGCCAAATCGGATTTGGGAAATTATATGGAGGGCTGGTTAGGGGAGGCTAAGCCTCCCCTAACAGCCAGGCCTGGCCCAGCCTCTGCCCCCTATCCATCCACTTGCTTCTCACCCCCTGATGGCCCACCCAGGCCCCCTGCCCCATCCACACACACCCCCCGCTTCCTGTCCCCTGACCGTCTCTGGAACTCCCACCCCGACTGCCCCGTACCATCCCATCCAACGTCTCCTCTCATTCCTGACTGCCCCCCCCCCGGGACCCCTGCCTCATCCAACCACCTCTTCTCCCTGACTGTCCTTGGAGTCCCTGCCCCTGACTGCGGCCCGCTGCCCCATCCAATCCCCCTCCTTCCTGACTGCCTCCCGGGACCCCTGCACCCTTTCAACCCCCTCCCGTTCACCACCATCTGACCCCCCCCAACCCCTATCCACACGCCCGCATTCCCCTACCTGCTATCCAACCCCACCTGCTCCCTGCCCCCTTACCGCACTGCCTGAAGCACCAGCAGCTGCCGGCGCTACAGCCGCGCCATTCGGCTGGAGCCAGCCACACTACCGCACAGCACAGAGCACCGGGTCAAGCCGTGGCTCTGCAGCTGCGCTGCCCGGCCGCCCAGAGCGTTTGCACCAGCGGCACGGTATGCTGAGGCTGCAGGGGAAGGGGAACAGCAGGGGAGGGGCCAGAGGTGAGCCTCTCGGACCAGGAGTTCAGGGGTTGGGCAGGAAGGTCATAGTTTGCTCACCTCTGTTCTAGATAGTAAGAATATGTGGTAGCTGGTGATATGATCTGCATTACTGACTTAGATGTGAAAGGACTTGATCTGGCCATTTTTTACTTCCCTTAAGACACAGAGTCTTAGAAAACTGCCTTAAATGGGTAGCTAGGGAAATCTCAAGCTGATGTAGAGATGTTTATTCTGTGTTTGTACAGCATCTGGTACGATGGAGTTCTGGTCCCTGAATGCGACTCTTAGGTGCTACAGTAATACTACTAATTAATAATAATAATAAATATGCTGCCTCTATGCCTCTCCTGTCCAGCCCTCTGACGTACAAGTGTGCCAAGGATGATCCTGGGCTGGTGGAACGGTCTCGGCCTGAGGCACTGTTACAGCAAGTTTAGATCAAACAGTCTTGAAGTTTCTCTAAGTGCTGGAAACCAAACCAGTCCCCAGCCTCCTCAGGATCAGGGGATCTCAGAGATGGCTTTAAGTCACTTTTTCCCTGTCTCCCCTCAAATTATGTGTCAAATACAGTTTGACCAAACCTGAAGATCTGGTCCAAAACCTCCACGTCCTACTACTAACCCTCTGAGCCAGCCAAGACCACATTTCATAGCATTTAGTTTTCTATTGTTTGGCTATAGAGACACACTGGGATTTCTGCTTTTGACAATTGAATACCTCAAGACTTTTGCAAAGGTGAATTTTGCAAATCTTCTGTGTAACTTGGATGACAATCTTATTTTGCTCTTCCATGGGTATGTTTTTCTTTGTGTATCTCGGAGAGTTCACACATTTTAACAGACTTTTGCGAAGGGCGGAGGAGGGAAGGCATTGCCCAGAAAAGAGAAGGGAATGAAGCACAAAGAGGTGGGAATCTCCAAAACTAACAGCTGAGACCAATTTCCCTGAAGATTCAGCTCCAGGTATGTAAAAAACAGCAGCATCTAGTTATGTCCTGAAATGGGCAATGGCAATACAATTCTATTGAGCACATCACTGGAAAATCCTCATCTTCACTGTGGCCTCCCAGTTCCCTCAGCCTCTCCTCATAAGTCATAGCTGTACCTGGCGTGGCTGTGCTGTGGACAAGGAGGGCACTATTGCCAAAGGGAAACTGGTGATTATGGTGTTCATTTCAAAGTAGTTCTCCATTGACTTATTGTGCTTAGTTTCCTTCTTACTTATGGGGTTTGGTTAAAATTTTAATTTGCCATTTGTCTTTTTGGCTTTTTTGAGAAAGCCAGATGTGTTTGGTTTGTTGGCTTGTCTTTTTTCTTTTGAGGGGGAAAGGAAATATTATTGTCTGGGATGATTTGTCCCTACCACCACCACACTGTTTTCTTCTGGGCTTTTGAGTTGGGGTTTTTGGGTGGTGCTCTTTTAAATCTTTGTTATGTTGGTGTCTATGCATACTGAGGTTGCTATTTAGTGCAAATTTCCACAAGAGTGTTGCACCACACAGTGGCTGTTTTTATAATTCTGAGATTTCCCTATTGTTCCCAGAGCCCTTGGTACAACACACGGGAGTTCACATCACCTCCCTGGTTCCCACTTTTTTGCACGCACGTGTGCTAGTCTCTGACTTAAGAGAGGTGACAGACTGGAAAAATGGGAGCGTATCACTTAAGGACAGACCTGCCATGGCAGGACTGTGAGGTTAAGCTTGCAGAGTCCATGATTGAACTAGTCTGATTCATGCAAATACTTCTCTCTTTCTTACTTTCAACAGCATTAAATTTACACAAACACACCACAACTGGAAAAAACAATTCAGAAACGGGTATTGTATATGCAGGTTTTACTTCTCTTGAATAGTAAATTGTCTGCTGCAACTTGTGCCTTCCTCAGAGCAAAAGAAAAATTGTGTGTGTGGTGTGAGAAAACGTAGCTATTTTCTTATATGGTAAGTTACAACGAATTCTGCCTACATTTGTAGTAATATGTCTGTAAAATGGAGATGATTTGCCAATAAATTGCAACCTAAAATCTTAAACATGTGCACTGTGTAACTACAGTACAAAACAAACTTGGTAAATTCAGCTGGCAGTTTCTCCAAGATCTGTGAAAAGTCCCTCCTGCAGCCCCTCTCCCTCAGCAGTATCTAGCAGGGGTGTAATGTTGTTCCTCTGAATGTTCCAGCTGAGAGTAGAAAGTCGTGATAGTCAGGTATTTCTTAGGTGCAATTTTGTTTATTTACAAAGAATGTACAAAATCCTGTGTCTCTGAACACAGAAGAAATCAATTTATTTTGCTCACAACACCCAGAGCACTCTTTTTCAGCCTGCAGTCCTGACACAAAAACCTCTTCTGGTTTTTTTGTTTTTTTTTTGAGAGTCAGCCACTGTACTTCCAGCTGTTCCTTTTGGCTCTTTCTCTTTCCCAGACTTCTTTCTTGTCTCTTCTGAGTTTTTGTGTTATGCCTTCCTGCACACATGCCCCTTCCCATAACAATACTCAGCAAAAGCTCTTGGCTGGGTTCACACACATCTTTTTTCTCAGGTGGGGCATATGCTCACAGTTATGATAGTCAAAGGGTGAGTTCACACCTATCCACCTCAATTGCTAACAAGGTTTCACCCATCTCATAACACTAAATTAAATGAAGGAGAAACTGTGCATTCTCTTGGCTGGAGGCAAGGTACCAGACTGAAATTACTCCAGCGAAGGGAGAAATGGAAATAAAAATAAAAAATATTGAAGATATTGGCAGCTTCCTATGTTGCCAACTCTTATAATTTTATCATGAGTCTTGCAGTAGTTAGTGCTTTTCTTAAAGCCCCAGCTGCTAGAATAAAGAAGCTCAGGCTTTGTCTACATTACCAACTTTTGTCGACTACACTTATTGACACCTAAAAGTCAACTTAGTCAAAATCTGAAAAGCTTGTTCACACTAGCCCCCTCTGGTGACAGGTCATGTCCACATTGGGGGCACCATCATTGATAGTATGAGTAATGCACTGTGGGTATGTATCCCGCAGTGCAGGGTGACACCTTCTGTCACTAGGAGTTGTGGGAAGTCAGAGCCAATTGCGGTGCATCTTGGGACTCTGCCAAATGTCCCATCATGCATTGCTTTATGTTCCAGCCCTCCACTGGCTTCCGTTTTTCTTTCACACCATTTTTTCAATGGCCATTCTTTGCTGTGAGCTCCGGCATCTGTAGTGAGAAGGGATGGATCCCACACTTCTGTCCTATATTCTGTTAAGTGTCATGAGGACATCGTGCTTGGCAGTGCTGTTAATCGTGAAATTATTGACAGAGGAATAGTCACAGGTGCCTGAGATTCTGCATCATATGGATAGCAGCAACTTTATATTGCTTTTGGCATTCACAGATTGTCACTTTTGGGATAGGTAAACCACCAGCACTGAATGGTGGGATTGCATCATCATGCAGGTGTGAGATGAAGAGCAGTGGTTACAGAACTTTGGGATGTGTAGAGCCAGTGGTGACTGGAGCCGGTTTCCACAGGTTCGCAGGAACTGGTTGTTAAATTTAGAAGCCCTTTTAGAACCGTTTGTCCCGCCAGGGACAACTGGTTCGAAAAGGGCTTTTTTAAATTTAACAAAAGCCCCAGCAGCTCCCTGCCCTTCCCCCGGTCCCAGCTCACCTCACTCCGCCTCTGCCTCCTTTTCTGAACACTCCCGAGGCTTCTCCACCCCCTCCCCGGCTTCCCGCAAATCAGTTGTTTGCGCGGGAAGCCTGGGAGAGCTGAAAAAGAAGCAGTGGCTTCCCGCAGGTGAGCTGGGGGTGGGGGTGCGAGGAGGGCTTCAGGCACCGCATGGCTCCAGCCTGGCCCCCGACCCCATCCCCAGGCGGCGTGCCTCTGGCCTGGTCCCGACCTCGGCTGGTTGGGTGGTGCGGCTCCGGCCTGACCTCGAGGCCTAGCCGGCCGGGCAGCGTGGCTCCGGTCCGGCCCTGGCCAGCTGAGCACCCAGACTCCAACCCCGGCCGAGCACCCTCGCTCCAGTCCCAACCCCGGCTGAGCTGTCCAGCCTGGCCCTGGCCCGGCCCCCATCTCCAGGAAGCGTGGTAAGGGGGCAGGGAGCATGGAAAGGGTGTTGGATAGAGGCCAGGGGAGTTGGGGGGGGTAGATTAGTATAGGGGTGGTCAGAGGGCAGGGAACAGGGGGATTGAATGGGGGCAAGGGTCCCGGGGGGGAGCAGTCAGGAAGGAGCAGGGGTTGAATGGGGTAGCAGGGGGCAGTCAGGGGACAGGAAAGGGAGAGGATGGAGCCACAGTCCGGGAGGGGGCTTTCAAGGAATGTGGGGGGTTGGATGGGGCAGGAGTCTCGGGGGGGCATGACCTCATGGGGTCAGGAGAAGGGAACCGGTTGTTAATATTTTGTCAGCTCATCGCTGCTTATAGGAACCCTAAACCTAGTTTCCAGTGACCTGACCTGAGGAATCCTAACCCTAGGGTGGGAAACCCTACCTATAGGAACATTAATATTAGCTCAAAGTGCCCTATCCATAGGAACCTTAACCCTAGGGCGGGGTGCTCCACCCACAGGAACCCTAAACCTAGTTCCAAGTGCCCTACCCATAGGAACCCTAACCCTAGGGTGGGGTGCCCTACCCATAGGAACCCTAACCTTAGATCCAAGTACCCAACCCATAGGAACCCTAACCCTAGAGTGGGGTGCCTTACGCGTTGGAACTCTAAACCTAGCTCCAAGTGCCCTACCCAAAGGGACCCTAACCCTAGGAGGGGAGGCCCTACCCATAGGAACCCTAACACTAGTTCCAAGTGCCCTACCCTTAGGAACCCTAACCCTAGGGTGGGAAGCCCTACCCATAGGAACCCTAACTCTAGCTACAAGTGCCCTACCCTGAAGAACCCTAACCCTAGGGGGGGGTGCTCCACCCATAGGAACCCTAACCCTAGGGAGGGAAACCCTACCCATAGGAACCCTAACCCTAGGGCAGGGTGCTCTACCCATAGGAACTCTAACTCTATCTCCAAGTGCCCTACCGTTAGGAACCCTAACCCTAGGGGGGGGCCCCTACCCATAGGAATCCTAACCTTAGCTTCAAGTGCCCTACCCATAGGAACCCTAACTCTAGGGTGGGATGCCCTACCCATAGGAACCCTAACCCTAGGGTGGGATGCCCTATCCATAGGAACCCTAACCCTAGCTTCAAGTGCCCTACCCATAGGAACCCTAACCCTAGGAGGGGAGGCCCTACCCATAGGAACCCTAACCCTAGCTCCAACTGGCCTACATTTAAGAACCCTAACCCTAGGGCGGGAAGCCCTACCCATAGGAACCCTGACCCTAGCTCCAAATGCCCTAGGCTTAGGAATCCTAACCCTAGTTCCAAGTGCCCTACCAATAGGAACCCTAACCCTAGGGCGGGGTGCCTTACCCATTGGAACCCTAAGTCTAGCTCCAAGTGCCCTACCCATAGGAACCCTAACCCTAGGAGGGAAGGCCCTACCTATAGAAACCCTAATCCTAGCTTCAAGTTCTGTACCCATAGGAACTCTAACCCTAGCTCCAAGTGCCCTACACTTAAGAACCCTAACCCTAGCTCTAAGTGCCAGATACGGAGGAACCCTAACCACAGATCAAAGTGCCCTACCCAAAGGAACCCTAACCATAGGGTGGGTGCTCCTATCATAGGAACCCTAACCCTAGCTCGAAGTGCCCTACCTTTAGGAGCCTTAACCCTAGCTCCAAGGGTGCCCTACCCATAGGAACTCTAACCCTCGGAGGGGAGGCCTTACCCATAGGAACCCTCAGCCTTGGGTGGGGTGCTTTATCCATAGGAACCCTAACCCTAGCTCCAAGTGCCCTACTCTTAGGAACCCTAATCCTAAGGCGGGGTGCCCAACTCATAGGAACCCTAACTCTAGGACGGGATGCCTTACCCATTGGAACCCTAACCCTAGCTTCAAGTGCCCTACCCATAGGAACCCTGACCCTAGGAGGAGAGGCCCTACCCATAGGAAACCTAATCCTTGGGTGGGGTTCTCTACCCATAGGAACCCTAACCCTAGCTCCAAGTGCCCTACCCATAGGAACCCTATCCCTAGGGTGGGATTCTCCATCCATAGGACCCCTAACTCTAGCTCCAAGTGTCCTACCCATAGGTACCCTAACCGTAGCTCCAAGTGCCCTACCCTTTGGAACCCTAACCATAGGCGGTGTCCCTTACCCATAGGAACCCTAAACCTAGCTCTATGTTCCCTACCCGTAGGAACTGTAACCCTAGCTCCAGGTACCTTACCCTTAGGAACAGTAGCCCTAAGGTAGGAAGCCCTACCTATAGGAACCCTAACTCTTACTCCAAGTGCCCTACCCTTAGGAACCATAACCCTAGGGTAGGAAGCCCTATCTGTAGGAACCCTAACCATGACTCCAAGTGCCCTACCCTTAGGAAACCTAACCATAGCTGCAAATGCCCTACCCATAGGAACCCTAACCCTAGGGCGGGAAGTGTCCTACCCTTAGGAATCCTCACCCTAGGGCGGGAAGCTGTACCCATAGGAACCCTAGCCCTAGCTCCAAGTGCCCTACCCTTAGGAACCCTAACCCTAGGGTGGGGTGCCCTACCCATAGGAACCCTAACCCTAGCTCCAAGTACCTTACCCATAGGATCCATAACCCTAGGGCGTGAAGCCCTCCCTATAGGAACCCTAACTTTAGCTCCAAGTGCCCTACCCTTAGGAACCAAAACCCTAGGGTGGGATGCCCTACCCATAGGCACCCTAACTCTTGCTCCAAGTACCGTACCCATAGGAAGCATAACCCTAGGGCGGGGTGCCCTATCCATTGGTATCTGAACCCTAACTGCAAGTGCCCTACCCGCAGGAGCCCTAACAGTATGGTGCAGCTCCCTCCCCATGGGAACCCTAACCCTAGCTCAAAGTGCCCTACCCTTAGGATCCCTAACCCTAGGGCGGGAAGCCCTACCTATAGGAACCCTAATCCTTGCTCCAAGTGACCTACCCTTAGGTACCCTAACCCTAGCTCCATGTGCCCTACCCTTAGGAATCCTAACCCTAGGGTGGGAATCCCTACCTATCGGAACTCTAAGCCTAACTGCAAGTGCCTTACCCTTAGGAACCCTAACCCTAGGGCAGGGTGCCCTACCCCTAGGAACCGTAACCCTAGCTCCAACTGCCCTACCCATTGGAACCCTAACCGTATGGCGGGGCTTCCTCCACATAGGAATCCTAACCCTTGCTCCAAGTGCCCTACTCTTAGGAACTCTAAGCCTAGGGCAGGAAGCCCTACCCATAGGAACCCTAACCCTAGCTCCATGTGCCCTACCCATAGGTACGCTAACCATTGGCCGGGGCACACTCCCCATAGAAACCCTAACCCTAGCTCCAAATGCCCTACCCTTAGGAACCCTAATCCTAGCTCAGGAAGTCCTACCCATAGGAACCCAAACCCTAGCTCCAAGTGCCCTACCCATAGGCAGTGGTGAGCTGGAACCGGTTCCCACTGGTTCACGGGAACCAGTTGTTTTACGAGGGACAACCGGTTCGAAAAGGACTTTTAAATTTAACAAAAGCTCCAGCAGCTCCCTGCCCTTCCCCCAGCCCCAGCTTACCTCATTCCGCCTCTACCTCCTCCCCTGAATGCTCCTGAGGCTTCTCCTCCCCCTCCCCATCTTCCCGCGAATCAGCTGTTCGCACAGGAAGCCTGGGAGAGCTGAGATGGAAGCAGCGGCTTCCCGCAGGTTAGCTGGGGCAGGGGGGTGGAGGTGTGAGGAGGGCTCCATGCGCCGCATGGCTCCGGCCTGGTCCCCGACCCCATGCCACGGCTCCAGCCTGGCCCCAGCCAGCTGGGCGCCCTGGCTCCAGTCCTAAGCCCGCCCGAGCAGCCCGGCCCAGCCCAGCCCAGCCCCGGCCTGGCTCCCATCTCCAGGCAGCATGGTAAGGTGGCAGGGAGCATGGAGGGGGTGTTGATTAGAGGGCACGGGAGTTGCGGGGATGGAGTATTGTCAGGCGGTCAGAGGTCAGGGAAAAGGGGGATTGAATGGGGGCAAGGATCCTGGGGGGGGGCAGTCAGGAAGAAGGAGGGGTTGTTGGGGCGGCAGGGGGCAGTCAGGGGACAGGGAAGGGGGGTGGATGGGGCAGTGGTCCGGTGGTGGGGCTGTCAAGGAATGTGGGTGGTTGGATGCGGCAGGAGTCCCGGGGGCGGGCATGACCCCCTCATGGGGTGAGGAGAAGGGAACCAGTTATTAATATTTTGGCAGCTCATCACTGTGTAGAGCCCCCTTCCTGGAACTGTGTGCTGAGCTGGCCCCAGATCTACAGTGCAAGGACACCAGAATAAGAGCTGCCCTCTCGGTAGAGAAGTGTGTGGCAATTGCTGCCTGGAAGCTGGCGACTGCAGACTGCTCCAGGTCGCACATCAGTTTGGAGTGGGGAAGTCTACTGTTGGGGCTCTCTTAATGCAAGTGTGCAGGGCAATAAATCGCATCCTGCTATGAAGGACCGTGACTCTGGGAAATGTGCATGAAATTGTAGACGGCTTTGCACAGATGGGTTTCCCTAACTGTGGAGGGGCGATAGATGGCACACACATTCCAATTTTAGCACCAGACCACCTTGCAACAGAGTACATCAATGGGAAGGGGAACTTCTCCATGGTGTTGCAGGCGCTTGTGGATCACTATGGGCATTTCACAGACATTAAGGTGGAGGTGGTCTGGAAAGGTGCATGACACATGCATTTTCAGGAACACCGGCCTGCAAGTGGGGACTTTCGTTTCAGACCACCAGATTACAGTGGAGGAAGTGGAAATGCCTATAGTGATCCTAGGAGACCCGGCTTACCCGTTTCAGCCCTGGCTCATGAAACCTTACACAGGACACCTGGACACCAGTAAGGAGCATTTCAACAACAGGCTGTGTATGTGCCGGATGACAATTGAATGTGTCTTTGGCAGATTAAAGGTGCGCTGGCGTTGTGGCAGGTTATGAGGAGAATATTCCTATGGTCATAGCCGCATGCTGCACTTTGCATAATCTCTGTGAATCTAAGAGTGAAATGTTTGCTTAGGGGTGGAGTGCTGAGGCAGAGCGCTTGGCTGCTGGGTTTGAGCAACCAGATACCAGGGCTGTCAGAGGAGCCCAAAAGGCAGCAACTGAAATCAGGGAGGCTTTGAGGGAGCACTTTGACAATGGACAGTAGCAACGTACATCTTTAGAGTAGCTTCCATGGTGCATTCCATGTTTCTTTTCTAGGAGGCTATGTTGACATTTGGGGCCGCATAGCCCAGTAAGAAAATGACTAAAATGTCTGTACATGTACTCGTAGTGATTGCAATGTGAATTTGTAGAAAACAAAATAAAGATGATTTACCATTATAAAACTTGGCTTTTATTGATCAAGAAAAAACACAATGACACTCACCAAAACATAGATGCTTGCTGGGAAAGGAGGAACTGGGAAAGGGCAGATCCTCACAACTGTGTGTAGCTCCAGCTGTCATCATAAAAGTTGTGCGAGGAGGTGGAGTGATGGAGAAACTGAGGAGTCTCAGACAGTGGAAAGGAATGTGCGGGTGGAGGGGGGCAGGCTGGTAAACAATTCTGCATATACTGCAGTGGAGATCGAGTCCAGACCTGATCTCTCTGCAGCATTATTAAAGACTTGAACATTTCTGTTTGCTCCTCCATTACTTTTATCATCCGCTCAGTTGCGTCCCTAGCAAATGCTTGATTCTCTTTTTTGTCCTGCTTTTTGGCTTCCCAGCACTCCTTTCGTTCCCTTTTCTCTGTACCGGAGCACTTCAGTACCTCCCAGAACATGTCTTCTTTGCTGCATCTTGGCCTCTTTTAATCTGGCAGAGATGGTCAGCAGGGATGTGTGGGGTGTTCCTGATGGTCATATCTGGTGAAGTACGGGACAGTGCACAGAAGCAGGATTGTTAAATTCAAGCACAGTATTGAAACATTTCACTTATATGCACCTTTTGCAACGTACCGATCACTTTCTCAGGCACACATCTCTGCAAACACCCAAAACATGCTGAGTTTTGGGTCGGGGCAGGAAGGGGGTGCTGCATCTGGACAGAAGAACATACAGTCTTTGCAGGGGTTGTGATGCAGCTTTACAGGGAAATAATTCTAAAATTATCCGCAGGCAGAGATCATTCTAGCAGAGCAGGGTACAGGGTACATCTATTGCATGCTCGCGGCTTCCAGCCTGCTCTACGTGCAGCTCACCTATGTGCTGCTTTGGTTCCTGCACAAGTGATTGCCGAATGGTGTGGGACAGTGCCCTGCAATGGGGGAAGGAACAAAGCTGCACTGCCACGCAATCTGCGGCAAAGTATTACTGGGTACCTCCAGGAAACTTTCCTGGAGATCTCTGTGGAGGATTTCTGGGAGAGCTCAGTGCACATCAACACCCTGTTCTGCCGTACCAATTAGCTACAAGGGGAAACGTCCAGCTCACAGAAACACAGCCAGCCTCCCACATTTCTATGCCCTGAACCAACCTCCACACTACACAAGCCACAGCCATTTACCAGCAGGGGTAGCAGGTTTGTGTAATTTTTGGTGGTGCCCAGAACAGGTCCAAGTCCCGTCCCAGCCCCCACACCTGCCAAAGGCTCTGGAAGGGAGTTAGGATGCAGGAAGGGTGCAGGCTCTGGGAGGCAGTTTGGGTGCCAGGTGCAGGCTCTGGGCTGGGGCAGAGGTTGGGGTGCAGGAGGGGGTGCGGGCTCTGGGAGGGAGGTTGGATGCCTGAAGGGGTGAGGGGTGCGGGCTTTGGGCTGGGGCAGGGGTGGGTGCAGGAGTGTGTGCAGGCTCTGGGACAGAGTTTGGGTGCAGGAGGGAGTTCAGTCTGTGGCAGGGAGTTTGGGTGCCTGAAGGGGTGCGGGGTGCAGGCTCTGGGCTGGGGCAGGGGTGTGGGAGGGTGTGAGGGGTGCGGTGCTTACATCAGGTGGCTCCTAAAAGCAACCCACACATCCCTCTGGCAGTGGCTTCTAGGCGGAGGGGCCTGAGGTTTCCGCATGCCACTGCTTGCAGGCACCACCCCCATAGCTTTGAGGGTGGGCAGGAAGCCACTTTAGCCCTGCTGCACTGCTGGTGGCAGCGGTGTGGGCCCCTGGGCTCTTTTAAATCACCCAGAGGCAGCAGGCACGGCCGGGAGATGCTCCAGGAGAGGCGCATGGGGGCAGCAAGTGGGGGTGGTGGAGAGACTTGGCCCCAAACATCTGTGGAGCCGGGCCCCCGTGCTCTTGAATATTCCTGGAGCAGGGGCACCATGGGTCCATACAGCTCACCACCCCTGCTTACCAGGCATCTCATCTCCTGCTTTTTGCTCACCAGAAAGCAACTGCTGAGACTGGCTGGGCACCTCAGGAGCAGAGAAAAGTTCCTGGCTGCCTGCCCTATTGGGAGCTCCACATCCTCATCTAGCTCCACTTCTCATCAATAACTTCATCCTCCAGGTTAGGTCTTCTTTCCGCTGCCTCCGTTCCCGCTGAAGTATCCATGGGGCTCTTGGCAGTGAAGGTGGGGTCACCACCGAGGATACCGTCCAGCTCCTTCTAGAAATGGCAGGTCTTAGGTGCAGCACTGGAGTGACCATTTGCCTCCCTCGCCTTATGGTACACCTACCTCAGCTCCTTTATCTTCGATCTGCATTGCAGCATGTCCCAATCATAGCCCTTTTCATCCAAGCCTTGAGAAATGTGCCCATAGGTCCCAATTCCTACAGGTCAAGTGCAGCTGGCACTGCACAGACTCCTCTCCCCATGGACTGATCAGATCCAACAGCTCTGCTGTGGTCCAGGCCAGAGTGTTTGGTGCAATAGCTAGCCATGGTCACTGGGAAGACGTGATGAGACCCTCCTTGAGCCAGCAAGCAGAAAATGGAATTTAAAATTCCCGAGACTTACAAGGGGGATGGGGGGATTGTTGTTTACTTGGCTGCAGGGCAGCAGAGTTCAAACTACTGACCAGAGCGGTCAGGATGGGCATTGTGGGACACTTCCAGGAGCCCAGATAAAGCGATTAAAGCATGCATGGTGTCTACACTGGCTCTTTGTCGATAATAAAGGGAAGGGAAAAGAAAAAAAGTCTCTCGTAGGGGTGGAAGTATTTTGTCGCCAAACCCGGGCATTTTTCCTGACAAAAGTCGCATCACAGTGTGTACGCACTCACTGTTTTGTCGCCAAAAGGCAGTTTTGGTGACAAAACTTGATAGTGTAGACAAACCCTGAAAGAGAATTTCAGCTTAAAAAAGTTTATAGCCCTCATGGCTGCAGAGAAAAGCTTGAAAATTTCACTCAAGTGCATCCTAATGGCTTAGACATTAGAATGCAAATAAAAATAACATTTAAAAAATTCATGGTTTTTAAGCCAATTTCATAATTGTCAGGACCCTGACTCATAATTCTTGAATGCTGTGTGTTGGCAATACTGCATTCCAATTACTTTTCAACTTAGGTCAATATGGAGAAAAGTCTGAAATGGAGAAGTGATTAACAGAGAGCAGAGTTAGGAAGCATGCCTCTGCCCTCCTCCTTCCCCCAAAACACAGACTAAGAGGGTAACAGGGACACTGCCATGCAGTGTTGAATAGGTAGAGAACCAAGGCAGAACAGTAGATTGAGCAAAGCTGCCTGTGATAGGTTGCTTCTGCTCCACCCAGACCAACTGGTATGGGAAGAGACTTTTGTCTTTGGAGTAGCATGTTCCCTGAGAAACAGCCCCCTTTCCTCAGGAAGGCTGCATTCTTCTCTTTCTGTCCTCCTGTAGCAAACTCAAGGTTTTTTTATATACACAGACACGATGTTCAGCAGCAGGGTGGAAACCCAGGCTCTTCAGTAGCAAAAGCAGAAGCCTCTACTACGTGAGCTAAACAAATAACTTCATTAGCAAGGCTATGATATAATCACAGATATTTTTAGCAAAAGTCATGGACAGGTCACAGGCAAGAAACAAAAAATCACAGCCCATGATCTGTCCATAATTCAGTGCTGGCTCCAGGCAGCAGCGAAGGAAGTAGGTGCTTGGGGCGGCAGGTTGAGGTCTTTGGCGGCAATTCGGCAGCGGGTCCCTCAGTCCCTTTCTTCCTCTTTGAGCTGCTGCCGAACTGCCGCTGAAGAGGAAGAGAGGGAATGAAGGACCTGCCGCCAAATTGCCACCAAAGAATGAAGTGGCATGATTGAGCTGGCGCTGAAGTGCCGTCAATCCACTTTATCTTTTTTTTCATTTCACTTCGCTGCTTGGAGCAGCAAGAAAGCTGGAGCTGGCCCTGCCATGACTTATACCATAAATAGCCCTGATTTAATCTTGGGGTGGGGAAGCCCATGGCACCAGCTGGCAGGGGGGAGGGAGAAGGAGGAGAAGCCCTGGGGGGCCAGCCACTGCTCTGGCTGCCCCAGTACTACTGCCAGGAGCCACTGAGCTGCAGTTGCTCCCATCACCCCTGGGACCACTGCTTAGGCAGTCTCTGGGGCCAGCCACATGGTCGTTGCTTGGGCAGTTCCCGGGGCCAGCTGCCCAGAGCCACCAGAGCAGCGGCCGGTATGGCTAGCCCCGGGCTGCTGCAGGTGTGGCTGGCTGCGGCGCTGCCTGAGTGGCTGGCTGCAGAACGCCTCCAGCAGCAGCCGGTGTGGCTGTCCCCAGGGCCGCCTGAGCTTGAGTGGCTCTGGGATCAGCCACACTGACCACTGCAGAAGTCATGGAGATCGCAGGAAGTTACGGAATCCATAACTTCTGCAACCTCTGTGACAAACACGGAGTCCTAGTTATGAGTATTTAGGAGACTTGTATCCTTGGTGCTAGCCACTAAAGGGAGACATGTTCCCTCAGGTCTTACTCTGGCCTATGTATTGGTCTCTACTGTCATCACTCCCAGTTGTATCCCAGCCAGTACCACTGTTTTAAGGAGTTTTTTTTTTTTTAAATTGGACAAGTATATTAAACAAACCACAAAAATCCCATGTGAAAATATATATTATACATAAATGCATTTTATTTATTAGTTCACCACTTGCATTTTTCCTAGGAAAGAAGTGAGGCTTCCCCTGCATATGACTCAGCAGAAATTGTAACATCAAACTGAAAGAAAAAATGATACAAGGCACTGGTGGGTGGCTGCTAGGAAGAGAATAAGGAGCAATGGCAGGATTCCAAATCCTATATTTGCTTAGGACAGCAATACAGCTAGGATCCCTTTTTCTCTCCCTGGTCCACCATGGAGGGAAGAGGGGTAGCCAAGGCATACAGTCCAGCCAGAGTCCTGTACATCTGAAAAGGCACTTTGATCTACAGATCAGATAACTGCAGTTGACATCCAGATTGTGGAAAACGAAGGCCAGTTGTAAATCTAAAAAGCAGTAAGCATAATTGTTAATGAGTAGGGCTCCACGTCTGTCACAGATATTGCAGAAGTTATGGATTCTGTTACTTTCTGTGACCTCCATGACTTCTGTAGGGGACCAGTGTGGCTGACCCCAGGGCCACCTAAGTAGGCTCTGGGGACATCCACACCAACCACTGCTGGAGTGGCTCTGGGGACAGCCACACCAGCAGCTGCTCCGGCAGCCCCCAGCAGTGGTCCTGGGGCAGCCAAGGTCCATGGCCCCGGGCAGCAGTCCTTGGGAGGCCAGTCGGAGCAACCGCAGTCTGTAGCTCAGGGCATTGGTCCCTGGGCAACTGGCCGAAGTAGCTGTGGTTTGCAGCTCCTGGGAGCTGGTGCCACTGGCCCCGGGTGTCCCCTTCTCCAGCGTCCTCCCAGCAGCAGCCCCCTGGATGTTGCCCTCCAGCACCACCTCCCTTGATTTAATCACAGATATTTTTGTAAAAGTCATGGACAGGTCATGGTCCATGAATTTTTTTTATTGCCTGTGACCTGTCCATGAATTTTACTAAAAATACCTGTGACTAAATCGTAGCCTAATTAATGAGGTATTTGCATGTTGAAAAAGTATTCTACTTCATTGGTAATTTGGTGGTTACTGATATGCTGCCGTGCAGAGATCTTCATGTTCTAGGGAGGTGAGATTATTAAGTCTTCATTCCGTATATATATATTGCCAATCACATACTGCAAAACATATCAAAATTGAACTGGTGAATAAAATAACTCTGACTGCCACCCTAGTATATTTCACTATTGTTATATTAAGTGTTCTTTCAAATTATTCTTCTGATTTATGAATGCTGTTTATTTATTTCTGAGGAACTGTGTTGTCAGGGAAGGAGCAGGGCGAAAGTTTCAGGAACTGTGGTGCTGTGTGCAATAGTTCCCAGAGGATCCCTGGGTTCTGTGGGTCTTACACTCCCAACCCTCCTCCTCAAGAGGGGAGCATGGGAAGGAAAAGCTCATGGAATTTACTGAGCTCTCTGTCTACCTCCTGTGGGTTTGATTTTGGCCATCCCACACTATGTGCTGTGTGGCCATCCCATCACAGACTGGGTTTCACCCTTCCCTCCCACTCTAGTGTCTGATTTAGTTTTTTGAATGTAGTGCAAAGGCAGTAATATAGCAGTCTAGGAAATGCCAGGCTATGGTTCTGCTCAATCTTGAAATTAGAGCCACATGTGCATCTGGGCCCACTGAAGTCAGTGGGCTTTGGATGGTTGTATCGGTCTGCCTGCTTGAAGAATCAGGGTCTGCTTATATATAATTGTAATGAAGGAATTACATTTCAAATTCTAGAAATAAGAATGATTCCAGTTCTCCCCCGCACCCCCCAGAATATTGTATTGAAATGTGAGAGAAGAAATCAAAGTGGTTGGTCTCCTAAAAGTGTTAAATGAAAGAGCCCTTTGTTAATGTCACTCAAATCCACTGGTGTTAGCAGCACTGGGCCCTGGGAATAGAGAGAGAGGCCTGGAAATCTTTTTGTCAATTAAACCTGCTCTAAATAGGGTTAGAAGACACAGGGCCTTGAACCAAAGTCCATGAAAATCAGTGGAAAGACTTTCATTGTCTTCACTGGGCTTTAGATCAAGCCCACAATGCTTAAAACTCTGATGACTTGTCCACAGGAGGGCTCCCAACATTGCTAATACCAGTGGAGCTGACCCAACAGTAGAAACTTTTTGCAAATTTTCCTCAGTTTTTAGGCAATATTCTGAATGTACAGAAAGTAACAAAAAACACGGCATCCAAAACAGAGAGAAAATCTGGGTAGTGATACTATCAAACTACAAAAGAGAGAGATTTTTATAATAGTCTCACTGCTTCTAATGATGCTTGACTAGACGACCAATCATTTTCTTATTCATGGACTGCTCAAAATAATTGACAAAAACGCCAGTAAAATAAAGGATGGAATAGAACATAAATTCAAGAACAGGATAAGAATTCTTAGGGGGATTCTGTGCTTAGCCAAAACATTCACGTTTTGGATCATAAAGCACAGTACTATTCTATTCTCGCTCCCCTTTTGTCTCTCCATTTGTTTTTCTTTGCTTTGTTTTTCACTTTTGGGAATCCTGCAGGGAGTTAAAAAAGGAGCCTTTGTTTTAAAAAGAGTCAAACCAACAGCAGCCAATTGATCTTAATTAAGGCTACACTTGTATTGGCCTGTTTATCTTGAATTGAAAGACTTGTGTGCTACGCCTGCTGCACCTTCAATCTCCTTCAGGTCCAGTTTCTTAGCACACTCTATCATTTTCTAAGTCCCAAGCTTATTGGGGGCAATGCTCAGTGCTCAAAGCACCTCTGTGTTACTGTTCTGTGTTCATTTTTTTTTGTGTCATATATCCCTTCAGTGTGTTACTAATGAGACATATCACTGTCCCCAAGACAGTCTCTTCATCTGTCAGTAATCGTTTTATAATGTAAAATGACCCCAATGTATATAGCAATAATTCTAGTCAGAACTTTGTGTTTTATATTTAAATTATGCTGAACTTTTAATCTTTTTTTGGATGGGCCTCATTCAAAGCTCAGTGAAGTCAATGGGAATCTTTCTACTGACTTCAGTGGCCTTTGGATCAGGCTCTATAGCAGGGGTCGGCAACCTTTCAGAAGTGGTGTGCCAAGTTTTCATTTATTCATTCTAATTTAAGGTTTTGCGTGCCAGTAATACATTTTAACATTTTTAGAAGGTCTCTTTCTATAAGTCTATAATATATAACTAAACTATACCGGTATGTAAAGTAAATAAGGTTTTTAAAATGTTTAGGAAGCTTCATTTAAAATTAAATTAAAATGCAGAGCCCCCTAGACCGGTGACCAGGACCGGGCAGTGTGAGTGCCACTGAAAATCAGCTCGCGTGCCGCCTTCAGCACCTGTGCCATAGGTTGCCTACCCTTGCACTATAGACATATTTTGTATGATGTTGATTGTCTCTGTGGGTTACTTCTATCCTTTTGGAATTGAATTTTCCTATGCTGGATAGGGATCTCATGAATCTCAATAGCAAACAGCAGAGAATTATGTGCTCTTGTCAATGGAGACTAGATTTGAGTGAAGAGGTGCTAGAACAGGGGTAGGCAGTCTATAGCACGTGTGCCGAAGGCCACACACGAACTGATTTTCAGTGGCACTCACACGGCCCAGGTCCTGCCCACCAGTCTGGGGGGCTCTACATTTTAATTTAATTTTAAATGAAGCTTCTTAAACATTTTAAAAACCTTATTTACTTGACATACAACAATAGTTTAGTTATATATTATAGACTTATAGAAAGAGACCTTCTAAAAATGTTAAAAGGTATTGCTGGCACACAAAGCCTTAAATTAGAGTGAATAAATGAAGACTTGGCACACCACTTCTGAAAGGTTGCCCACCCTTGTGCTAGAAGATAGCAGGGAAATTAACATAATAGAACTAGGTGGACATTGCGAATTTATTTCTATGAATGTTAAGTAGAATTTCATTTACTGTTTGTGTCCATTTTGTGTTAATTGTCCAGTGTATTCTAGCACATAAGTTTGTCAGTGGAATGTTCAGAGACAGTGTCTTTTAAGACAACAATGGAAAATATTTGCAGAAAGTCTATTCTGTCTTGTACCAAGGCCACTTTACCGCAGGATTGATGAGCCATAGAGGTGTCTCAGTTCTATTTCTGTTCCTTCCAGACTTGTGCAGAACACAGCTTAGTCAGTCCAGAGGATCTGGGCCATTGTCTGCTGTTAAATGGAATACTCCCAACTATAGGATTACATGGTAAAGGAATGATTGTAATAGGCTGTTGTGTAGTCTGCTTCTACTTCATCAGGTGTTTATGGAGTCCATTTTATGCCCTTCCGCGTGGAAACTAGAAACTTTATTTTAGTTATATTAGTCCTCAAATACTTTATTCATAGGAAAATGATTTGTGCACCTATTGATCGACAGGAGCTATGCAACCTTTCTGGATTATGCGACCATAAAGCTACCTATATTGAGCAGTTACTTTCTCTAAGGTGCCACAAGTACTCCTGTTCTTTTCTCCTCTTGATGTCTTTTTTGACATTACATAGGCATCTCCAATTGCCCAGTCAGGCTCATTGGAAAATTGGTGGGGATTCACTGTATGTACTCAGTGAATTCTTTAGCATCCTGAACTGTATGTTGAGTTTTAGGTAGTGATGTTTTAGGGACAAATTTTCAATGAGGTCTTCATATGTGTGTATGATTCTACACATGAAATCACTGTGCACACAAAAAAATATAATGGATGTGCACAATGTATTTGTGCTTAATTTATCAAAAAGGTTTAAACCTACATATTATTTCTATCCTTTACATACATTAGTAATAGTAATAAGTAATACAAAAAATATTTTGCTTGTATAGGGCTGCATGTGCAAAGGGATATGTACACAGACTGCATGCTGTATACTTGGCTCTCCCTGAGAATAATGTATCTTTGGCTGAGAACTCTGTGATAGAGCCAAGGTGAAGGCTCCATTTGGAAGAAAATTTTCATCCTCTCTGCGCACACCTCTGCAGGGGTGAGAAAGGAGGTTAGATTTTTAGAACAGGATTGCTCTACAAGAAAAGCTATAGTGTGTAACCCTCTCAGTCCACCATTTCTAAAGATCAAGATCAGGAGTATTCTCAATTGCCTCCATGCAGAGATTGAGGGTAGAAAACATACTTACAGTTGCTTTAAAACCTAGTTTTTGGTTTAGGACAAAAAAAGGAGCCTGGTTGTGGGTTAGTCTCATCTTCCTCTCTCCTGTAATACGCTAGAGTAACTTGCCTTGGGTTCATAGACAAGTCGGTGTTGAAAAACATTGGGTTCAGTATATGAGATGGAGATATTAGGTAAATAAGCACTCCACTGTCCAAACAGCTCTGCAGTTCTTCAACACGGGACTGACTGTCTCCTTCAGTTTCAGGGAGTGAGCAAGAGAATCAGTGTATACTGATTTAAATCAGCGTGAATTTTATTTAAATCAATTTTAATCTTGTTTTGCATTTGTACTGGTTAGTCATTTTCTAAAATGGTTGATCACTGGTTAGCAACTAAATCTAGCCTGTACACTAAATTTGATACTTCTTTTTGTTAACCAAGAGGATACATTATATATGTATTTATTTAAGGAATTATATAACTTAACAAATGTAAACATTAAGGACTTGAGTAAATGTAAGTTATGTTAGAAAATGGTGACTGATGCACTGCTTGTTTATTAAATGATTATGTGTGATTAATGTCAAGCTTTATAAGGATGGAAATTAAAAGGCACGCACAACCCTATTTATTTTTTATTAAATACAGCTACCTTCCTTGGGCTGGATACCTTAAACTACAAAAAGTTAACCACGCCATTGTATTGCATTTAAAAGTGGTTTAATAAACAAAGACCTGCGCTCCGGCTATATGCCAGACTCAAAAATGGCCGCCACCAGAAACCAAGACGACCGCCGACTAGTCAGCCGGTGACCTACATGGCCCTAAAAAACGATGCCCGAAGCAGATATGGCGGCACCCACCGCTCTTCCCCCCCTGCGTTGTCTGTCATTTCTATGCCCTCTCGATGGTCTTCACGCCCACAGTTCGTCACGTGACGCCACTAACGTGACCAATCCAGGACCGACGTCTGTGTGCGGTCGCTCCCGTGCCCCGCCCAGCCTCGTTCTGGTAGAAGGCGCCATTGAGAGACGCTAGAGTCGCTGCTTTCGTGGTCCCAAGGAGGCCCCCGCCGAGCCCGGATACAGGGCACCGCCGCCGTTGTCATGGATTATGGGGAAGGTGAGGGCGCCCCCCGAGCGAGGGGAGAGTCCGGCCGCTGCTGCCTCCTCGGGACCCGCTTCTCTCTTAAAATAGCAGCGTCCGCTTTGTGTCGTACAGCGGGAACGGGCGGCCCCGGCTCCACCTCCCGGCCTGGGGCAGCGGCGCGGTCTGTGCCCGGGGAGCAGGGAGCGGGCCCCGAGAAGCAGCCTCGGCGCAGTGGGTGGGGGGTACGCGCCCGGCGTAGGTAGAGGTCGCGCCGGAGGGGAGTGAAGGGCCCTTGGTGCGAGCTTGTGACAGGAGCAATAGTTGCCTCGTGGCAGCCCAGCACCAGGGCATTCACGCTGGCCCACCCGTCCCAGCTGCAGCTCCCCAGACACTTCCTTGCGAGATGGTGTGACTGTACACTGCGGGTCAGTTTCAAGTGTGAGCAGCAAATCCAGTCCAAAGCGATCTGTCTGAGAAGCCGCTGGTGATAATAACAAGGTTATTTGCTTGAATGAGTATAACATGCGCTGGCTGTACACATGATCTGGATCTAGATTAATTGTAATAAAAAACCATGAAAAGGAGTTGCATGTCTGCCTGGACATATCAATACAAACCTCTGCTCGTTCAAAAAAAAAAGGGGGGGAGGAATAAAATGTTGAGTTATGCAAAGAATGGGATGGAAAATAATGAAGAAAATAGAATGCTTTTTCTTGGAATACTGTGCTCACTTCTTGTTACTCTATATCACAAATGATATAGTAGAAATAGAGCAGGCCTGGAAGAACTTCCATATGAGTAAAGATTGGGATTGCGTAGTTTAGAGATGACTTGAGTAAGAAGGGACTTGAAAGGAGTCTGAAATAATAAATGGTTCAGAGAAGGCAAATTGTTCTTGTTTTATGGAAAACGATTTTAAAAATGAGGCCACAGATTTAAGTGGTAAAAGTAATAAATGTTAACATGATGCATAATTAAGGCTACGTTTAGTCACAGGTATTTTTAGTACAAGTCATGGACAGGTCCTGGGCACTAAACAAAATTCATGGCCTGTGACCTGTTCATGACTTGTACTGTAAACGCCCCTGACTAACTCTTAGGTGCGTCTAGGGGGCTCCAGGGTGCCACGCCTGCTCTGGGGAAAGGGGGGTTAGGGGGTGGAGTGGCCCGGGGCACACTCACTGCTCCTGCTTTGGCATCCCCTGGGGAAAGCTGCTTGGGTCTGCAGGAGCAGTGGCTGGCCCCCGGACTGCCCCAGCAGCTCTGGGATCAGCCACCCTGCAGTTGCAGAAGTCATGGAGGTCCCAGAAAGTCATGGAATCCCTGACTTCCATGACAGACTCACAGCTTTATGTATGGAATTCATTTCTAGGAGAACTACAAGGATGATACAATGATTCAAAAAAGGGTGAAACAGCAGTATTCTCATTAACTGTATCCACCCTTACATTAGAATGGCTTTTAAAAAAGAATTAGGTCTTCTAAATCCTAATGCTTCAGTACATAAACATCCACTAAAAGACTGGGAATTTAAAGTTGATTCCCCCAATAGGCAGATCATTTCATAATTGTTCCCTATAGGATTTTTTGTCAGCACTTCTAAATAGCCACTATCTGAAACAGAATACTAGACCTCAGCGTGGCAGTTCCTATGGTGTGGTCTTTCAGCCTTTGGCTGAATGTATTCCCAATAAATCCAAAGTTTGATTGTCTTTTATAGAAGCCAAAATAACCCGTTTAAAATCTTTCATCTTGATATTAAGTTAAAATGCCCATCCTTAGTAATTTTCAGCTTTTTAGTGGAAAGTGCATTGTCCGTGGAAGAGACTGGAATGAAAAATGCAATTTTTATATGGGCATTTAAAATATTGAAACATTCAGTAAACTCATTAACCAAATGGGATGACTCTAAAACCTGTCTGCTGAAAAACACTGTGAAAGATCTGGTTGGTATTATTTATCATTATTAAAATGAATCCAAAATCAGTTTTCTCTCTGAATGAAGGGCAGTTGTGTATATCATATCATTAGAATGTAACTTTAAGGTGCTTCTAAAATAGCTTCACTTTACATTAGTTAAAATAAAAGAGAACACTTTTAAAAAGTACTAAAAGAAATGAGTTGTGATGCCAGACACACTGTATAGGATCAGACCTTAATCCTTATCATGTGTGCTGTAGAAGGAGATGTGTAACCCATTGTTACATCCTGATTGGTTCAATTCTACCCTACAAGCAGTGTGGATTGAAAGTTATATTGTAAATGTCCAGTAGGTGGCAATAGAGGACACACACTGCATATTAGTACAGTAAATGGACTTTTACCTTTTCCTCAATTAACTCTGGCTTGAGTTTTTGGCAAGTTTCTGTCTGATGGAATTTTTTTAGCCAGTTCTAAGCACTTTTTAAAGGGTGCCTGGTGACTGCTGTAACTCTTCTAGGACCTATAGCTTGGTCTGAAATTGGGAAGGGACAGTAAAAACTTGGAGTGCTTTGTGGAATAAATTACCTAAAACTATGTATTTACATTAATTTACTATAAACTGCTGTAATCAATTTAATTTTAATCTGGAAAGAAAATGAACTAGGTGCATACATGTTCTAGAACATACCTGAATGTTACTTGTTACACATTTTAAATATGCTCATGTCAGTACATATAACTCAGTTCCTAAATGTTTTATGTGCACATAAATCCTCATTTCATAAATTCATCTATATGAATAGATGAGGCATTGACTTGAGTGGGGCTCTTTATGCACAGAGGTGTGACTTTCTGGATCTAATTGTGGGACAGGGGCCTTAAAAGGGACATAGTCAACTTTAACACACAATTTTTGCCAGAAAACGTTTGACTTATTGTTGCACAACCAAGACTTAAGATTACTATAGGCAATTCTGGTTGTAAAATGGTAAGATATTGAATTTTGCCATCTGAAATGGACAGAAGTTGCTCCAGTAAATATTACCTCACCCACCTTGCCCCTCTAATATTTGGTGACCAATACAGCTACAGCAACACTGCATACAGGAATTGTCAGTCAAGAGGAATACCTTAGCTTAGATTTTTAAACTTTCCTTTTAAAGATAGTTTCTTTAAAGATGGCATGGAAATTATTCACAAAAAGGTTTTTCTTTTGCATTAGCTGTTTCAAATCAGTGTTAGCAAGAACTTTCTTTTTCTGTCTCTGTTTCTTATTCATTCTTTTGACTTTATTCTTTAGTTATCTGTGCTTGAAAATTATGCTGGTCCTTTTGGTTCTAAATATATTTATAGTAGTTCCTAATTTTATGTTGAATGCTTTGAAAGGGCAAGCTTCTGTTAGGGATGACGTTAGTTGGGCATTCACAGACTCTTAAGCTTTTTATTAGCTCAGCAGATTTGTGGGTGTTTGTTTAAAAAAAAAAAAGCCCCAGAAAATAATGGAATAGCAATTTCAAGTTGAAACGTGTTTAGGTATTTTTTTCAGGTGTTAAGTCAGAAAGGCTAACTTTTCTAAGGAGCTTTAAAATAAATTAATAATCTGAAAGAATAACATCAGCTCAGTTTTCAGTGGTATTCTGGAATACTGCTTTATTACAGGGTTTTCATTAACTTTTAAAAAAAGTTTACATATAACTTGTGCTGTCCTAGGAGCATTGATTTTTGCCTCAGCTTGGCCCTCCCTCCTTTGTCCCCTATCACACACATGCATCAATGTTCCCTCTAATTTTTCCCACCCCTGTGCAGAATGGATTTTGTTGTGTGCACCAATATGAAGGTGACACATTACCTCCATTTTGGTGCACATAACAAAATTCATGTGGCAGGGTGGGGTCAAGGGGTTCAGAGTGTGTGATGGGGGCTCAGGGCTGGGGCAGAGGGTTGGGGTGCAGGGGCAGGTGAGGGATCCGATTGGGGGTGCAGGGTCTGGGATGAGACTGGGGATGAGGGGTTTGGGGTGCGGTGGAATTCCTCATGGTGACAGTGGAGAGAGGACCCCACCACCTGTTTTCTTTCCCCATGGAAGCACCTGGACTGGGTGGGATAAGCACTTCTCCCCCAGCTGTGGCAGGTCCGGTCTGGGCTGGGGGAGTGGTGCCTGTCCCCTTGCTGTGCAGGTTTGGGGCCAGCAGAGGGGTGCTGGTCCCCTGGCCACAGCAAGTTTGGGGCTGGGTTGGGCCTGGGGGAGAGGCGTTGCAGCAGATCTGGGACTTGGGGGGAGGCATCTCTTCCCACTGCAGCACTGACCGCTTGCACGGTGCTTAATAGGCAGCTGCGTGGCCGCACAGCTTAGAGGGAACTTAATTATGCATTTGGCCCTGTTGTGGTAGGGTGGGGAACAGCCAGAGTGATCCTTATCTGGTCTTGACTCTCTTGAAATTCCCCTCCCTCCCGCAGGAATGAAAAAGTGCCAACATGAAAAGGTTCAATAAAATGTTGTGTTAATAGTTAAATTACTTCTTGATTTTAAATAAAGTAGGCAAAATGATTTGTGTGTAAATAAAGAACAGGAAATATAAAGTCTGCTGGACAGAAACGTTTTAGCAAGCACAGACATGCAGACTAGTACTCAAGAATTCAATACCAATAGCTAACAATAGTGGGGGAGCTGCCTTTGAAAATTCTAGCCTTCTAGGAACAGAAAAAGGGACACTAGTGCACCATTCTAGATGCAAGACTAACAATCTCCCCCAAGTAATTCTCTGCTTAACTTCCCATTGCTTTCCCACTACTCATACCTCTCCTGCAGGGGTGAGGGAGGGACTCCATGG
Organism: Chelonoidis abingdonii; assembly: GCF_003597395.2. Taxonomy (NCBI): domain Eukaryota; kingdom Metazoa; phylum Chordata; order Testudines; family Testudinidae; genus Chelonoidis; species Chelonoidis abingdonii. The sequence goes on from NC_133775.1 coordinate 32,945,228, forward strand.
ATTGTAAAAAGGCATATGCTCCTCCTAGTTGTGGACCACTTCACTGCCTCCAACAGGGAGATGCTAGACTAGGAAACTCTTAAAACAGTAACAAAACTGTGCATAAGTAAATTTATGCAGAAGATTTTTATTAAAAGCTTTTTATCTTGAGCTTTTAAGTGCACTCCAGATCCTGAGTTTGGCATTGGAAATGTATTGACATACAGCTTTCCTTCCAACACTTGTTGTACTTGCGTGTTATCATACCTTTCCCACCATTATGGGCACGGTATCCTGAGGCAATATAATAAATGTTATCACCCAATCAGTGTTAGTGCTTCTATTGGTGAACCTGCACTAGTGCTAAAGCACTGTTGGGAGACTTGCTGAAATATCTGTGTAAACACTGCCTTTGTTTAAATAAACCTTAAAACATGAAGGAGGGCCTCTCCTGGGTAGCGCAGGCAGGGAGTGATGGTCAGTCTGTGGGTGATTTGTCAGCTAGCCAGCTGATTATGTTGAAAGTGGGACATAACTTGCATTTGATATCATCAGTTTCGGCACTATGGTAAATGTTTTTGTCACCCTACACATTTAATTTTTGAAACCTTTATTCTTTTGAATGGATATTCCATACAAATGAGCGTTTGACCACACCAAATAAGCACATTAACTTGATGTTTCTGAAGTTGAAATTGACATTGAATCAGGCAGCAAAATGGGGGAAGTCCACAGCACTTTTAGCGCCAGTGTTCCAGTCTGTCTGAAGACTCTTCACTGCATCTCTCCACACTTGGAAGATTATGTGACCAAAGGATTAGACACTTCTTAAAGTAAATTTACGTTTTGTGGAAAGCACTGTGAACATAAGAAAAAAATATATATTTGAGGGAGACTGCAGATGTATGTATCCCCAGGCTGATTAACAATGCCCAGTCATCATAACAAAACTTTCTGCTCACTTCTCTTTGCAGAATCTTTAATGATTATGATGAATGAGAACACAGATCACAGAAGTTTTTGGTGGTAGCAAGAATTAATTTTGATTTGCAAACAATATGATATGGAAGTCACTCTAACAATCAACATAGAACTTGATCACTTAAAAATTACTCTTATGACAACAGGTTCTTAATCCCAGAGCTGGATAAAGTTGTGGTCCACAGGGTTAACATCTTTTTGATTTTGTAAAATGTTTTCCTTAGAATTTTTCAAAGTGACGGGTGGACCAACCTTTATTGGGTTGTCAATGCCATATTCCAGGTATTTTTTACAACCAGTAATTCCATTTTACCCAGAGTGAACCTAGCTAGTCAAGCCGGCTGTCATCCAAGCATTGGTCTTTGACAGGCTGTAAGCAAGCAAGGACACTATGCAATGACAATCTCGATCAAAAAGATGAGCTGCATGTCAGCTGCATGCTCTACCAGATCTATGGATACCAACATGCAGCTCTACTTTACCTGTTTCTCAAAATAAAAGAGAACTTCTAATACATGTTTCTTTCTTGTTCTTTTAAGAAATGGACCGTGACTATGGACATGGAGCTTATGGTGGCCCAAGGTCCATGGACTCTTATCTAAATCAGTCTTACGGAATGGAGAGTCATGGAGGAGGAGGTGGCGGTGGAGGAGGAGGAGGTGGTAACAGGTAAAATAATCATTCAGTTGTCTCAAGAACTTAACAAATCCAGTTAAAATTTTGAAGTATATCTTTTTCCAACTTAAGTGTTCCTTAGGCATGTTGTGTGATATATATGGAGTTCCATTCTTCATGTTTAATAAAGACTGTAAAAGTTATGCTCTGGCATCTTGATAGTCCAAGTCAGTACCTTTGTGAATAATTCTTGCAATCATAACAACATACTTACTTTTTTTTTAACTAAAACTTATGATGCTCTTTTTGTATTTAGTGACTTTCAGCAATCTGTGGCTGATCAGTAAATTTAGACCGGTTTAATTTAATGTCTCTTAATTTAGCAGTCTATAGGTAAAATGTTTTAATTGGTTCAGTGCTTTAGATTGAATCTAAGAATAGAATCAACATTCCATTTCCAAGGAACATTTAGGATCTATGTTTACCTCTTCAATTCTAATGTAAACTATGAGAATGTTCACTGGTATTATGACTTAAAGTCATGTCCAGATTATTTTACTGGCAGGTACTAATTACACCAAAATTGCGTATGCTGGGCTGTTTTGTAAGATGCATTGGTCTAAAAGTAAAATTTATGGTGCCATGTTGCATATTTAATGCTTAAGTGTTCCTGATACTCTTTCAGGCTAAATTTACACATACAGTATATACCAACTGGTTTATTTCAGGTTTTAAAATCCTGTGCAGATTAGTTTCAACTGGGACAAAATAAAGCTGGAAGAAAATATAGTAACTTGTTGGTATCCTCATTTGCACAGTTGAATCCTCGACTGGAGGTAGCAGGACTACTGTATAGAAACTGTATGTAGCCATTGCAGTGCCGTTGGGCAAGGACAGGTGGGAGAATAGAGAAAATACCATTGCAGTGTCATTGGGCAAGCAGGGAGAACAGAGAAAATATACTTTGCAGTTTTGTTAGACTACTAGTTGAGCGATATTAGGATTTGCAAATGATAAATGTTATGGTCAATTAAAATCTGTGCACAGATCGAGGAATAAGATGTACCTACCATTTAGTAATCTGTATATGATTGAGGTTGACTGGAGACCTGAAACACATTAAAATGTCTGTTGCCATAAAACCTTGCAATTGTGCATGGACTGTTTCTGTAAATAATGTCATTTTGTGTGTAGTTTTGGGTCTTCTGAGACTAAAGTCTTTAAAATGAAGGCATTCATGTTACCATAGACATGGGAAGCAGTTGAGTCGGTTTATTAGTTTGTATTTCTGTTGGTAAAGGGCTTGCCTTTCCCTATTTCTGTGGAATTGCCCTATTTTAATTCTCTGGGGAGACTAATGAGCTCCCCTTCACAACATGATTAGAGATTATAATGATTCCTTGCCCCGCCTCCTCCCTACCCCAAAAAACTAAAAACAAAACAAACCCCAGTGAATAACTAAAGAATTCTGCTACTTATCACTCTACCTTGAGATTCCCATGGACCATCTCCATGTGTAATGTGTACATATTTGTACAGATTTTCCAAACGCTGAAGTTGCTAGACTTAATGGTCTACAAGTAAAAGATGGAGGGGTATTGGTGATCATGATCTCTGTGACTGGAAAATTTTAAATTTTATAAGAAGAATGTCCAAAAATACAAATGAGTACTTCTTTTCTGTTTTTTAAAGTAAAACTATGGAGGTGTAAAAATCACCTCTGTTGTATTATAAATACTAAATATAGTTTGGCCTATTTTCCCAATTGAAAATTAAGCTATTTTAAATGCTGTTTAATTGTTAAAATGTAGGAATGACTTTGAAAAAGAAACAGTTTGATTACCCTGTGAGCTTCTACAGGTGATTATTTTCCTGAGACTAGGGCTGGGCTCAAATGATGTTTAGTAAATACTGCTGAGAAATTAAATTGAACAAAGTTCAGACATACTGAACTTTAGAATTGTTTGTACAGAAAATGACTCAGATAGTGTTCTATCTGGTCACAGCTTGAATTGCCCAGCCCTAATCAAGATAAAAACAGTAACACAACCGTACAAACCAGTATAGTATACATTGATTTTAGTTGATAAATGTCAACTGATAACTTGTCTTTTGAAATGTATAACACTAGTAAGCTTACTTTTTTTTTTTTTTCCCCACTGTGCAACTTTTCCAGGTTTGGACCTTATGAGTCTTACGACTCCGGGTCTTCTCTGGGTGGGCGAGATCTGTACAGATCTGGCTATGGTTATAATGAACCCGAACAAAGCCGCTTCGGAGGTAGTTATGGTGGTCGATTTGACAGCTCCTACCGGAATAGCCTTGACTCTTTCGGAGGTAGAAACCAGGGCGGGTCTAGCTGGGAAGCACCTTACTCACGTTCAAAATTGAGGCCTGGGTTTATGGAGGACAGAGGAAGAGAGAGTTACTCTTCCTACAGCAGTTTTTCTTCACCCCATATGAAGCCTGCACCTGTAGGCTCTCGGGGGAGAGGAACGCCTGCTTATCCTGAAAGTGGATTTGGAAGCAGAAGCTATGATGCTTTTGGAGGACCATCAACAGGCAGAGGCCGAGGCCGAGGAGTAAGTACAGAATCTTTTCAGATTCTTTTCACTAGTCACTCTTTTAAACCCTTTCAAGACCACAGCTGTAAAACTAATACACTGTTCATCACAGTGTACTTCTGACCAAGCAAACTGTCATGGTCAATCAGCCTGGTAATCACTTTGAAGTTGATTTATGAAGAAGTACGAGACCCTCTGTTTTGGAAGTAAAGAGCAATATAAGATTAGTTGAAAAGGTTTTGTTAAATCTCTCCTTTTGTTTGAAAGGTGAAGATAAAAGTACTAGGTTTGGTCTAAAAGGGGTTAAAAGGAGTTGCCTTTTTCCTTGTAAACACTAGCATAATTGCTGGTGGGAAAGTTCTTGGATAATTATGAAAGGTTAACTTGAACCTTTTTGAAGTTTTGAGTAGGTTAAAGGTGCAATGTATATGTAAAAATAAAACGTTAGGCTCTGTATGCCATAAAACAGTTTTTTTTCTTCTTCATATGGGCAGGTGAAATTTTAGCTAATTCTTTGTTAATCACATGCTTGACCAAGCAGGAGGTCTCATTTTTAACTTAGTTCTTACTCTAACCTGTATCTGGGGAAAGGGGCAGAAATGTCAAAGGTAGGTGGCAAGCAGTTATAGTGGTTTTTCTTAAATTTAAAGTATTGTTTAAAAGGGTGTTATCAGCTTGAAATCTAGTCATCTTAAAAGGAATTAAAATGAGTTTCATATACTACATCTACTTATCCCACTACCTCTGCCAATTTTGTTTTACTTACACATTTCCCATGTTGCTTTGTAAAAGAGCCAGGCAGATAGGAAATAGTGAAACTGACTGCACAAAGTAGAAAAGCTGAAAGATTGGAGAAACATTCTCTACATTTTTCAGTTTGTTTAATCTTAGATGTTATAACAGGGAAAAATATCCAGACAGAATTGATATTTAAGTTGATGGTGTCTCTAACTTAATTTTATAATTCCATCCTTGATTTTTTTTCATGCAAATAGTTCACCTATTGAACATTTTTTGCCTATACTTTAGAGAGAACTTACTGTCTTATACAATTTGTAAACATACCATGGTCTTTTATGAAGCAGTTTTGTTATAGTAAACTATATACCTTATTTGTAGCTTAAAATGTAGATGAGAATAATTTGTATTGGGTCTTCTAAATGCCTGTGTGTTTTGGTTTTTTGTTAAAAAGGTTTCCTAACCAATATTCTTAAGTAATATAGCTGCCATTATCAATTTAGCCCAGAAAACCTACACATAGCTGCTAGCTAATGTCCAGCTTAGCAATTGAAAGAGATTCTAATTTTTGTATCCCTGTTTGTCAAACTGAAAGTGATGGGCTTTTAAAATCAGATGCCTTCCTTTTAGACCTGTTTCAGAGCTAAAAGTTCTGTCTAAAAATATAGTATAGTACTTTTAACTAAACTTTTTTTCTTAAAAATTAATGTTGTCAGTTTTTGCCTTCATAAAAGATTTATTTGAGGACAATATAAAAGCTAAACAACTTACCATTTTTAAAATGCATTGCACCTTTAATAGATGATGGAAATATTTGCTTGTAAAAATGTGGATCACCTGGAAAGACTGTTTATTCAAGTGTGTACTTCACATCAAATTTAAATACATGGAGTCTGAACACACGTGCTAGATACCTTTGTAGTAGTACCTTGATAATTACATAGATAAATTGGAATTACTTGAGCATTTGTGCATGGACTTTTATTTTTTTAAACTGTAAATATACCTATTTTAAATATGTACCGTATTCCAGTCATGTGTGTTTAAAATGTATTCACCGTTTATGAATATATATATTTTCATATAGTACGTTACACTAAATGATTCTAAGGTACTCTTAATTTGAGTAATAAAACATTTAGTTTTGTTTTTGTGACAGTACAGGTATTTCTGCTTATCTGATTCATCCATCCAGTCACATGGACTTTCCTGTCTACCCTCTGTTAATCAAGTAAATGAGCCAATAGGAGATCAGTTTTGTGCTGTTACGCCTTGGTTCCTCCTCTTCAGATTACTCCATTGCCTCCAAAGAGTTGACTGTCACAGATACAACTCTCCAGATTTCTGCACCATTATACAGTCTCTTTCAGAGATAAGACAGAAAGAAATTAAGGGATTTGTCATCTAGCCCAATTCCATGTCCCTGTTGCTGACCTGTTCAGCTTCTTTTTGCGTGGATGTTTTTGCCTCCAAAAGCAGTTTTGTAAAGAAGTCCTAAATTCACTGGGTTAACTGTCTTAAATCCTTCTGACAGGATAAAGTTGCTAGAGTATGTTGGGTGTTCTCCAGTAGTCAGTGGTCCACACCAGACAACTTCTGTGCTTTTAGGTTACCATCAAAATAGAAGAATCTTGATGGTCATCTCTATTTCCTTGTCCCAAACCCACAAAGAAAACATCTGTTCTGACTGTCAGCTGAGTTCTAAAGAACTTGGATGGTTTCCTCAGGAGAGAAGAGAACAGAAGTATCAACTAGAGACTCTAAAGAGAAGGAGCTGAGGTGTACTGAGCTATGAATTCTGATAAGTATACTCATAGCCTGGACTAATGGTTCTGAATAAGCAGAAACCCAGTTCATAGGTGCACATTTAGTCTATTAGTGAAGCATCAATAAAGTCATTAGCACCCGTTTTGATGTGTTTTAATTTAGCAGTGTTTTGTTCCAGAGAGCAGATTTTTATCTGCTTAAACGTATTTACAAATATTTACATGTAGCAATTGTGTTGTTTCTGTTGGTTTTCATATACTAATACTTTCTGTTGATTTCACAAATTTCCAGCATATGGGAGACTTTGGAGGGATGCATAGACCTGGAATTGTTGTTGACTATCATAACAAACCCAGTTCTGCAGCAGTTGCTGCAAGAGGAATAAAGAGAAAAATTATACAGCAGCCATATAACAAACCTGGTGGGACATTTATCAAGAAACCCAAACTGACAAAACCTATTATGATGAACCAGAATAAACTACCTAGTAAGTAATAAAATGAAAAATACTACTAATGGCATTGTTTAATTTCCTTTTTTTAGACGCAGGCATTTGTAATGTTTTGCCATTCTTCAGCACTGAAGTTCTCTGCTAGGGCTTGATGTTGGCACAGGTCAAAGCTTTATTAACTAGGGGCTTGAAAAACTAGATCAAATCGCCACGTTGGTATGTAGATATTATGGGCATGGTAGAAATGGATATAGGTAGAAGATAAATCTATTCAGGTGTATCGTATTTTCTCCAACAAATTGTTTATTTAAATATACTTTCTCACTCTTTTATTGTGAAGATAGCTTATCAAATGAGAATAAGTGTCGTGTTGGTGTGTTAAAGTAGTATTGCAGAAGACTGTCTGTAAACAAAGAGCATCACAGCAAATTTGTTATTAAATAATCCCCCTTCATTATTTAAAGTAATTTCAGATCACAGGATCACTTAAATGCAAATATTAAACCTGAGAGTATGACATTCGACTTGAACTTGGGCATTTGTTTTAAGTATTGAACCTTACTTTGGGTTTCTTTTTCGCGCCTGGCTCTGAGGCTGTAAGAATGGGGCTGTGTATTCCTTTATCCTTGTTTTAAAACAACATATTCCCAGTATACAATCCTCTCTGGAAAAACTGCAGTGTGATGTATCAGTGCCTGCTCAGATGCTACAAGTTCAGTAAAGAAGCATGATAAATGTTTGCTATTCCATCAGATTTTGTATTGTAGATGTTGAGACTTGACAAGTCTTAAAAAGTGCATTGTTGTATAAGCCAGAGGAATAGAAACTTGATTCCAGTTTTGAATTTTTCTACTGTGTGTTAGTTCTTGTCAGTTGCAATAACTAATGCTTCAGGGTGCCCTTTTTTCTTTCTTTCTTAATGTACTTGACAAGGATGAAAGCAGTTTGCTTCTGCTTCCCTGTAAACCAAGTCCCCCTGGTTCTTTACTACAGTGTTCTTAGAGGGAGCGATAGCTCAGTGGTTTGAGCATTGGCCTGCTAAACCCAGGCTTGCGAGTTCAATCCTTGAGGGGGCCATTTGTGGATCTGGGGCAAAAATCAGTACTTGGTCCTGCTAGTGAAGTTAGGGGGCTGGACCTTTCAAGGTCCCTTCCAGTTCTAGAAGATAGGTATATCTCCAATTATTATTATTATTATTCCTACCTCGTTAGCAACTCCTGAGCATCCCTTTTGATCACACCACAGGAAACTTATCTACAGTGCAACTGAAAGAGTAGCAGAGGTGATGGATGGGGAAGAAGAGGGAAGGGGGGAAAAAAGGGAGTGAGGAAGTAATGAAAGTCATTAAAAGGTAAATGGGAAGGGAAGATGTTTGTGGCTGAGAAAAGAAGAAATTCATTAATGAAGGAAAAGGAGACAGGCCCCAAGCCCCTTCACCCTGTTTCCTGGGGAGGCTTGAGAATAATGTGAGTATCAATCCTTTGTCTCTTGGACACTGAAAGTCAATCAGGTTCTTAAAGGAAGAACTTTAAATAAAGTAAAAGAATCATACTGGCAAAATCAGGATGGAAGGTAACTTCACAGGGTAATAAAAGGATTTAAAACATAGAGGAATCCCCTCTAGACTCAGCTTCAAAGTTACGAAAAACTCCCTCTTAGCATAGGGAAAATTCACATGCTAAAACAAAAGATAATCTAACACGTTTCCTTGCCCTTACTTACAATCTTTGTAATCTTAGATGGATTATTTCAGGTATGTTTTTAGGAGATGTTTTACCTGCCTGGTCTTTAGGAGGAAGAGAACAACAAAGAAAGCCCAAACAACCCCCGCCCCCAATTTGAAAGTATCTTCTTTCCTTATTGGTCCTTTTGGTCAGGTGCCAAACAGGTTATTTGAGCTTCTTAAGCCCTTACAAGTAAAGTGGTTTAGAACAGCTTCCCAGGAGGGATTCTATGTTACCTTTATCTCTTTGTTTATGACAAGTAATGACAGAAAATTATTAATGCAACTTGAATGAATTGTTTGCTTTCGCAGCACATGAATTTAAGGATCAAAAATCTTAAATTATATGCCCAGCAGTCAGTTTTCTTACACCAGAACTTTAAGTCCTAATTGCATACATGTTATTGTATCCTTGCTAATTAAGTGTTGTTGATGGATCTGCAATGTGTTCTGTAAATCCTGTTTTCAAACTACACCCGCAAAATAAGTTCAAAAATCGCCTTATAAACTTGTGAGGTAAAGTTAATACGCAGATTTTGGATAAACTTCCACATGCAAGCCATTTTCTAATTTATTGACTTTGTAATAATACTGTGAATTGCACAGCTCTAGATGGACAATGGAGTATTACAGATATTTGTCCCCTTGCCTTTCCTTTCAGGAATACTGTAAAACTTTTTCTGGACTAATTGCAGTGAGTGCTGAGGAAACATTCCTGTATGCATTACATAGGAGACAGTGTTGCTTAACTTGTCCAAAGTTGATGTGACAGAATGGGTCTGTAAAATACACATTCAGGTACTTCAAAGCTGTGCTGTATATTTTAAAGATCTCCTAATTTGCTTTTGGAGCTACATAGCCCAGTTGTGCTAAGCTGGCGTTTGTGGAGGTGACTCGATTGTAGATATTCATCGCATTGCTGGATAAGTGGCACTGTAAGAATGATAAAGCGTTCTTTTTTTTAAACATACAAAAATCAATAAGTCTAGTGTTTTGAGAGATACTATACTGACTACACTAGAAAAGTGAAGTGCACTATTTGAAGAACAGATACAACAGCAACATTGAAAACTTACACGCACGTGCACAGACACTGGCCCTGCCATTGTACTTTGACCTTGAAGGACTTTTATCTAGAGGTTGGATAATAATTCATTCTCTCTGATCATTCAATTTGTGATCTTCTTTTGGAATCACTAAAAAGTAACTATTGTGATGTGAAGACTTATACACCTGGAACTAGAAATCCTCAAACTATACAGGCCACAAAACATCCATCAGGTAACTGGATAGGTTAGTAGTGACAGTCAAGCTATTGACCTTAAGTTATGACCTGTTCATTAACAATTTTCTAAGACATCCATTTCCCTTAATTACTGTTCTTTTATGCTGTATTCAAATATTCAGGTATATGCGCCATATTCAAAATGTTGTAGTTCCTTTTGTAGGGAAAAGTGTTTTCTGGTTACAAATCCCTATGGATCTTTTTCTAGCTGAACTGTTTTCAGGGCACAATTTATAAATGTCAGAATATACTTTAAATTTCAAAATAATTTCTTCCATTGTAGTTTGCTACCTCTTTCCTTCCGGGTGTTCAGATAGGTTACTGAGCCCACATTTCCTTGTGCCTGCTTGTATTTTTTTCCATTTATTTGGGTTAAAGGCTTGATCCCTGTGATCATATCTGCATAATAAATCTGTCAGTGGTGCTGGCAACAGGATTGCAGAGATGAAAGTTGAGCAGCCCTAACCATTTTCATTCTGCTACTGGCATCCTTACAGAAGTTCAAGAGAGCAGAGATTCTACTAATTTGAAAGAGACTGAAATGAGAGGCAATCAGGAGATGGAGTTAAAAAAAAACACTGTCATGCAAAAATAAGTCTGGAGTATATCTGCCTGAGTCTTTTCTTCCACAGCTCTGCACAGTTACTCTTCTTGCCACCCCCCTCTTAAAGAGGCAGATTAAATTTTTTTTATTAAAGCTAATGTTAAAATTATCTAATACACAAGGAAAGAGTTTCTGTACATCTGGGTATAATGCTTAAATTATCCAAAAGTACAAAGTTTGGTTTAAAAGCCATAAAATACATATAGTACATAATCTGCAGTATCCCAAATTAAGGCTAATACATTTAACAGTACAGTTAAAATACTAGCATCCAAATATTCAGGTACATCACTCATAAAAAGTTATACTAAGAGTAGCTTGTGGGAAGCAAATGTAGCAGTGACTGTAGATTGTTCCTCAGTAATTGAGAATTTAGGATAGATTGTCCCTCAGTAAGTACAATCGATCAGAGAAATATTTCAGTTACTTTCCTGACTTCACTTCTCAGCAACACTCCAGCCCATCTCTCCTTATGTTGCCGATGTCTGGTGATATGTTGTAAATAGATGTCCCTTAACCACCCAATGGAATCCAACACCATAAGTTGCCACATCATCCGAGTGTAGCACCGACCGATTCTGTATTCTTGCAGCACTTGCTCATTACTGGGGTCCCATGCGCCCAAGACTCCGACGATCAGAGCGTGTGTTTGACCCTCATACCCCTAGCTCCTGAGGCATCAGCCAGAGGGGTATATTTCACCACGTTTTGAGCTTAGGCGTCTCAGAGGGCTGGGGTCCTGGTCTCAGAGGGAACTGTGATGTCCACTATGACAGTCTTCATATGTTCCTTGTTAGTGAGCGTGGTTGTCTAACTGGAAAATATTCACGATTTTTGGTGTTTATATGCTTGACACCTCATTATGTTTTGATCATATTTGTATGTTATGCTTATTTTGGTTCTTTTGGTATCTTAGACTTAGTGGTCACTTACATTTTATTTGTCTTACCGGTAGGTTATCCTTATATTTGTACTTATTGAATGTTGCATTAAATCTTAGGTGAGTTGATTATAAAAATAATGGATTAGTTAACTGAGAGCTGCTCTTATAAAAATATTTATGTCTACTGTATTGATATAATCTTATTACTGAAACAGGTAAATAATTGATTTCTGTTAAATGAATTTCAGCTTAAATTGTAACCACAATATTTTCAAACACACAAAGAAGCAAGTTTTTGTATTTTGTTTCTTGTATTTTGCAGTTTGTATGTGTGGAGGCTGGTAGGGGCAGTGTGCTGGGAGAGAAGCGGAGCCCTGTTTAGGGAGTGGGGCTTCCCTGCTTAGGGATCCTGTAAAGTAGCCAGCCAGTCAGGCAGCGGCATAGCTGCAGCAGCAGCACAGCAGCCAGCAAACAGAGCTGTTAACAGGGGAGTTTCAGTGGGAGTTTACAGGGGGAGGTTGCAGGGGAGACTTAGAGACCTAAGCAGAGGAACTGACAGGCTAGTGAAGGGAGTGGGTGGTGGTCTGCCAGTGTTCTGGTGCCTGTTGGGGGTTTGTTTTGGTTTGTGTTTCTTGGACTAACAGGTTTTAGGTGGGAAGGCTATGACCGATACAGAGGCAGCAGTGAAAGACACAATGAGGCTGACTGGATGTGGAAGCTGTGGCATGTACATGATCCTGGAGGGGGTACCTGAAAAGAGTTTCGTCTGCATGAAGTGCTGCCTGATGGAGCTGATGGAAGAAAAGATCCAAGGACTGGAGATGCAGGTGGAAACTCTGGTTGAGTTTAGAAGGGGATTCGAGCAGATGATGGAGCAAAGATATGAGGAGGCTGAAGGAATAAGCTCAGACTTGCAGATGGAAACAGGACCAAAGAATTCTGAGGGGAGACTGCTCGGTGAGGAAATTGGACGGTGGAAGCATGTGACTAAGAGAACCAGACAGAAGAAAAGACGGGCCAGTGAAGGAGAAATAGAGCTCAGGAACAGGTTTGCTGAGTTGGAAAATGAAGAAGAGGCGCAGCAGGTGTCGCTGAAGGTAAGAGGGCAAGGAAGAAGAGAAGAGCAGCTAGTCCTACAGAAAGAGAGGAAGAGTCAATGGAGACAACACCAAATATGAGTCCCAGGAGGATACGGGATGGGTTGCGGAGGATTGCAAGGGTGAATAGGAATCTAGAGGACCTGCAGCCAGTGGGAGCGGGGGATAGACCAGAGAATCACACTGTCACCAGGAAAAGGCAGGTCTACGTGATTGGGGACTCCTTATTGAGAAGAATAGACAGGCCTGTAACTAGAGCTGATCCGGAGAACAGAAGAGTGTGCTGTCTGCCGGATGCTAAGATACAGGATGTGGACCTGAGGCTGAAAAGGATCCTAATGGGAGCAGGAAAGAATCGTTGAATTGCCGCTTCATGTGGGAACGAATGATTAAGGCAGATTCTCGCTGGAACATATCAAGGGAGACTGTGGCCAGAACTGGGGAAGACGCTTAAGGAAATCGAGGCTAGGGTCGTTCATGGGATTCTGGCCTGTTCCTAGAGAAGCGAGCAACAAAGGTGTGACAAGATTATGGCTATTAAGATGGCTTCAGGCAGTGATGCTGTAAGGAGGGCTTTGGGATGTTAACGGCCACTGGGTAAACTATTCATTGACACGAGTATCTTGTTCTCTCTTGGATTGGGACTTCACCCTCGAGGATAGGAGGAACATAGACTGTCTACGCACTGAGCCTGCTCGCAACGATTAAGAGAGCTTAAACTAGGAATTTGGGGGAAGATGGTGGGGAGGATGTCCAGGTTATCTCCCACCGCGGAGGGATTTAAACCTATCTCGCAGACTTCAGGTGTAAGCAATAACAAGTAGCCTTACCATAGACAGACATCTACAGCACTCCACGGAGACAAAATAATGGAGAATATAGTGAGGATATCTGGAGTGTAGAATATCCCACGATCTCCTTAAAAATATAGGATAGATTACTAGCTGACAGGGTTGGTACACGAATGTCTGTGCCTCATATTGGGTAAAGAATGTCAGTGAAGCCAAACGGCAAAAATTAAGAATGTCTGTAACACTAATCGAGAAGCAATAGGTAACAAAATGGAGGAACTAGAGCTCTGGTGGCAGGAAGTGGCAACTGGATATTAAGGATAACAAGAAAACATGGTGGAATAGTAGTCATGACTGGAGTAGCAGGTTTGGAGCTATGTGCTGTTTAGAAAGACAGAAATAAAGGCAAAGGTGGTGGAGTTAGCATTGTTATCAATGATGAGGTAGACTGTAAGAAAGTAAGAAGTGATGAATGGATAAGACAACTCTATCCTGAAAAAAATCACACGGGAAAGAAAGCTAACTAGAGCCTCCCCTGAGATAGTGCTTTGGGTGTGCTACAGACCAGCCGGGAGCTGATTTTTGGATATGGATAAGAGACCTCTTTAATGTTTTTAATGACTTAACACTATGGAATGGTGTGATCTGGGAGACTTTAATTCCACAGATATAACTGGAAGGACAAGGTGCTAGTACTAAATGAAACAAAATCGTGGCGAAAGTGATAAGACTTTCTGCAGATGCGTAGGTATGATTAGTATGTATTTGAGGAAATGTCATTACTCTTAACGTAGATGTAGAAGAACACAAAATCAATGCAGGCGAGGAATATTGCTCTATTTTATGCAGTATGTGTTTTTGAGTGAGGATATGTGAGTTGATGATCAATTGGTCTCATTTAGAACAGACAGATAAGTAGGAGTTAATAAGTGCGAACAATGCCTAGTAAGTGAGATTGATCCATGCAAGAGCGAAATTCATGTACATGCTCAATACGCTAATGAATGTATTACATCATAGTAATCAGAACTGAGAGGACACTATTTAATACTGTGTTTTGTATTAATATAGATTGTATATGATAATACTACGGCAACTATGAGAATTTAAGTATTAGATGTCGAGAGATTAGTTAGTGGTGAATTTAGCAGTCGTGACAATGGGAAGTATAGAATATACATATGATAGCAGGATTGTCAATAAAAGGGCAACAGGATTTCCTGTAAAACAATCATAAGTGTCCTAAGTACTATGACAAACAGGCAATAACTATAATAAGTCACGGCAATGCTCTCCCAAATAGATAGAGAGGTGCAAGGGACAGACAAGAGAACCCAATGTAGGCGAAGATCTGGGAGTAAACAGGATTGTAATTCTGGTTTGTAGTTAAGCATAGAACTCAGAGGAGGTTTGGATGTAAGATATATATGCATAGAATCCTTCTTCTACAAGGAGGCAAAAGATATATCTAGGTCGAGTATTTCATAAGCAAATATCAGAAGTTTTAATTAAATTGCCGACTTCTCAAGTTTCACTTGAGTAATTGAGAGAACGCGACTCTTTTTTCACAATTGACTGTACACATGATATATCCTACGCTACCTCCGCTGGAGTTCTGCCAAGTTTGTAAGGCAAGGCCCTTCAGCCTAGTGGGTGTTATTCTCTCATATCTGCCAAAGTTTTAAACGCCTTCAGAGAAGCCCAAGGGAAAATAAATCATGTTAGTCAAATATCATAAACACCTCAGCAAGCCACCTTTTTTCAACCAGACTGGATTAATAGCTTTATCTATTACTTGTTATATTTCAGGTATCGCTAAGCACTTTACAAGGTTGATAAGCTGGTAATCACAATGAGGAGGATGGCAAATGGGCATTGGAGAGGGATATTAGGCCTCAATGTCACGCACGACTGGACCTGTCTTGCATCAAGACGGAGTACTCATAGGTGAAAGGAATAGATTTAATGGGATCTACGAGGCCTATTAACACCAGAATATTATAAGAGACGACATTGACATACACGAGGTAAATAACGAGAGAGAGGGTGCGGTGACCTACTATAGTAAACTCGCTGGGAGGAGCAGCGCCACTCAGATGGGAGCTTATAATAAGAGATTATAATACCTATCGACATCGCAAGACAACTCTAGAATAAAGACATACCCTTCGCTGCACCACAGTTCATTAGTTTATATAAAGGCACACATAGCACAATCTGTGTAATTGCGAGAGATGTGTCTTTGACGCCGGCAGGTGAGTGCAGGTGTAATATTTGTATATATGTTGGAACAACGATAAGGATATTGAGACTAGATGAATCTTATCTGATGACTGCTCACACACTCATAATTAACCCAATAATAACTTCTACGTAGAGTACATTACCCACACCGCACAGCACAGCCAAGCAGTGCGATTCGCAAGAAAATCGTGAATACGGGGTAAACGAAGATAATACTTACACGTCCAAACAAATCTATTTTTATTAACAGGGGATATAGATACAAAAATAGTGAATGGATGCACAGACAGTACACACACTCATGTAAGCAATGAATAGAATAGTGTAATGCTGAGGTAAAATACTTGTAAACACAGGTGTACTCTGAGAGTCATTGTGATCTGATAAGATTGGCTAACATGAGTTCTGCCAATGCTAGTAGTATGATAAAGATCATACGGGGAGACACTATACACTGATGATGTGTGTGCGAACATGGTGATTCTCAATAATTGACTGCGATTGTGCAGTTCGGGCATGAGCTGCAATAACTCTCGTCTGGAGATGTTACTAAGAGAGAGAAACTGTGTGAAAGCGGAGAGAGTAGTAAACGGATTCGGCTGAGGATTCATTTATCAGCAGTTATCATTGAAGGATCAGCGGAAATTAAATAACATGGTTTAACAGTAAGGAGGAGAAGATTTCAGAACATCTTAAAAACCCTAAATCCTTAAATTCCTCATTCCTTTGTTAAGAAGTGAGACATAAAGGAGTTGAGTCAAAAGAGGTCTACAAGGAGTGAAAACGGACCAGATGAGATGAACATCTAGACCAATTATCACACATCTATTTCTGCACACAATTGTATCTCATGCAAAGTGTTCTATAGAGTATGACAACATACGTGTCTCTCTACGCAATACGTCATTAACTCATAGGTCAAGGTAGTATACTTTGGAAAGATGGGATACGCTACAAAAATTTGGAGATAGTATAGATTAGACAAATGCACTTCCGATTAAAGCAAAGTCCATAGATCAGACCACGGAATGTACTGAGCGGATGAGCTGCTTGTTACTTAAAGTACTCTAGCAGTAGAAGAGTGACAACGCACGATCTTGTAGACATTTGAAGGAAGGATTGAAACCAATCAGCATGTGAAGGTTCTTCAGCCGATATTCATCATTAGCTATTTTGTGGTACCTACCTCTTCACTTATGACATCTCTATTACTTGCGCACTAGGTTTGGATAGAGGCCTGACATCCAACACACTACGACAAGATTTATAACGCTGCTCTAGTGATAGAGCGAGGGCGGCCGCGATTAGTAACGAAGAACAGATAGGCCTCGGAAGGGTTAGGGCTAAATTTTCATTAGGATAGGTACTCGCCTCTCCCCGCGGATTATTTACACCACATGAACATCCTGAGATCGCACCGTTGCTCACAATTTATTCTACTATTATTATTGGCATATTGCTGGTCCCTAAACACATCATGAACGTGCCACCTAACTAGTATTCAGGTGGTGACAGAGCAAACAATGTATGCTCACTTATGTATGGAGCGGACTATATACAACAAAGATTTTTAGTTCAAGTTTTAGTTTCTAACAAACATCAGAGGTGGTGGACTAGCATGCTGAGTTGATTGACAAGCTATACATAAGCCAAAAGAGGTAAGTAGATCACGCTGCGAGATGGTATATGAGGATTTGATCACGCAGGATGACTATAGTCGCCAATGGTGATATGGCTTTAAAAAAGCTAATGCAGTTGTTAGGGGATGCAATCAGGCAGGTATTTCCAGCAAGATAGGAGGTGTTAGTACCATTGTACAAGGCACTGGTGCAGACTCATGCTGGAATACTGGTGTGAGTTCTGGTCCCCATGTTTAAGAAGGATGATTCAAACTGGAAAGGTACAGATGAGGGCTGCTAGGATGATCCGAGAATGGAAAGCCTATCTTACGAAAGGAGACTCCAAGGAGCTTGGCTTGTTTAGCCTAACCAAAAGAAAGGTTGAGGGGGATATGATTGCTCTTTAAAATATATCAGAGGATGATAAATCAGGGAGGGAGAGAAAATTTTTTTTTTTTTTTTTTTTTTTATTTAGCTTATACCGAATGTGACAACAAAACAAATGGATATAAATCCGGGACTAGGAAGTTTAGACTTGAAATTAATGAAGGTTTCTAACTCATTAAGGAGTTGAAGTTCTGGGACAGCTTCCAAGCGGACGTAGTGGGGGCAAAAGCATAATTTCCCCCCTGGCTTTAAGACTAAGCTGATAAGTTATGGAGGGGAATGTGTGAGGGATATGGCCTAATTTTGGCAATTAATTTAAGCAATTGAATCTTTGATATCAGCAGTATGTATGCAGTGGAGGCTGTGAATGGGATGTAATGGGTTGGGATCTGAGTTACTATCAGATAATTCTTTCCTGGTGCCGGCTGGTGAGTCTTGCCACGATGCTCGGAGGTTTAAACTGATCGGCAATATTGGGGTTGGGAAGGATTTTCCTCCAGGGCAGATTGGCAGAGGCCCTGGAGGTTTTTCGCCTTCCTCTGTAGCATGGAGCACGGGTCACTTGCTGGAAGATTCCCTGCAGCTTGAGGTCTTCAAACCACAATTTGAGGACTTCAGTAACTCAGACATAGGTTGGGGGTTGTTATAGAAGTGGATGGGTGTGATTCTGTGGCCTGCATTGTGCAGGAGGTCAGACTAGATGATCATAATGGTCCCTTCTGACCTTAAAGTCTATAAGTCTGAGTAATTTTGAGGCTGAAACTCTGTCCTAAATCCCCTTTTCTGATATGCCTTGCTATTGTATATATGGTTTGTCTGATAGCAAGGAATGCTGGAAAATAGCTGCAAATTGTACAAAGTTTGTTTTCTTGGAATGCTGTGGGCATACTTTTTATACTGTGTAATGGACTTTCCATTAAATGATAACACACCTTTTTGTTTGTGTAGTTACTCTGCTTACAAGACCAACTGAAATCTGCAGAACCATTTCTGAGACTTTCACTCAATAATTGCATAATACTGCAAATCATTTACTTTAAATAGTAAATTGTACAGAATGGACTGCTAGTTACTATTTTGCAGGTGTGCTTTTCCAGTGAGGTCCTGTATGAAACATTCCAAATCTCTGGATCCATCAATAATGCCACTTTAGCAAATGCATGTGAAAATTTATGCAGCTTTTTAAATTAATGCAATGTCATACAGGAAAATGGGAGACTCAAGTTCATATCTGGACTCAGGCTTCCATTCCCCTGGCCTGGAGAGCCTGGGCATTTTAAAGGTATCTACTGATCTTGAGGGTAAGATGCTCAGACTGTTTCACTCCACAAAACTCCATAGCAGATGATTTATGCAGCAGTTAAACAAGAAATTCTTTGCCCATCTTCTGGGTTGAAGGTAAGGTACCACATTGAAAATGTTAACCTTGGAGCGCTTTATTGGGAAATGTAAAAAGAATGATACAGGTGGGGGATATTCTCTTTCCTGTTGGAGCAGAGTAGTGTTCAGGTCCTATATGGAAGGTGAAGAGCCTGTTACACAAAATAAAATACAAAATGTCTTTGGAGGCCAATAGGGAAGCACGGCTCTTCTAAAGTAATTATGAATGTTTTGAACACTTAATACTACTTCTGGTCCAAGCTAGCTTTTTGAAATTCTCTTCACTGAGATGAGTTTGTCATGGGGGTGTGTACACATTTTATGCTATTGTTTGGCTGGACACACGTTTTAGGGGAAATGACCTTTCTTTAAAGTTGACCTGCAAAAGGAAAAACAAATTATACCTTCTTACTTCTTGCGAACGGTGGCCTGACTGATTTTTTTTTTTTTTTTTCTAAACACATGTTATTCATAGAATCCTAGAGTAGAAATATAGAACTATTGTGATTGGTAAAAGACTGAAAACTGAGCAGTTAAGAAAGGAAGGGACTTTTAGTCAGACATTTAAAAACTTAGTTACTTGGTAACATATTCTTACTCAAATGCCTAAGAAACACTTTACAGAATTTCTTTGCTTAAGATTCTACTATCCCTGCTAAGAAAATTCATCCTCCACTACTCTAGTCCTCTAGCAAAAATCAGGAAGATATATTATTTATCTTTAAAATATAAAGTATAAGCCAAAAGTGTGGGGTGGAAGATTTAAAAATTGATATTCAGTGCCTATACATCATAAATAATCAAAAAGAGACATTAACAATTGTTTTTTTTCCTTGTAGATCATCTTTGTATTTGTTTTCATTGTATAAGCTATCTTCACAACAAAAGGGCTGACTAGAGATTGATTTCTTTTTGATGATAAATTGTTTTATGCAACAGCAAATATTGCCATAAAACACTAAAATTGTGGGATATTGGAATAATTGCAATTTTCCAGTGTCCCTCATGGTTGCTTACTTGCAGATGCCTTTAGTGTCTAGGCAAAATGGGGTTGGACTGGCTTTAACTCTGAATTTCCTCACTTTTGTGAGTTTAATTCAGGCCCTTAACCGCTAAACTTGCATATTAATGTTTACTGATTTTTTTTTTTATTTTAAAAATGCCCAAAACTTATGCCATTGAATCACTATGACTTGAATTTATTTCACATTTTGGGACTAGAAAAGATGGTTGTTAAAGAGATAGGGGAAGTCAAGCATTCCACTTTCTACTCTCTGGATTTTGGAGATAAAAAGTCTTTAACTCAATTCACTGTGTGTTAAGGTACCAAACCAGAGGTCAAAAGTGAAGAGGAGGAAAAACGCCGAATTGAGGCAAGAAGAGAGAAACAGAGGCGTAGAAGAGAGAAAAACAGTGAAAAATATGGTGATGGGTACAGGTTTGTGCTGTTGGTGTTGTTTTCTATTTAACATATATCATCATTCCCAGTACAGGGATCGGCAATCTTTGGCACGCGACCGGGATGGTTTGTTTACCTTCAGCATCCGCAGGTTTGGCCGATTGTGGCTCCCACTGGCGCGGTTCGCCATCCGAGGCCAATGGGGGCTGTAGGAGGCGGCGCAGGCCGAGGAATATGTTGGCCACTGCTTCCCGCAGTGCCCATTGACCTGGAGTGATGAACCACGGCCAGTGGGAGCTGCGATTGGCCAAACCTGTGGATGCTGCAGGTAAACCACCCTGTCCCGCCAGGGGTTTACCCTGATGGGCCATGTGCCAAAGGTTGCCCATCCTTGCCCTTGTAGCACCTTTTGCTGGGTGCTTTCTATAGAAGAATACATCAAAGGGTGCTAGGTATACAACAGTTTTTTTTAAAGAAACAATCTCTCTTGGAGGAGAGGAGATGTTTCAAGTACTCTAATTGAGCAATTTTGGAGATATAGTAGCATTAATTTTTATGAAAGTATATTATTGCACACCACTATGCTCATGAGATGTTCAAATAATCATCTTTTACAGTAGTACCATCTTCCAGTACTACACCATATGTTTCTAGAGCAATTAGATGAATCTACATGCTGAAAGGGTATTCCTGCTATCCTTCTTAAGCTCCTCAGGATAGGGATTGATCTTATTCTGTGTTTCATTTGTCTCCATTTTAAGCATTACAAAAGTGCCAAATTATCTAGGAGGCCTGGTTTTCACACAAAAATGGAATACTTTAGTAAATAAGGGGAGTATTCAGTTTCAAGTATATTCCACTAAACTGTGCCCCAGGAAAATGGATTCATTAAGATTATACCGGGATCTCAAACTCTCGAGAGTGCAAGGGGAATTTTGATGTGAGATTTCAGCTTTGTAGTAAAAATAAATTGAGATCTCCCTGATGTGATCTTATTCTGAAGTAGGGTTGTTTTTTTGTTTTTTTTGGGTAGTCTTGTGATTATATAGGATTATGTATTATATGGGTGGAAGGAGAGAAAAGCTCTCGGGCTACATCTGTTCCTCAAACTGTCTCCATTTTTTTTGGTCCTCTTTTCTGTCCCTCCTGTCTGTACCTTTTCCCACCAATATGAGATTGACACACCTGATAGTTTTGCTATTGCTAAACACTGACAGAATTTTTGAATATCAGCAATAAAATTAACCAACCTATTTCGTTCTACAATTAACAAAATGTTGAGTTATAGTTCAGTACATGGCTGTTTGAAAATTCAAATAGACACTTGTCACAGGTGACTGGATTTAACTGGATTTATGTCCCCACATAAGCCATGTAGGTTATTCTTGAAAAACACTGACTTAAAAAAAACCACACAAACTTACTGAGCGTAACACCTTTAACATACGTTTCTCCTGCTAGAATGGCATTCACTTGCTCGTTTTGTAAATTTCGAACCTTTGAAGAGAAAGACATTGAAGCTCATTTGGAAAGTGCTGCTCACCAGGAAACTTTGGATCATATTCAGAAGCAAACCAAATTTGACAAAGTAGTGATGGAGTTTCTGCATGTAAGTCATTATGTTCATAGAATCATAGAAATATAGGGCTGGAATGGACCCCAGGAGATCATCTAGCGCAGCCTCCTGTGCTGAGACATGACCAAGTAAACCCAGACCATCCCTGACAGGTGTTAGTCCAGCTTTTTCTTGAAAGCCTCCAGTGACTCTTCTACAACCTAAGGATATTCCAGAATTTAACTACCCTTACAGTTAGAACATTTTTCTTAACATCTAACCTAAACCTCTCTGCTTGCTTTAGAGTAAGCACATTACTTCTTGTCCTACCTTCAGTGGACATGGAGAACAATTAATTGTGGTCCTCTTTATATGTGCACTGACAGTGGTATGTAGAGTTCAGTCACAGCATGCAAAGCTAGCACCAGTAAAAATACAGTGTATGCAGTGAGGCCTGGCTTAGGTAGAATAGAGTAAATGCCCTGAACCCCTAGGATATATACCCTACATGGCTCTCTACATGCCTGTGCCGTGCCTCCCATGTCTACACTTCAAGTTTTAGTAGTGTAGTGTCCAGCTGCCTGGATTGCCAAAGCGGTTTCCCATGGTGAAAAAGAGGAGGCAGTGGGGAAAGGCGATGGCGGTGGGGCAGGGAAAGGTTCTGATGGGTGGGGGGGAAGGGAGTAGGGGAAGCAGTGGTGGTGGGACAGGGAGGGAGCAGGGGAGATAATGGGGAAGGGCTCTGTCCACTATGATTTCTTGAAGGTAATTGTTAATAGTTCTGAGATTGAATACCCTTGGATGAATTTTGTCAGACCTTACCAACTTGAATACATCTAAATTATCTTGATTTGTAGGTCACTTGCATATTGGAGTTTAAATTAAATTGTACCATTTATTGTCTTCAAAACATGTATTTAATTTTTCATTAGATCATTTCACTTAGGAAAAGGGTTGTCCACAGTAAACACTACTGAACAGAAAGGCAAGTTCAGAATTTATGACAAGTAGCATTGCTTCACAGCTAGTTAACAAAATAAGCCATTATTGAAGCTAATAGTTTTGAATGTCTTTGTTAGTCACTATGCCAGAACATTCCCTTGGAACTAATAATAGTTGGTATATACACATCTAATAATCAAGAGTAGAAACAGCTGGGTAACTTTCAAAATTTAGTATGTTTCTGATTTGGGGTGTTGTGTAGGTTATAAAATATGTCATTGATTTAAAACTGATGTTGTGTTTCCTGCATTCTAGGAGTGTATGGTGAATAAATTCAAAAAGACAGCTATGCGTAAACAGCAGACCAACAACCAAACTGAAAATGTCCAAGTTGTTGAAAAAGATGTAATGGAAGGCAAGTAACAGACTCCATATGAAAGCACATGTTTTGGGAATACCCAGGTCTTTTTTCTTTTCCTTTTAATTTAATTTTATTCTCATTTGAACATGCTGATCTGATGTTTAGATTAAAATCAGTTCCAGTACACTTTATAAAATCTGCTGAACTCTTTTTTAAAGCTCTTTACTCCAAAGGCAAGTCTCCTCCTTTTAGTTCTACAATTCTGATCTCCAGTGCATCTGTAGTGTTAAAGCTCTCAAAACCTTCCAAAACTAGGTACTATTACTAAGATTTTGAGTCACATTATATATCATTTATTCCACCCCCATCCTCTTTAGGGATGAGACTCTGTTCTGGGCCTTTAAGAAGTGCAGCATTAAACTCGCAACTCGGGGAGGTGTTGGGGCTAAAATGACTTCCGAGCCACTGTTGTAGCTGTCCTAGGGGCTAGAGAAGCCATTTATGTAACTTAGCCCTAGAGACTGTTCTGAATTACAGTGACCTCCCTCCCTTATGAGCTGCGGTGCTGTGTAAGCAGCCCTGCCCCAACACCCTTCTCAGTCCAGGTGTAGCTTCTATGCCAAGTCTTACAAGGGGTCTTCCGGAGGCAGCATTGTGGCTGTTTTCCAGAGTGTGTGCACTAAGAAGAATCCTCCCTCATGCTGCTCTGGCCCTTTTGTAGAGCATATAGTGGCCAGAATCTTACCCTTGATCTTTGTCTTGTCTTAGTTAGCACAGCACTTATCAGTTAAGACATCCACTGGATCAAAGATCCACACGCTTCATGTGTAGGCAAGCCCTTAGACCTTTGGTCCAGTGGATGTCATATCTGCTAAATGCGGTATAAATTACAGTGTACTATAAAACACTGACAATAGTTTAAATTAAATTATTTACAGCAGTTCTAAAAAGTCACCCCCTTAAATTCTTTTTGTGTGTGTGTGTATAGGAAAACCTTTTCATGTTAGCTTGTTAACAGATAACCTTGAATGCAAATATTGTAAGTTTTTAAGTAGAATTTGAGTCCTGCAAGTTTTCCTGTGGGGAGGTGGGGGGGATTCATATATCCTTATGTAGGGCAGAGTGGCAATTCATACATCTACTATAATAGGATCAATCCTATGGAAAATTATTTTTTTTTCTTTTTGTAACTTTAAAAATATCCAAGTACCCTAAATAAAATTAGGTTCTTCTTTGAGTGCTGGTCCCTGGGTGTATTCCACACATGGGTACCTATGCATGCTGTGTACCCGAGTCCAGAAATTCTTAGTAAGCATTGTCTGGTGGCCTTCACATGCAAAGTTGCTATCTTTGTTCTGCAGACCGAAAGCATAAGAGTCAGTGCAGGCTGACATCTCTCCTGTTCAATCTTACTGCTCCATCACCTGACTCAGCCTTGGTCTACACTGGGGGGGTCATCCTAAAATACACAACTTCAGCTACGTGAATAGTGTAGCTGAAGTCAGCGTATCTCAGGTCGATTTACCTGGCTGTGAGGACAGTGGTGAGTCGACCGCTGCCGCTCCCTGGTCGACTCCGCTTCTGCCTCTCGCAAGCTGGAGTTCCAGAGTCGACAGGGAGTGTTTTCGTGCATCGATTTATCCGCGTCTAGATGAGACGTGATAAAGTGATCCCCAATAGATTGATCCCTCCCCGCCGATCTGTCGGGTAGTGAAGACCTGCCCTCAGAATCCTCTGGGTCCGCAGTTTTCCCCAGCTTGTTTCATAGCAGCTTGTAAATATATATTGTAAATAGTTTTAATATTTAGCATAGTTAAAGTTTTGTGATAATATAGTTAGTTTGTCTTAGCTTTTCCCAATTTGGTGTCCCAGGGTTCAAGAATTGGATATCTTGCCCTCGCTCCTTCTCCATGAGCAGTTAGCACTAGTGCTGCCACTGCTGTCTGGGGAAGATGCATATCTCAGCAAAGTGCAGTATTTGAAATTTGTTTCCCCTATGAATATGTGATGCTCATGATGTTCTGCTTGGGGAAACACCTCATGGAGAAGGCCATGAGATCTCACTTGGATTCAGGCAAGGGAGACTCCCCTGTGTATTGACTTTAATTGATGAGCAGCAATCTTCTGAGGACAAGCTTGAGAGTGGAGCCTAGAGCTCCTAAGCCCAGGAATTGTCACCAGGGGCTTTGCACAAGAGAGGTACTCTCATAGATACAAGGACAGATCCCCATCCAGGTCTACTCCTAAAAGAAGAGACCTCTCCCTGACTCTATCTAGGTCAGGTGAGCCTTCGCTCACAATTCTGAAGGACTCAGGACCACTTAAGACCCCCGGGCATGTGGTTAAAATGCATAAGAAAAAGGATCTGTCAGGACTGCCTTTGGTTCTGATTTCTAAACATACAGACTGTCATCCACCAGCTCCATTTAAGAGTGCTAGACCTGAGTCTTTGGTATTTTTGTTTTTTAAATAAATCGGATCTTTGAAATATTAAAGTGAGTTTGATTTATTTGACCAGGAGCATCTTTATGACTTTCAGTTATGCAACTGTGTCTTACTTTGGCAAATTTAATTAGCATGAACTGAGCTTTGTAAATGTTTGCTTGTGTATGATTGATATAGACAATAGAGCCTCATAATTGTGGTAATGCCTTGTTTTCTTTGCTAGGCGTTACTGCTGATGACCATATGATGAAAGTTGAGACTGTTCACTGCAGTGCTTGCAGTGTGTATGTTCCTGCACTACACAGTTCTGTTCAACAGCACTTAAAATCTCCTGATCACACAAAGGGAAAACAAGTAAGATTTAGTATTTTAGAAGTATGTAATGCTCAGTTCTTTACTTGTTCTGTGAACTGCTGAAGGTACAGTCTAATCTGAAGAGAAAATAGAATGCAGATTTCCTTTTTAACTTTAGAATATTATGTTTTGATACTGGGCATCTGATGAGGAGCAGTAACGTAAGTTTTCTATTTGACAAGAGGGTTGAGTTTGTGATCTGTAGCTGCAGGGTTTTTTAGTTGTGATTCAGTGTAAGATTTAGATTTATATTCTGACTAATAAGTATACACTCTGATACGCTAGTTTTTTTAGTGAAAGTAATGGTTTACGAAGGTTCAACTTTCCGGTAACAGTGTATACATTAATAATAAGGTGCTTAAGGCTGCCAATAAGGATCAAAAGAAAATCAGTGGTGACATACTTCTCTATTAAATTCCTCTACTAGAAATTGAAACTAGTAAGAAAACTTACTGCATTAAATATTCAGGTGTTCTGTTTTTGGTTGAATGCATGAGATAACTGAAAGGAATTGTTGGAACAATAGTTATTTAAATTTATAAATAGGAGTTTAGAGCATTAATTTAGGTAATTATTTATAGTGATATTGCATTAATAGCTCATTGGCCTTTCCTATCTATAGCAGACTTTAATGTATACCTAGTGCAAGGACTCCATTAATATATTTTGGGTGTTGCTGCTGCCATCATTCCTCTGCAGGTTTTATATAGACATATGCATGCCACCTTGCTGTTGTTTAAAGCCAAGGTGTTTCTTGTCATTGTTAAGCACTTTTTTAATCAGAAGGAAGAGTCTGATATAGAAAGAATTAGAACAGTTGAGAAGTAGTAGTGATCCACAGAAACAGAATTTCCATTGCAACTTAAAATGCTGCATTTTTAATTTAACTAATCTAGTAAGGTGAATGGTTGAAAGAGGAACATGACTGGAAAAATGGTGGTAGCTGGTGAGTGGGGCTTGGAGAATAATATAAATCTGCAGTAGTTTGGACATACCTTGTCCATTGTACAGTTACTGAGATTTGTGTGTATTTTTAATAATTATAATAATAAATTACAGAAAATTAGTGGCCAATGTCAGTTTAAATGTGCATTAAATACATTCAGAGAAACCAATTACATGGTTGCAGTTTGTAGTGTAGATGAGGGCTTAACTGTCCCTAAACAAGGCTAAAGCCATGGGCTAGTCCACTCACCCACATCCAAATACAGCTGTGTTGTACCCAGTTCCTCTGATTTCATTTATTGTGTTGGTTGGACCTTTGATGCCAAGAGTTAGTGTTTCCTGCTTTGACAAGAAATGTGTAACAACAGCTCTAAAGTATTAGCTAATGTGGCAGCCCCTAACCAATATATCATGAATTAAATTTGTATTACATGACTGTTTAAATAGATCAGGTTTGTAATAGTGGCAATTAAATCCATTTCATAGGCCTACAGAGAACAAATAAAAAGGGAGAGTGTACTGACTGCTACCAGCATCTTGAATAACCCAATAGTGAAGGCACGATATGAGCTGTATGTCAAGGTAAGAAATGAATGGAAAAATGATACTGTCATCTCTGATCTTGTTTACGGAGTCACCTTGTTCTCTCTACATCCTCCATTGATGCTAATCTTAGTGCATGTTTGTCTCCTCTGCCTTCTTACAGACCATCCCAATCCCAGAATACCCTCCCCTCTTGATTCACTGAGCCACCTCTTTACCCTCTTTTAAGTACCTCACAAAAATTTTGTGATGCCAATAAGTCAGCTATTAACACTTTAAAAAAAATCCTATTGTATTCCCATTTTGGGGTGACCTAGTTTATCCAGTCTTGTCTCTTTTTTAGTTTTTAAGCAGAGATTCATGTTGAGTTTGTAAATTAGGTGCAGTGTGATGCTCTATTAGTAAATAACAGTATGTATGACACCGACTCTTGCAGAGGTTTCAGATTCTGTGACTTTGTGTTAAAGCTGCACTGATCCTTTTGCCCAAATATCCTACTTCATCAGTAACATAAATTCAAAGATTCCATTGCACGTCTCATAACGGTCATACTAATTTGCTAATATGTCCAGAGACCACTTGATTATTCCACTTCTGTTTGCTGCAGAAGAAAATGACTAGTCTGATATAGTTTATTTCAGCGTCCAAATAAATCAGCATTACCGATAGCAGTCGGTGCCACCATAAACTTAGAATTAAAGTACCTTTGCAGCCCTTGAGCAGGGCATCTGTTGGGGTGCCTGTCAATGGAGTTTCATATATAATGCCTAATTTTCTGGATCAACTAAATATACCTTCCTTTGATTTAAACTGTAGTGAGAGTAACTATAAGTAGGTGTCAAAATAGTCATCATTTTGTCCGTACAAAGGTGTCAAAATAATACAGATTTTTCAATCTATACTGACAAGAGTAAAGTCTTCAGGAAAAATTACAAGATTGCAATCAATATGCCAAATAACCAGCATTTAAAATGTCAAATTGTTCTGATGCTGTGAGAGTTAGCATGGATGCATCAGTTGAAACCACGAGCTCCAGCCTCTTGAGTCTTTAATTAAATTCTGCAAATACACAGAATTTGGACTTACAGTTCAATATCCTTAGCAAAACATTTCTAGCATGCAAGCTAAGGCGGGGAGGGCGGGAAGAGAGAATAGAAGTAAATTTGTTTAGGTGACTTTAAAAGTGCATTTCTATACTTTCAACTTGGAATTTCTTGGTTTTCTTGTATTTAGTTCTTAAAGCTAATAGTTTAAATGTCTTTCCCTGAAGTTGCAGATGGTAATATTGAACATGTACAACAATTTTAAAGAAGAATTTTGAGTTATATACACTTCACACTTACTGATTTATTAAATATTCATTTCACTGCTGTCAAAGATGAGTTGTGATTGTACCTGGACATAATAGCAACCTACAGTTGACCTGCAAAGGAATTTTAAAAAAATAAACAAACTATACTTCTTTGAGAATTCGTGCAGACAGATCTCACTGTAGGTGTGTGCACATAAATCTGAAATCTTTTAGCCATAAGTGTCACTTTGGGCTTCATGTGCAACCAGTGTACTTTTGCACCTCTCACAGGAAGGGTATAAAAGGCGGAGAAGCACCAACTGTCATCAGTTCCTTCTAACTGCCTGTGATAGTGAGTAGGGTGGCCAACTTGAGTTCTTCTCAGGCTCAGGTTGGCCATCCCTGAGCTACGTGGCATTGTAAGCAATCTCATCATACCATCCCCTCCATAAGCTTATTGAGCTCAGTCTTGAAGTAAGTTAGGTTTTTTGCCCCCTGCTGCTCCCCTTGGAAGGCTGTTCCAGAACTTCACTTCTCTGTGGTTAGAAACTTTTCGTCTAATTTCAAGCCTAAACTTGTTCACGGTCAGTTTATATCCATTTGTTCTTGTGTCCACATTGGACTTTAACTTAAATAATGTCTCTCCCTCCGTGGTATTTATCGCTCTGATGTATTCATAGAGAGCAATCATATCTCCCCCACAGCCTTCTTTTCATTAAACCTAACCTGATTTCTGTGGTGGTATTCTGCAAAGCTTCAACTACTAGTTGGTACTCTGTCTCCTCATTGATGCCTAAACATGATCAAGACCAAAATAAATAAAATAATTTTGTAATACATTATTTTGTATTTGTAATTAATTGTTATGAAATACTTACTGGCTTTGAAGCACTCAGGACTTTTAGTTAGCTCTGTTAGAGTCCATCTAGCCGCAGATCAGCATATAATCCGTATGTTGATGATCATTTTATTTTCCCATCACCCTATGTTTTTAAAATGCCTAATTCATATATTTCCGCCAATATTAAGGAACCATTTGCTACTTGGGACTTGAGCGTGGTTCTTATGTCTAATGGACCCTCCATTTGAACTTGTCATCTTCTTTTTATTGCCTCTCTGTTTAAAGTGAGTGAATTTTGCTCACCTCAGCACACAAGGTGAGCAAAATTCAAGTTTTGATGACTGACCCTCCATATGCTGTTTCATAAGGACAGAGTTACATTCAGGCTACATCCAAGATTTTTACCAAAAGTAATTTTGGACTTTCATATAAATCACTTTCTTCCCTTACTGGTATTTTTTCTTAAGCCTCATGACTCTCTTCTGTGGAGGCTAAACTCCACACATTTAGACATACTTAGGGATATGCCCTTTTATCTCTTCATAACAAAGGCTTTTTGTAAATCATCTAGACTTTTTTTGTAGCGTTGGTAATAAGTCTGAGGGGCAGGCTGCATCCTCTCAGTCTCTGTAAATAGGTTAGACTGCATTAAAATTTCCTATTCTTTTGAATAAATCACCTGTTTCCTCCTCAAGATAGGATACACTCTTATAAGATGCAGTTGATATCTGTGGTTTCTTTCAGAAATTTCTTATTTCTGAAATTTGTAGAACAGCTGCTTGAAGTTCTGTTCATACATTTACCAATCATTGCTTCATTGTGACAGGTTCTAGATCAGATGCCAAGTTAGGTAGGACAGTTCTACAGTTGTCATTTAGATAGGACTCTGTCACCCACCTCCTTGAAGGATAACTGCTCGATCTACAGTCAGATCCATGTGGATAAATGCCTGAAGAAGAGAGGTTACTTGTTACAGTAACCAGAGTTCTTCAAGATGTTTTTGTTCACATGGATCCCAGGACCCACCTGCCTTCTCCACTGATACAGAGTTCTTAGCTGGATTTCTGTATTAGTGAAAGAACTGATTGTAAGTTTGGGCTGCTTTATACCTTTCCTATAAGAACCATCCATGAAGGTACACAGAGTGCATTCACAACCCCAGTGGACACTTCCACGTCTTAGGTGCACATGTCTGCATTGGGATCCATGTGGACAAAAACATCTTGGAACTCCAGTTACTGTAAGGTAAGTAACCTCTGTTTTCAGGCTGTGTGCGTGTATCTCAAAAAAGGAGCATAAATCCAGACTCAAGTGTTGCTTTTTTAACCTTAGTGTAACGCTCTCTCACTCACTCCAGAGGAGGGAGGTTCCTGGAGGGCCGCGATAGCCTGTCTCCAGGCCTGTCTCTGTTTATATGAGTACTGGGCTTGCCGGGGCTCAGGTGGCCAGCACACAACACAGTCTTAAGAGGGCTGGCTGTAGCCTGGGCAGGGCTCAGGCAGCCAGCAAACAACAGTCTTACAGGTAGGCTGGGGTCACTTCTCTTCAGGGTGAGACGGCCAGGGGGACACGGGCCCTCGCTCCTCCACTGCGTCCCAGCCCAGGGCCCTGGCAGGGCAGAGTTAGCTGCCCCAGGGTTGGCGGGGATCCAGCCACAACACGCTGACGCTGGGGGTCCGGGCCTTGCAGCGAGCCCTACAGCAGCTGCCCCTGGGCCATTTTCTGCCTCTCCTGGGGTGGGTACCTCCTGCGTCCAGGCGTTGTCCAGCTCCTCCGGGTAAACAGCAGTGGGTACTCCAGGTCAGTCATCGTCCGTGTCTGGGGCATGGACTGGGCTGGGTGCGGATCTGCCTCTAGCTGCTTCAGACCCAGCGGGACGTCCTTCCCCTCTGCAGGTTTCCCCTTGAATGGGCTGCGGGTCTGGTCTTTTATGCTTCTGGCCCCACCCTTCTCCTTCCGGTGAGTGGGGCGGGTAACGCTCCCTCACTCACCCCAGAGGAGGGAGGCCCGTCTGCCTCATAACAGTTAAAAATATTGATGTTATGAAGTTCCAGTCATGTCTGTTGTTGTCCTCCAAAGTTGACCTTGAATAACACTGTGGTGCTTGAAAAACATCTTAAAAAATAAACTCCAAATGTATATGGCTTTCTTTACATATCATAAGCAAAAAAGGGAGAAGCCCAATATTTTTTTCATTTTCAGATGACCTTTAAGTAATACTCTTGGAAAACTAGTTGTGCTTTAATTAGTAGCTTGTGCAAAACAGCTGTCTACATTTCATGTAATTCCATTGTTTTTACTGCTTACTGTTAATACATAGTTCTTAAAGGTGTACAGCAAAAGAGAAATGTTCTGTATTGGATGTCACTACTAAACAGGGAGAGCATTCAGGAGAAAATTAAGTTTTGACTAATCTATTTAAAATAAACTTCGGTCTTTGAAATCTGCTTGTCACTTCCTGGTTCACTGAGGATAACCAAGAATATGAATTTCAGATCAGACAATTTCAGTGACCATTAAAAGGTTTGTAATTCTGGGTTTAACTTGGTTTTAATTTTGCCTTACAGTTCACCTTTTTTAATAGAATAGAATTGTCTTCTTGAGAATGAATAGACTGACTTAGTGTGAATAAGAGAAGGTAGAAGGAAACCAGTTTTTTCAAATTCACCCTTCAATCCCGGGAGCAAAGCTGCTGGAGCTACATGAAGATTTGCTTCTTTGTGACGTTTAAGCATGCTGTTTTATCTATTGAGTTGTTAATGCTGAAATGATACTGAGGTTTTATCTGCATATCTGACACTGGGGTGCTTTCAGTGTGCAGCAGCTCAATCTGTTAAGTGCCAGTTCTGATTTCATTGGAGCCAAGTATTGAGATCATGATTTCTAACATCTAGAGATTTGTACTTCGTTTCTCACTTTATACTCATATGGTGTCTGTTTAAAATATAAAAATTAGATGTCCATCATGAACCTCAAAAATCCATTTTTTGATCTCTGTGCCCCAGAAATACTGTAACAAATGTGGGCATTATTTCAACAGTTTTTTCTCTTACATGACTTGACGGTGCATGTTTTTGCTAAATAAAATTAAGGTTTCATTTTTAATGTCTTACATTTCAAAATATTTAAACAGTTTAATTTCTCTGTTTTAGGGTGAAAATCCTTTTGAAATTACTGACCAGTCTCAGGATCAGCAGGCAGGGGAAGAAGAAGAAGAAGAAGAAGAAGAAGACAAGGCTGACGAGCCTGCTGAGGAGGAAGAGGAGGAGGAGGAGGAGGAGGAGGAGGAGGAAGAAACAGAAGAACAAACTGACTTCACCCTTGACCAAACAGAAGATAACTAAATGCATGAAAATGAAAAAAATTCAAATTGAAAAACAGCTTTTTATTTCTGTTCTGAAGTGGCTAAATGTAAGACTTTGTAATAGTTTCACAGATGAGACTTGTGTAGCATCACCACCCTATGCATGCATTCCATTATGCGGAGAACTTGTTTATATAACTTCTGTGTTTCCCATTTGTTTAAAATGACATTAAGATGACTTTAGTTGAGCTTTTATAGCAACCATACTGTTAGAGCTGATTAAAACATTTTGTGTTGTATATTTTTTTTAAGCTTTCTTTTTCCTTTTTTAGCGTTGAAAATTGGCTATATTATTAGTGTTTGTTCTAATCACTTGAGAAAGGTAGTTTGAGGGTAAATATTCCAAGTGCTGTGTGACACAATACATTATGCAGCTCATAATATTTACCCCTTAGGGCTACGATGCATAAACTTAAAAATTGTGCTGTGAGTGTGGCTATTTTTTGGACTGTATTGCACACTGTATAGTAGTGTACATGTTATAAACATGCCTTGCAGCTTTTTGTGATAAAATGTACCAGTTTGTAGCAATAAAATGTTTTAGAAATGTGAGTGTTCTTATTTTGTGTAGTTATATACAAACAAAAAATAATTTTTTCAGTAATTTTGGGGAAATGTCTGTAAGTAAAAATTCAAATATAAATCCTACTAACTCAATTTGCAAACCTACTATTCCATTTGCAGTTCAGTGCTTGACATGGCATCCTTTATTTGATGCTTCACAGTTTCAGTCCCCACCTATCAATATGCATTCCAGGCTTCCACCTGGTTTGTATGTATACGTGGGGAGAGTGTGTGTGTTTGTGCACACTGTGCATACAGTTCTATCCAGTTGGGGTGAAAGCCCTGTGCTAACCTGCTGTGGAATATCTGTCCTTGTGGGCCTTTGTGACATGCATTAACATTTAATATGCTTTGATCTAGTCCTCTTTTGAACTGGATTAATCAAAACACATTAACAAATTGTTAATTTGTAGCTATTTCACTGCCATTTTTATATTGCAGACAAGGTTGAGAATAAAGGAGTTGAGGAGGAGGAGGGAGGAAACTAGTGATGGTGGAAACTAAGAGATAATTTATGTGATATAGACCAGGTTGGAGTTTCTAGACCACTGATACAATCTGGAGTGAAAAGGTGAGCAGGGGTTGGCTGAAAGAGAATGTTACTCTTGCAAAATATAAGGTAAGTGGTCTGTGAAACTAAAACATATTCAAGACGTGATCATTGACACTGTGACACTGTGCTCCATATTCTTTATGAAACTATCTTTATATAGATATGACATAACATATACTTTATGCAAGATGGGTCTTGTAAGGTATCACTGGACATGGTACGCTGCCTTCGACTTGAAGGACTTGTACTTTCACGTGTCCATAATTCTGTGCCACAGACGGATCCGCTAATTCGTGGTCAGCAACATGGCCCTCCCCTTCAGCCTCTTGGCAGCCCCTCGAGTGTTCGCCAAGTGCATGGCCATTGTGGCAGCCTTCCTGCGGAAGCAGCAGGTGCAAGTATTCCCATACTTAGACAACTAGCTAATCAAGGGCTGCTCCCAGGCCCAAGTGGAGGACCAAATGAGCCTGTGGACAACGTTCCACAGGCTTGACCTCATGCTGAATGTAGCAAAGTCAACCATAACCTTCACTCAAAGAATAGAGTTCATCTGAGCCCTCCTGGATTCCAGTCAGGCCAGAACATTCCTCCCGGAATCTAGCTTCCTCACCATAAACTCCATCATAGAGGATCTCAGAAGATTTCTTACCTCTACAGCACGGAGTTGCCCAAGACTACACAGGATTATGGCTGCTTGCACATATGTGGTATAGCATGCCAGGCTGTGGATCAGGCCTCTGCAGACTTGGCTAGCCCGGGTGTACAGGCCAAACCAGGACCACCTAGACTGGTCACACTCCTCAGGTCCTCGAGTCCCTCCGGTGGTAGCTCGACTTGTAAGCGGGAATACCCTTTTCCAGACCTCAGCCATTGCTGTCTCTAGTCACAGATGCATTGTTAATGGGATGGGGGGCACATCTAGGAAAACTCAGGACTCATGGTCTTTGGTCCCAGGCAGAACTTTCGCTGCACATCAATGTCAGGGAGCAGTCTGCGGTGTGCCTCAATTGCCAGACCCTTCAAACCCATCTACAGGGGAGATGTGTACTGGTATTGACAGACAATACCACAGCAATGTTCTATATAAACAGACAGGGTGGTGCTCTCTCCGGTCAGGTGTATCTTCCGGGCTTGCAGAACAAATTGGTCGATCACCTCAGCAAGTCTTCATGGCCACGAGTGGTCTCTCTGCCCGGATGTCACGATCAACATTTTCCAAAGATGGGGATTTCCCCAGATAGATTTGTTTGGGACACATCGCAACAGGAAGTGTCAGCAATTCTGCTCCTTCCTGAATCATAGCCCAGGCTTGCGCGCGGATGCCTTTCTCCTTCCTTGGAAGGGGTGCCTGCTGTATGCATTTCTGCCTTTCCTGCTCATCTTCAAGGTTTGACGAGAGGACTCATCAATGATCTTGATAGCACCAGCGTGGCCACATCAGCTGCTAGACCTGTCAGTCTGCTAGATACCTTAACTCTGCCCATAGTCCCAGACTTGATCACACAGGATCACGGTCTCTTCCAGCATCTCAGTCTAGAGTCTCTTCACCTCCATGGCATGGAAACTCCATGGCTAAACCCATTAGAGCTTGCATGCTCAGACTGGGGTTAGGGAGGTTCTCCTTGGCAGCAGAAAGCCATCCACTTGGGCCATTTATCTGACTTAAGTGGAAAAGGTTTTCAGTTTGGTCTCTGCTGAAGGGCACTCCTCTGTTGCAGTCATTGATTCCCTTCACCCTGAAGTATTTACTTCAGCTG
The DNA here is from genome assembly GCF_003597395.2 of Chelonoidis abingdonii. Taxonomy (NCBI): domain Eukaryota; kingdom Metazoa; phylum Chordata; order Testudines; family Testudinidae; genus Chelonoidis; species Chelonoidis abingdonii. Next base: position 32,981,250 of record NC_133775.1, read on the forward strand.
GATGGTCAGTATTCGCTAACCCCATGGTTGGCTGCTTCCTCAAAGGGCTAGATAGACTGTACCCACAAGTAAGGCAGCTGATTCCTCCACAGAATCTCAAGGCTGATGGGCCCGCCCTTTGAGCTCCTAACAACATGCCCTCTCTTTGACCTTTCTTGGAAGGTGGCATTCCTAGTTGCTATAACATCAGTGAGGAGGGTGTCGGAGCTCAAGGCCTTGACGTATGAGGCCCCTTAATGCTGTGTTTTGTAAAGACAAGGTGCAGTTGTGGCCACACCCAGCTTTCCTCCTGTAGGTGCTCTTGCAGTTTTGAGTGAACCAGGACGTTTTTCTTCCAGTCTTCTTTCCTAAGCCACATGCTAATAACCGTGAATGGATGCTCCATTCCTTAGACATCAGATGAGCATTAGCTTTGACCACTGAGCAGAAAAAGCTGTTTCAGAAATTGACATTTTTTTTTTTTTATTGCGATTACTGAGCAAATGAAGGGTCTCCTGATGTGCTCCCAAAGGCTCTCTTCATGGATCACAGCATGTATCAGGGCGAGCGGTGACCTAGAAAAGATACCAGCCCCAGTATTAATGGCGCACTACACAAGAGCGCAAGCTTTGTCTGCTGCATTTCTGGCGCAGATTCCTATTCAAGACATCTGCAGGGTGGCGATGTGGTCATCTGTTCACACCTTTACATCGCACTTCATTACACAGCAGGCTACAGATGATGTCGCATTTGTCAGAGCAGTGCTACAGTCTGCAACTTAGTAAATTCCGACCCCCTTCTAGGGACTGCTTGGGAGTCACCTACTTGCAGTCAACATGAGCAATCCCTTGAAGAAAAAACAGCTTTCTGCCATGTGTTGCTCATGTCCATCCCAAGACCGACCCGCGTCCCCTTTGTCAGAGTATCCGGCAAGAAGGAACTGAAGAGGTGGTGGATTGTCAGGGAGTTATGTACACCGCCATTAAGGCACGACTTCAGGGGGGTCCACAGCTGAACTTGGCACTACCACAAGGGGAAAAAACCTTCCAGCAACTGTGCATGCAGCCCGCACACACCTCCTTGTAACGAATATGAGCAACACATCTCAAAGAACAGCAGTTACGAAAGGTAGGTAACCGTTTGGGGGGGGGGGGTTGCTTACAAGCCATTGGCCCTGCTTAAGTGGGATCAACAGGCAATCAAAGAATAATTTGACCCCTCGTAAAAGGCTCCAACAATAATCTTTAGAAGCAGTGGTGGAAACTAACAGGAACTGTGATAGCATGTCAAAACCTATTCCTCAGATAGTTGACAAGAAAACTGAGGAATTGTGCTGCTGATAGATTTCTGTAAGTATCTTCTGCCATGTACTTTGCACATGTATTCTTGGCCTGGTTCAGAAAGGTCAAGAAGCTGCTCCTGTTATAGGGCAAGGATTCATAAACCCTTCTAAACAAACTCTAAATATCTTTCTCCTTAGTTGCCACTTCCACTACAGACTCTAAGAATCTCTTTGCATCTTTGAACTTAGTGGCAATCAATGAAGAACCTGGGCGACAATTGGGGGGCAGTATATGGAAAACAACTACGAGGCACATTAAGTGGCAGCCTCAACCCAACTTCAGAAAACTCAACAATGTCATTGCAGGTGTAATGCAAAGAAAGAAAAGTGGGCTCTGCCACATGCCCTTCCATGAAAAACAGGATTCCTTTTTGTATCTGTTCCGTCTGATTCAATCAAATGGGTCTTCCACCGTCCTGAGGAAAAGTACGGCGATAGGAACCTCAGAGACAGAATGTGATTTCAGGCTCCCCTACTCCAGACAGTGCAAATTGCTGGTACGATTACACACTTCCCCAAGAGTGCCAATCTGAAATTGGCTTACTTTAGTCCTAGAATCTCAACAAAAATAAACCAAACAACTCTAGGAAGTTTGGGATGGAGATGCTGACACCACCCTAGAATATACCACAAGTACTTACACAGCTATCAGGAAGGCATGTGTACATTTCACTATCAGAAAGCCACAAGAAGCTCTTCAGGTTTACTTTCATGTTCTCTGTCAAAGCTCGGCCATTCACAACTGTCCTGGTCACAGTCAGACACAGGAGTGTACCATCCCCTTGGAGTCATTTCTAAATGACATATCTGAGATGTCAACTATCAGGAGACGCCAACCAAAGAACTATGAGCACTTCTGAAACAAGGCTTTACCATCAGTTCCCAAAAGGGCAATTGTACTGCCTCAAACAGTTCACATACTGGGAGTTAAATCAGTTAAGAAAGAAATAAATCAACTGAGTTCTGTCAAATTGGTCTAGCAAAAGTCAATCATCACTATCATGATATCCCAGAACCAACATCAAGGATCTTGAGACTCTTCTGGTGGTGAGGGAAAGCTGCATCATGTACTACTTTGGACAGTGGGTACATCAGAACATTTTAAAGGTTCATTCACAGCAAGTTGCTTGGGGAACGATATGTGCAAGACAGAGTTAGTTTACAGATAGACAGTTCTATACCCTATTTGTGCTAGTGGTCATGCTGATTGCTCCTGAGGGAGTCTTCAGAGGCTTCATATCCTGTTTTCAGAGACCCTATCACAATACCTGCCTCAGTAAACAAGGGCAATGTTCACAAACTGCTTAAAAAGAACAGCAGCATCAGCCTCTTGGAGATAAGAGGCTGACTTCTGAAAGAGATACAACCATGCCTGTACAGGCGACCACTACTGTGTGATGCACCATAATAACCTATCTTCCACTAGGCAAGGAGGCACAAAGGGAACCAAACTGTACCAGAACTTACAACTTAGTTCCCTTTGTGCCTCCTTGCCTCAGCTGAAAGACAAAACACCCAGAAAAGTGATCACCAGGCCACTTGGGTCTTCCAATTGACAGTATCCAAGATTGGAAAACTACAGGCTGATTAGTTTGCATTAGAAACAATGGCAAGACAGATTTGCAGCTTTAGAGGGACAAGAGAAGCAGACAGGGTAGACATGATGTTGCACTGTGAATTAAGATGCTTTCTTTATTTTCTCCAATACTTTCCTGGTTTAGGGCAATTTACAAGATTGTGCTGGGAGTGGGCAAGAATTATTAATTTAAATGTGACCCTATCCACATCCCCATACACACACTTAGTCCAAGCAATTCAACTTCCTATTAGACACAAGCCTAGGAAACTGATCTCTCTCAGCATAACACCTGAATAGCAAGAGATGACTGCCCTGGGTACGGGGAGATATGTGAAGGGTAGCTGGTGTTCACTGAATGTGTAGCTATTCAATATTTTTATCTTCATTAATTGTGTGGCCCAAAGCTTTATTTACTGTTCTCCATCAACACATTGCGCTAAATGCAGCATTGTTAATTTCCTAATCAGCTTTTCTATAGCACTCATCACTAATGTATCTGAGTGCTTCCCAAACATTCATTAATTTATTTTTACACCACCACTGTCTCACGAGGGGTTGGTATTATCGCCATTTACAGATGGAACCTGATTTTTCAAAGTACTTGCCATTTTGCTAGCAAATGTTCAGAACAGTTCCCACTGACTCCAGTTGCAGTTGAGTGCTCAGCACTTCTATGAATCAGACCCTAGGGTCTCAAATTGGGCACCCAAAAAAATGAGGAACACACAGTGACCACCCATGAAAAGTTTGGTTTAAGTGACTTGTGAAGCGTCACCCAGGGACTCTGACAAAGATAGGGGTGGAAACCAGTTTTCCAAGGTAGCATTCAGCTGCCTAAACCATGAGACCACACTGTCTTTTCCTGCAATCCCTTGTCTCATTCACCACACACCTAATGTCTCCAACAAATGAAGCAAGAGGGTCCTTGTGATGGGGTGTCCATCCCAGATAAGGCATGGTGATGGGCTTAAGGTGGCTAGATGGGCCAACTAATTGCCAAGACAGCAGCTGGAAGAAGAGCCAGGGAGTCAATTAGACGAGGCTCAGCTGAACAGGAACATGGGGGCTCTATAATGCCCAGGAGGAGTTGAGAGCAGCTGAGGCTTCATGGTTTAATAGTGGGAGAAGGGAGGTGTGTTGAGGGCTACAAAGGCAAGTAGCCTACAGTTACTCCCTGCAGAGCCGGCTCTAGCAATTTCGCCACCCCAAGCACGGCGGCACGCTGCGGGGGCGCTCTGCCGCTTGCCAGTCCTGCGGCTCCGGTGGACCTGCCTCAGGCATTTCTGCGGAGGGTCCGATGGTCCTGCGGCTCTGGTGGAGCTGCCGCAGGCATGTCTACGGGAGGTCCACTGGAGCCGCCTGCCACCCTCCCAGCAACCAGCAGAGAGCCCCCCGCAGCGTGCCGCCCCAAGCACGCGCTTGGTGTGCTGTGGCCTGGAGCCGGCGCTTACTTCCTGTGAGGTGGGAGTGTGGGGCTGGCAAACCCAGGGAAGTGGGGAGAGCCAGAAAGTAAGGAAGGGCTCAGGAAGATTCAATTCTGCTTCAAATATCAGTCCATTCTTCCAATATTTTTGAGAAGCCAATAAGCAAAAATTTGCTGAGCAAACCTTAGAAATTGTCTTATTACTGCATATTCTTTGTAGGTGACCCTGGGATATGAATAACAAAGCCTCTCTTCAGATAGGTTTGTTCCACCTAAATGTGGTCTTGCACGCTGCAGTTGTTAAAACTCTAGGGAAAACCTTTGTCAGAAAAGATTCCATACCAGTCAGAAGCAGAGTCTCTTTTCCTCCGTGTGTCCTCTGTAGTGAGTAGGGTCTAAAATCTGCAACAACCTTTGAATTTTTGTGGCATGCTGGTGTAACCGACTTGAAATTCTGCAGCAGATTCATTTAAATAAAAATGGAGATTTGTCATGAATTAAATATGAAAATGAATGAATTATTTATATTATACATAATAGTATAGTAGCTCCTGTTTATTCTGATATTAAATTCATTTTTTTTTGTCATTTTCAGTTTTCAGTGTTGTACAGGCTTTTCTTCTGACCATGCATGATTGTACTGTAGAAGATGGAGGGGAAATTGGAGATTTTGGAAGCTGACTTGGGGACAGTCTGGGAGTTTTTTATGTGGGGGTTGTAGGATAACCACATTAGGTGAATGTTTCTCTTGAAACAGGAATAAAATGTTTCATATTCATGTTTTAATTGTCATTAGGCTTGAGACAACAACTTATGGAGATTAATGGGACTGTTCATACCTCTGAGCATTTGTTTCAAACTGTCTGATGACTTGGGAAGACAACACAGTGTTTGTTTGCATTATTGTTTTCAAGGTTACCTTCACAACCCGGTAGACTGTAAACTTTTTAAAATAAAAGCTTAGCTTGGTACTGGAGCACAATTCTTTGGCAACAGGTAGATTCTGTGACCGAAAAGAATTGTTTTGCTTGGTCATTGTTGGTCAGGAGAGTTAGGTAACGCAGATGGACTCTTAAGTTATAAGAATTGTAATAAATTTCGGCCCTGAGTGCCTAAAATTCTAGGCATCTCAAATCATATGCAGTAACATAAATAAAAGTAATTCTATTTTTAGAAGAGCTGAGCACCTACACCTCAGGATGATACAGTTTAAATAAGATTTTGAATGTTTTTAAATAGAGTCAAGTGCATATAGAGCATGGGGTACATTTCTTCATAAATAATAAAAATATAACAAATTGATCTATTGCCTAAAACCAAAGAGAGTCTTATCTCCCTCCACAAAAGCACTCTCCTGTCTATTCAACTTACCCCTGCAAAAAGCCTGAGCAAACTGATAAACGTCGACAGTGGGACTTGTAGGTCAAGTCACCAAATGGCTTAGTAGAAAAAGGAATAAAAATCATTCTACAGTCGAAGTCCTCTTCCCTGTGAACAGCCTGCCCCGAGTTCTTTCTGGTTTAAGCCAGAGGACTGTTTGCTTGGGTGCCTCAGCTGGTCACAGTAACCCTTCAAGGGGCTTTTACAGTATACAAGTACACTAACAATTCTGGGATAGTTTCCCTACTTCAGTTCACAGTCCCTTAGTATTAAGATTTTCATTGCACTGCAACTTGATTTTTCATGCCAAGCACATCTCTCTCCTTCTGGGGGCTCTTTGTTCCAATGCCAGGAAAGAACGATTTGTCCTCCTTGGTCATGTAACTTCTCATACCCTTTGATTTCTTTTTTTATTCATAGGCATCTCTGTGGTGGTAATCGAGACTGGAAAAGATTCTGAGGAACTTTAGAAACACCTGACAAAGCTAGGGGAATGGAGAATACGACTGATAAAATTCAGGGTGGATACATGCAAGGTAATGTGCATTAGAATGAATAATTTGAGCTACTTGTACAGCTTCCTGGGTTCTAAATGAACTAAAACAACTTAGGAAAAGATTTTGGCATTGCTGTGGGGAGATGAATGAAACACCTACTCAATGTGCAGCGATGGCCAATAAAGTAAACAAAGTTATTATGCAGTAAGCAATGGGATGAAAAATTACACTGAAAATACGGTACCATTATGTATATAATGGTAAGCCCTCACTTGGATTTGTAGGCCTGAGACCTGATCAATTCCCCCACCCTGCCCCCCAAACCAGGCTTATGTGAAACTCAGGGAGTTCATCACCAAAACTGAAAAAAGAATGTTCTGCTGTGGATAAAGCACCCCCTTCCTCCCCCACACCCCTCAGGAATGTCTCTAACAAGAGTTATAACCACCAAGGTTGTAAAGTAGACACACCCAGATGCTGGGACATTAGGGAGGATACAGAGAGAGAGACTCAATAAATGGTAAAATAAGCTCTACCCAGTGTTTTTATGCTGACCATCAGCATAAACAGACAAGGTCATAACTAAGTTACAATTTGGGCATGAATGGTAAAATGTAAAAAATGGGTAGGAAGGAGTACCCATCGCTGCCAGTGTGTAATTGGTTAACATTTTTGTTGTTTAGGAGCGTGGGATAATGTGATAGGTTTAGTAAATTTGAAGGAGGGAAGACTGTTTTTAATTTACATTATATAGGTAAAACAATGCTCTTTGGGAACCATTTCCAGACTGCAGTTCAACATCAAGCTGCTGGAACTCTGACCCTCTGCACGACCGTGACATCCAGAGGCATCGCCGGGAACCCCCAGATGAGTGGATCCTGACTAGCCATTGGGTGAAATTTGTCTTTATATTGAAAGTGGTGAGCATAAGAGATTTGCTTGGTATACATATTCTGTGTGTGCTGCTAATAAGTAGAGGTTTAGAACACAACTGTGTAAGGCTTTTTCACTGGGAAAAGGTTCCACAGACCTGTAGTGCCCTATGCTCTGAGGGAAAGGGCGGGTACTTAAATTGACTAGGTTTCTTCCTGAGCCCTGGGGGTAAGAATAGGTGCTTTACTCCCTGAGCCCTCGGCTGGGATATCAATTGGTGGCTCCTCCATGAAGTCGTGAGCACAGGCATGTACTTGGCGCAGTTCAGCCCTGGCCTTGACGCCAGCCCCTTTTGTGGCATGAGGGAGACCCTGGTGCACATCTACCATGAGTGTGCCGGGTTGCAGCCCCTATTCCCATTCCTCGTGGATATCCTTTTATGTTTTTGGCTGCACTTCCCCCCCACACCTTCTTCTATGTGCACACCCTATCTGTGGCCCCACAAAGTTACAGGACCTCCTCGTCAGCCTCCTCCTAGCACTGGCCAAAGTAGCCATTTGTAACACCAGGGAGAGGAGGTTGGCTGAGGGGGTTTCCTGCGACTGTGGGGCCTATTTCCGTTCCTGCCTTCGCTCACATATCCAGGCAGAGTTCCTCTGGGTGGCATCCGCTGGCTCCCTTGACACCTTTGAGGAGCAGTGGGTGCTCTCCGGGTTTCTGTAGGGGATACAGAGCAGAGGTTTCCTACTTTTGACCCTTTGACCTTCACACTTGTCCTTGTTGTTTTTTCTGTTGTCCCAAGTAATTATTTGAGTTCTGGGTCTGATAGATCCTCCCCATAGGCTGTGGGAGGGACCTTTACCAGACAAGCCCACCCACTTTCTGGAACCCCACAAGAAGGGAAAGGGTGGGGGTGCCTAAATTGATTGGGTCATGCCTTCAGCTCTTGGTAGGGTATAGGCAGGCTGCCCTAGATTTTAGCAAGTGACAGATTACTCTAAATTCATAGATCCAGAAGGAACCACTCTGATTATCTAGTCTGACCTCCTGCATGACACAGGCTATAGAATTTGATGTAGTGATTCCTGTGTCCTATTCCTGACTTAACCATAGGCTCCTAGAGGTGTTATGAAGTTAACTCAATGTTTATGAAGTGCATTAAAATCTCTGGAAGGAAAGCACTATCCAATTGCACATTATTAAGTTTTACAACAGAAAGAACAAGAGTACTTGTGGCACCTTAGAGACTAACAAATTTATTTCAGCATGAGCTTTCATGAGCTACAGCTCACTTCTTCAGATGCACAGAAGTGAGCTATAGCTCACGAAAGCTCATGCTGAAATAAATTTGTTAGTCTCTAAGGTGCCACAAGTATTCTTGTTCTTTTTGCGGATACAGACTAACACGGCTGCTACTCTGAAACCTGTCATTTTACAACAGAATTCATTATGGGGAAAAAGTAGTCCCCTCTTTGGCTGTGGATCCCCTTTGGTTGTAGAAGTGGCATGATTCTGCTGCCTAAAGAGGGGGAGGGGGTTGGATTTGAGGATGCATATCTTTCATGGTGCCCTGGTCTATGCTAGCTCCCTGTGTGATAGTGCACAGAGAGTGGGCCTGGGGAGGGCAGGGCTGGAGGTTCCATCTCTGCTCAGATCTTCTTGCCCTTCCCTGCCAAAGGCTTACTGAGACTACTTGAGTCATTGGGTTAGGGTAGCCTCCATGGCCTGTGAAAGGATTCCTTCCTGGCACATCCATCAAGTGTGTGGTACTTCTGAGCAGACTTCCGTGCCTGTGCGGAGCCCCATTGATTTCAGTGGGACTCTGCATGAGTGTAAGGGTTAGTTTGTGCTGATTAGGCTGCAGCACTGGATCTTAGCCTTTACCAATGAAAAAAACTGTGCAGCTATCCATCAGGATCTACAGAGCATCTTCATACTGCATCTGATTGGCTGAATTCCAGATTAGTGTAACAAATTATTGTCTTTTATTTTTGAACTGCTAACTTTAATGTAGGAGTTCAATCCCTTAATGTGCATGTCCAGGTTTTTTTAGTAGCACGTTTATAAAATTTTTTGAATGAGGAACGTAATGCTGCCCATCAAATCCTAATGCCCCTTTATCAGGCAGTACATTTTGTATAAGTGAAATTAAATTAATATGTGAATAATCTTTTGTGTGCAGCAATTTTAATTAAACTATATTCTAACACTCTTTATTATTATTTTACTTATTATTTTATTATTATTCTGAGGCTAAAAGCCTCAGTAGAATGTGCTGTAGTAACATGCAGCAGCACTAATGCTAGAGGTCTCAACTCATCCTTTACCAAAGGGTTAACGTGTTTCCATCACTGGAGATTTGAATTGCTTGTCAGTGCTGAGGTCACTGTCACTGTTAAATGACAGATGTCTTCCTGAAAATCCCTTGCATCTTTCCTTGTGATGTAAAGTTCAGTGACTGCAATAACAGGGGGTTGTTCTTTAATAACTGTTAAATTTATTCTTTAGAGATTTTACAAAAATGTCCTATTGCTTCTGGAGAGCTCCCTTGACACCAAACTCTGCATTTTCTTTTTGCATAATGCCTACAGATTTAGAGTCACTGTACTCCCTGTTGTATAGCTTCTCTATCCCTGGTTCAGTGCTACAGAAATACTCGTAAATCTCCTTACTTCTAGTGTCTTTGTGCAGCAGCTGGGGTATGACAATAAGGTCCCTGATCTACAATTCCAGACAGCCCCTGAGGGTGAACAGGTTGACCAATCCTGAGCCTCTACGTCAGTTAAAGTGATGGAGCCTGGAGAACTCTGTATCCCCAGGAGGTAGTCATCTAATGCTTCCTATTTGTATTCTACATGAAACTCTTCTTCTTGCTGGACTGTTGTTCACTCAGAGAATTGTCCAGTGTACAAGGTATAAACTCCCACTAGAGATTGAATACATCTAAATAAAAGCATGCCTAAAGTGTGACATAATGTAACTCTAAGTGAAAAGGAATGCACTAAATCTAAACACCATTTAAGGCTGCATACGCTGTTCAAACTGTAGAATGGTTAATAAACTCAGTATCTGCATTTAAATATGGCATTAGTACATTCAAAGAGAGTATCTCTGAAATTTCTGATTATAGGAATTTCTTTTTATTGAATTTGATTCAAAAATACAAAATTGGCTGTTCAAACTAACTGAGCTGTTTTCAAAGTACTAATGTGAAATATCACCATGTAGTTCCTTATGGAATGTGGTAAAGAGCCCAATTGGAAAGACTAGCTTTTATTTTATTATTTTTGGATTTGTTTTGTGGAAATATGATTATATAGGTGTTTATTTCACAACACCCAAAAGCATGCCAAATGCTTCCGAGTGCAGATAGACAAGCAAGGTTCCTGCCCCAAAGACTGTGCAGTCATTGTAATCTCTAACTGTATTAATGCTCATTGGGGGGAATGGGAGGAGTGGTGGTGTGACTTTCATATCTGTGTAATGTGTCTTAAGTGTCTTGTGTACTTTAACTAAAGCACATTTTAAAAGGTTCTTGGAGACAAATGGACATATCTAGAGACAAACATTCAGCTTTTCATAAATGTTACACATCTACTGTAAACTTTAGGATGAAACAACATGTAAAGAGTGCGATATATTCTTAAATGTTAAAAATATAGTGTTTATATATTTGCCTTTTTTAAAAAAAATCAAGGGGGTACTCTTGTGTTACTAACCTGTAATTGCACTTGGCTCAACTATGCAGAGTTAGTGCAGATTCATTTCTTGGAGTTTTGGGAGTCACATTAGATGTTAGCTTAATTTTATTGCAGATGGCAATTCTAAAACAATTAAAAATGTTCAGTTCTAAGGATTTAATGTTTGCCAGAAAAATGTTGTAATATATTTTAGTTAAGTGAAGAGCAAAACATTTGTACAAGAAGAATGGCATGAGTGAAATCCTGGCTGCAATGAAGTCAATGGCAAAATGCCTATGGATTTCTGTGGTGCTGGGATTTCACCCTGTGTGTTTAAAATACCGATAAAGTACCTAGCAATTTTCACCACAAAAAGTCTACAAAAAGTAAGAATAGAATGACTGATACTTTAGGAATTCATTTACACACATACTGTAAGAAGGCTAATCCACAATTATCAAGGCATTATCAGATTCTGTCCTTAAAATTGTTTACTACTTCATGTCATTTCATTTTACTGGGCTACATATTTTTAAAAATTAGTTATTAACTTTTACATTTTATACACAACTATGTATGAGAGAGATCCAACTCTTCCTTAAAGTCACTGGGTGACCTGGCTGTCAGAACAAACAGGCACAGTTAAATCCAGGCTCCAGAGAACAAAGAAAAGGAAATCCAAATAGGCATCTTTGCCTTGTATTTCAGTCTCCCATATTAAAGATGGCTATGTTCATAACCATCAGACTGTCCTCTTTCACAAAGAGAGTTGAGGTGGGGGAGGAGAGGAAATCTTGTATAAAAGTTAGAAAAGGAATCCATGTCCCCTGCAGCCTGTGTTATTATTTTAAACAGAACATTATATTGCTCACATTTTATTTGGAAAGTGCATAAAACCCATCCCTAGTAAAATAAATACTGTACTGCAGCAAACTGAAACAATATATAATATTTATTAAGAAAAAGGATAATAGTGAGTCATAGAGTTCAGCATATTCTGAAAGAAAAGCAAGAGCTACATAGTTACTATCCTACAGTAACTGATATCATACAGTTACTATCATAGCACCACAAGTTACCTATTTTTAAGCTTTTTAGTTTTGTTCACTGTGTGCTCTTGTGCAAAGCAGAAAACAACTGTCCTACTCTTTCTACTAGAAAAACAGTAACTTTCATGGACTTGGGTAAGGAAAGAAGAAAGCACGGTGGATAAAAATCAATAATTTAAAAAAATCAGATTTTTAAACTTCGGATTTTTTAAATTTAAATTAAATACAGGTTTATTTCAAAAAAATCTATTTACAAATAAATTTGAAATTGACAGCCCATGTTAAAGCCTAAACATAATCTATTAAAATCATTTAAACTAAACACAAAAATATTAAATGGTATATATTTGCTAGCAAGCTTTAAAGAAAGTCAAATCACTGAATTAGTTAAGATCAGTGGCTAAGCACCTAGAATCAGAGTGTATTGATGCTGAATCAGCTTTAGACAGCAGCAGCCTCTTCTGCAGGTACAAAGAGAATATTTTTTTCACTTCAGTTTATTCAGCTAGTTCAAGTTCAATTATTAGTTCATTCAAAGTTAAGAAACCATTTGAGAGATGGAAAAACTGGAAAGCTTGTTTTTGCTCCATCAAATTATGAATTAAAGCTAGTCATGAAAGGATGAGCTCTACTAGTTCTAAAATCTTGAAGGACGTTGTGACCAGAGATAATCAATTTAATTTATTAGCTGCGGATAATACTTCCTTTGTTTAATTAATCAGTTTTAAATGCAAAACATGTTTTGATAAACTATGTTAAACTTTTTTTCTGTTTCCAGCACATTTAAGGTGGCTTTATTTATAAAATAAATACATACATAAAATGCTGTTTTTGTTCATTTTTAATGGAATTTGAATTTCCATCCAAATTGAGCTTGACACTAATCACAAGTAAATTAATCATCACCTAGTAAGGCATGATTCACTGTTTCTGAACTTAATACAAAATATAAAAATTGAGACTCTCAATAAATGTAAGTTAAGCTATATAATTGTTTAAATACTTGTGTATAAATACAGTGTATTCTCCTGGTTTCCAAAAAGAAGCATAGCATTTTGTGTAAAGGCTATATTTAGTTGTAAATGAACATGTTTTAATAGCTATCAATCACTGAGAATTAATATTTCTTTAGGAAAATGACTAAAGTACAAATGCAAGATGCAATTAAAATCAGTTATTTAAACTGAGGTTTAAATCATGATTAAAATCCATGTTTTAAATCATTTTGATTTAAATCAATCTGCCATGGAAGAAAGAAACAGAAAAATAAGAGATTACAGAAGGAAAGTTACCAGATGTAAAGGAGTATTTGTGGAATATTAAACTACCATCATCGTTTGGGATGGAAGAATGTATATTATCTCCGTTGCCTTTTTGGCATCAGATAGTCCAAATGAGATGTTGATCTGGGGCGGGGAAGCAACCAAGATACTTATTATTGTCTTTTTAAAGTCTTGGTTGATTGCAGTCATCATTTGTGCTTACCAAATCCCAGTGAATTTCAGACATTTTATTTAAAGAATGGTGGGCAAATAATTTCATGACAAGATGCTGCAGTTAGGTGATTTATTATTTAAGCACCACTACTGTGCTTGGTGCTGTGCAAGAAACACAAACTCAGGGACCCTGCCTGAAAGAACTTTCCAATGTAAAAAATGTAGCCTCAGTCAGTGAAAATAAACTTATCAGAATCTAATTAATCAGTTCTTTATTCTGTCATGCTCTCCAGAGATTCTTTTTAGCACCACATCCGTGGCTATTTGATCCCAGAATGTTAGACCTGGTTGAAAATTAAAAAAAAAAAAAAAAAGATTTTGCCAATAATATTAAACTGTTTCTATTTTGCAGGGTTTGAAATGCACCAATTTTCATCTGTTTTGTAAAAATTTCTGTAATATTTTTACCAGAGTTTGTAAACCAAATGAAGTAATTTTAAAATGTTTAAATTTTTTTCATTTACCAAGAACCTGGTTTTTAATAAGAAAATGTGGTTTACAGTAAACAAAATTCAACAATGATTTTGAAAACTATTTCAATATAAAAAAATGATTAAAGATATTGTAGAAAATGTCAAGGGGTGTGTGTGTGTGTGTGTGTATTTTCCAGATTTAAAATTGTGCCTAGTGTTTATTTGGGTACTGGGTATCATACACTCAATTCCACTACCTGTGCCATGAAATAGTCACTTCATTTCTCTAAGATTCTTTCTTCTTGCCCAGGTAGCACAAGTAGAATTGGTGAAGGCTGGATTCTTTCCCTTCCATAGGATTTATTTTCCTCCTTTTGCTGCTGCATCCAGGGCTCTTTACATGTCTCAAGTGCATGAAAAGTGCTATGATGGTACCGCCAAGTAATTGCTTTCATTCTGCTTCCTCACAAGTATTCAGTTGCTTTTTTCCACATGTATTCAAGTTAAGCAATTTGGGCAGCAGCTTTTCCGTAAATGCTGTGGGGTCCAGATTTTCCTTCTCTGCTGGAGTGCCCAGAATGCATATGTTCTGGGAACATACCTGGCTTTCTAATCGTTCTTCCTGTCTCTCAAGTAAAGCATTACTTTTAACCAGAGGTTAATACTTAGAGTTTGATGATATTATACTCAGTTAAGATTGGTTTGCTTTGTTTTTTCCTTTATTTTTCCATTATGTTCTGTTCTGGTTTTTTTTGGTTTTTTTTTTCTATTTTTTTCCACTGTGGTCAATCTACCATCCGTAGTCTCTGATTTCCCCTCCAATGAAGTCATAGGGTATGTATATACCAATGGTGCAAGTAGATTTTTAACTCTTATCAGTACGGTACTGTCGTCCCCCCCCACCAACCCCTTCCAATAAATGTTCCATGACTAGAGCCCTGTGCGGATACAAACTTATACCTATGGATGTGGATATCTGTGGATAGATGTCCCCTGAACCACAGGGCTCTCCCAGGAACCGCAGTGGTTGAAAGGAGCAGAACTTGCAGGCACTATGCGCTGGCAGTTCCTCTGGCATGGCTGTACTGCCCCCTCCCCACCCCCAGCCCTTTCATGCAGCGGTGTCTCCTGTCTGGGGTCTCTACAGCCCTGCCAGAGAACAGGGCTGAGGGCGGTACAGCCGTGCCAGAGGAGCTGCCAGTGCAGGATTCTGGCTCCTGGGAGCAGCGGCCCCAAGTTCTGTTCCTTTCGCTGCTGTGGTTCCCGGGAGAGCCCTGTGGTTCAACGAATACCGATTTCTATCCACAGATATCCACATCCATGGGTATGCATTTCTGTACATGCAGGACTCTACAATTCATTCTTGAAAATGTGTCTTTCCGGTACAGTGTCTTAATGGTACAGTGTACCTCACTGTACTGGCTTACTTGCACCACTAGTATTCACTGCAATGTAAGCCTGAGCTCTGACTCAGGCTCACCCACCTCTTCCATCTACACGCAATTCTCTCTGACTTGGGCCCAGGCCCTGCAGGAGGGAGAGGGATTGAGCTGGGTCCTTTGGGGGATTGGGATCAAACATCATCGTTTTGCAAAGGGGGCCTAATTGGGCCTAGGGCCCCCATACTTGGGCCCTGAGAGTCCACCAACACTATCCCACAATCCCATGGGCCAGTATTCTTTTGTTACTCTTGGGATAAAGAGGACAATGAACCCCAAGGAAGCAGAAGGAACCGTGACTGATTGCTGAGCTACAAACAGAGTGAACCATGTCTTGCATTAGCTATGGCCACCAACAAAAAGTAGTCCTTTTCCAAGTGTGCCACTTCCTTGTTAGGGGAGCAAAGCCAGATTTTGGTGAATCTGTGGGATGAGGCAAGCAAGAAATTTGATTTTAGCAAGAAGTCTAGGAATGACCATGCATACCAGGAAAGAGAAAAGAAGCTGGCAGTATTGGTGATTCACCAGGCTGCTGCCTGGTGCAGAGAGAGGATTAAGTGGCTCAAGACCGACTACTGGAAAGCCAGGAAAAAGAACCACACCTCTGGGAACTTGCTGTCACACTGCACTTTTTATGAGAAATTGGACTGAGTATTGTCCCAAGCATTGAGCCACCAGCACTTCATGACAGCCTGGCCAGCCGGGGGCCTAACCTTCTCATCCTCAAATCCAGTACAGGAGTAGAGGGAGCCAGCAGGTGCCTGATGAGGCTACTGAAATGACTCTACTACTGAAGCTTTGCTGCTGGAGCAGCTGCAGCACATCATGGGGCCCTACTCGGAGGAGCTTTTTGATGCAGTTAGAAACGGAAGAGGCAGAAGCTGCCATGGAGCCTGGCAAGATTTTGGCTCCATGTTTGTTTTTAATTTAATAATGGGAGGGATTTCCAGTTTATGAACCAGTGCAAAAGTTATTACCAGCTGTGTGTAACAGCACGTATCCATGAATGGTGAATTACATGCTAGGGGCTTAGTGTCCCGCTGCTCACCTACCACCAGCATTACATGGAATTTTAATAGAAACCTCACACATTCTTGCTACCATGTACTGGGGTGTTAAAAATATGACCCTTATGTTAACTTCTCTGTTACTATTCTGCTTTGTACCAGCCTGTAAACAGTGAACTGTACTGGGGTGGGGGTCAGAGTAGAACGTAGTCCTTTTACAAATGTAGTTCACTGAAGCTAAATGTAGTCAATGGGTGATGAAATCACTTGCCTGAAACACAGCTAAGAGTTTGAATGCAATCCAGAAATCTGCCTGGGTGGAAGTAGAGGCTAAGGAGTTATTTGCAAAAGTCTATATTTTTGTGTGTGTGTGTGTGCGCGTGCGCGTGCGCGCGCGTGCGCATAATAGGTTGTATTAGAAGCCAGGGGAGCCAGTAATCCATGCGGATGGTAACACAGCATTCTACTGATTGCTCCGTGAATTCTGACCCAATCCTTGGTGCTGATGTCTGCAAACTTTTCCCGAAACCGGAGTTCCAGATAGGTAGACACATTTTGGGGAAGGGTGTATTTTTGGGGGCCACTTCAGTATGCGACGAGCCCACTCTACTCATAGATATGCTATTCAGTCACCATAAATCTGACAACTTCTATGGCATACCTGGCTGACTTGCCACTGGCAGCTTGGGATAAAATATCCATTTTCTATTCTGGAACCCCAAGGATTATATCCTCCAAAAAGTGGAATCCCTGAAATGCTAGAGAGGTTTATGTAGTAAACCATGGTTCACACCCTCCCACAAGACCTTATGTGGTCTGCAATTTCTAAACAAAACCGACTGTGGTTTTTAACTTGCCATTTCTGTGCACTTTTTTCACTGCAATTTAACCCAGTTGTTTCCTTGGAGCTTTTATGATCTGAAACATTCCTCTCTCAATATATTGAAATTCAGTTTTACAAAGTATTCTTTTCTGGCCTTGAGATTCCACAAGGGCTTGTCCAGTGCTCATGCACTGAACTATCTGTGAATTATTGAGACAATAACACACTGTTTGCAGGTTCCTCAACCTCAACTGGCCATTGTACCTTAGCAGTTTGGGCACACTCCAGCAGAAACCTGGGCCTCCGTACTGTCATGGATTGGTTGAAAAGGAAATGTTTCTATGGTGAATTTATGGTTGACATTCTGAACAGGACCAACAAGCAAGGTCCTCTTATCTGATGACCATGGGCGACTGAATGGTAACTTGCAGAAGAGAGAAAATGAGTTTGACATTTTTGCTTGTTTAATGAGTTTGCTTAACAAAAGATTTGTTTTTTTCTTGTTTTAAACCTTAGTAATACTATGAATGTTGTTTGGGCTTTGATTTTGCTGGACTCATTGGGGATCTAGGAGTTGTATATTAGAATCTTCCAGAGCTTTTGTTTGAAGCGATGGTGTAGATGTGCTGCTGAAGATTCAAAGACATCTTTTCTCCTATGCTTTTTAATTAAATATGCATTATCAAAAACCAGCCAACAAACCATAGTTTTCATGAGGCAGAGTAAAACTCAGTTCCCATCTAATTAAAAAGGTTTGTCTTGTTCAGGTTACATGTAATAACATAATGATCATACCAGTTCTCCAGGTAGGATGACCAGATGTCCCTATTTTATAGGGGCAGTCCTGATATTCGGGGCTTTTTCTTATATAGGTGCCTATTATCTCCCGCCCCCGTCTTGATTTTTCACACTTGCTGTCTTGTCACTCTATCTCCAGGCATAGACTAGACTAATGGAAAAATAAAGAAAACCACCATGTCTTATTGGTAGGTGGATGTTAGAGACTTTCAGGCCTTCTTTATCATATCAAAAAGAAACAGGAAGGGGCTTGAGCCTTATTCTTTTTTTTTTATTATTATCTGCAGTTCATCTTTTAACAAACGAACAAAAAACCTATGATCTACAATAAAAAGTTCAACATGCCTAAAGAAATCTGTCCCGTCCTCCCAGCATACAGCAAGCACAAAGCTAAATAGATATTGGACAGGAAATAGCTTTTCCCTGAAGGAAGTCATATTGTTGGCTCGTTGGCTTAACCAACTGAAGTTACTGTCCAGGGCAGTGACTACCACATGAACACAAGCAGATGGACTGTTTCCTCTGACTAGGGTGACAGTAACTATGAAAAATCAGGACAGAGTGAGGGGGTAATAGGCGCGTATATAAGATAAAGCCCCGAATATCGGGACTGTCCCTATAAAATTGGGACATCTGGTCACCCTACCTCCAGGGGTGGCTCCAGGCCCCAGCATGCCAAGCACATGCTTAGGGCGGCATGCCGCGGGGGGCGCTCTGCCGGTTGCTGGGATGGCGGCAGGTGGCTCCGGTGGACCTCCCATAGGCGTGCCTGCGGAAGGTCCACTGAAGCCACGTGACCGGTGACTGGCAGAGCGCCCCCCCACGGCATGCCGCCGTGCTTGGGGTGGCGAAATGTCTAGAGCCGCCCCTGCCTACCTCTGACTAGATGTGAACAGTCACATTGGGCATTATAGCTCATTGAAGTCAGTTTGTGTTTGCTGGACAAGGAGACCCCGAGCTTAAGTGGGAATAGAATGAATATAATTTTATTGGAGTTCCACATGAAGACAAACCATGTAATCTGCAGCTAAATCCTTCCTCCTTCAGCATTCTTTTTAATGTTTGATGGAAGTCCAGTGACTCAGTGAGCATTTCAATTCTTTAACCACTGTCTAAGTAGTCTGAAAATTGACAGGTAGAGGGCAGCAAAGCCACATTTTTAAATAAAGTTTAAACTCTTTGTCCATCAAAGGGGATTTTTTTTCTTATTAAACTAATGAAACCTCTGTCAGTTTGATGAATGGCTGGCTCACTTTTTTACTGATTAAAAATTAACAAAATAAAAACTTCAATCAGGAAAACATCATCTTCATAAAAACACAAGAAACTTAAAACACCAATCTCATGGTGTGATTAAACTGGTTGTCAAGTAGCAGTGACACACACACACACAAATCCATTCACAAAGCCAATTAGAGGGCAGCCTTTCAACTTCAATGATGAGAAACTTGTACTGTTCTACACCATTATCTATAATTGCTACATACTGAATGGTATATAATGGAAATAAAGTTATGAAATCATATTTGATGCATAAATATCTCCCACTTTGTTTAATAAAGAAAGAAGGAAAGAAAGCATTGCCTACGGGTAGAGATTGATTTTTGGATAAACGCCCTATTTTTCACTTTATTTATCTAGTAGTGTGAAATTATTCAGATTGTTCAGTGAGGACATCCTATTCCCCAGTCATCTCTTAAGTGCAGTTATGAAATAATGGCACCAAGTTTAGAAACAGTTACTCCTCCAGCATCTGTGCCTAAATTGTAAACATTCCGCAAGAGGAACTGAAAAAGTGTTAAAGCAAAGCACAAGTGTAAATGGAAGCTAATGCTTATGATTTTATCCAAAAGGGAATATTCCTTGCAGTATTATAGCCATTAATAATGAATGTTAATCATTAATGCAGAGAGTAGAATTTGCTCCATTAAATACATTGGAACATTTATGTTTCTAGCAGAGTGGTTGTAATGCTGTGTTGTTTACCTGGTTGTGTTTGCTTGTACTAGTACCAAAGTATTGTATACAACTAATACCTAGAAAACTTGAGTGCATATCCCAGTATAGCTAGTGAAGAACAACACTGTAATTTGGAGATATCGGTGTGTTACTGTGGGTTTGAATTCTTGCACAAATATGGTTAAAGATTATTGCTTTGCTTAAACATATGGCCCAAAGCCTGTGCCAACGATTGCATCATGCAGATCCACTGAAAATAGCAAGATTGCCTTGGGTGTTAGTGCATATAACTGTAAAACTTCATATTATATATTATGAAGATCTGAGCTTAGGAGTGAATATTCAGCTACATCATCCGCATCTGTACGTGCTCAAAAAACAAACCTCAGTACTGTATGAACGTTTTCCCCAACTATTCTTGATGTAGTTATTTGCTTTTTTTGGTTCATGAGGATTTAATTAAATGCAGAAAAAAGCTTAAATAATGTAAAAGTTCAGTGTCAAACTGACAAAGCCCAGAAATTCAAACTTAAGGATGACAGTTTGTTTTCAAGAGGTGATGAAATATAACGTAGCAGTTAGAATTAGGGAGAGACTTTAAGCCCCACTTTCATTTCTTTGGTTTTGTTGGCTTGTGTCACAAGATTAAAAGTATTTAAAACATATTGAGCCACATTTGGCCTCAGATACTTGCTGGTGGCTTCCCTTACAACCAATAGCAGTCCCCTGTGAGTGCAGTTGAGAGCAGGCTTCAGCCCCACATTTTTTTTTGTTAATCTTCTTGGTGTTTTTTTAATAATCCATTTACTCATGAGACATGAATGGCTCTTGGGTAAATACATTCTGTGTTTAAACTTGCTGCAATACCCCAGAGCTTCCCTGTCCCCCTTTATTGATCTGAAAAACCTCACTTATTCTGGGTAAGACTGTAACCCCAACATGCATCAAATACTTTGAAAAATCCCCAATTTGTCCAAAACCATGTTTATCCTTGTTACTTTAATCTCCATCTCATTTGGATAAATGAGGTTTAAACTGTATTTGACCAATTTTTTAAAACTCATCATACATGGGAACAGTTTGAAATGAGTGCTCCTACTTTTATCAAATAAATACACATTTATAAAAGGTATATTATACCCAATGATCTCAACTGGCTGTAAGCTAAGTATTAGCATATCTATTTTAGAAGGAATATTAATTTTATATTTAGATGAGAAGATATTTGGAAAACACACATTAGTTGTACACAAATTTGTAGGAAATGTAGTTATCCTGTACAAATTGAAGCCATTTAAAAAAAAATTTAAAGTCTTGAGTATCTGAAAAATATCCATTGAAACTGGATTATATTGCAGTATGAAATCATGAGTTTCCCAAACAGAAATCTTAAAACCCATAATAGCATGAAACAGCACCCAGATCAGGTAGCCTATTTTAATTTATGGTTGGTTGCCATTTGGGGGAAATGGCCAACTTATTTATATAGATTTGTAACTAAAAATAAAATTAAACTAACCTAAATGATATATAAGTAGAGAGGGAAAACAGGCTTTTGAGCTTCAATTCTTTAAATGAAGGCTTGTCCTGAGATAAAATTCTTATGATCAGTTTACATTGCCTAAAATATGTTAATCTGAAACACTGATACAACCTTAACTTTTGTGTCACAAAGGCTTGGCTACCATAATGGGTAAAATCTTGCATTTTTCATTGGTTGGCTAAGTCTATAGTGCTGCTGGTGAAAAACAGATTGACATTTGGTCATTATTTCTTATCAAGGGTGTTTTACTTGTAATGCTATTTGACAGCTATATTCTAGGTCTGACAGCACTGAACCATCTTAATTCCCACTGAACTACTCTAAATACGTGGTATTGCAATCAGTTTAACAACCCCTGGAGGCAATAAAATCTCTCCTTTGAACACACTCAAGGGGAAGAAATCTAAGATTTATAAAGGGCAGCAAGTATTCAAGAAAGGGGCAAAGTTTGTGTGTGAGCCTATAATTGATGTTTTCTTTGTTGAAAAAGAAAGCTTGAGGATGCTTTAAGAATTAATCTTTAACAAGTTCTAATCTGCGCTAACAAGATCTGTTTGAGATGAGTGAAAGAGATATGTGATACTGAGAATTTTGTCAGTTCCAGCCTACTAAGAAACTTCAAAAGTTCCGTAGTTTAGGAACACACAAATTAGATGAGGAAACTTCATAATTAGAAATGAAATCGGCAGCATCTCCCTGCTGCAGCTAGGTGAATACAAAAACTGCTGTCAAAATTAGGGTGACCAGATGTCCCGATGTTATAGGGACAGTCCTGATTTTTGGGTCTGTTTCTTATATAGGCTCCAATTACACCCCACCCCCATCCTGATTTTTCACACTTGCTGTCTGGTCACCCTAGTCAAAGTTGTCTGCTCTATTATTTATCCAGGTGACCATTCCCATTGCTTCCCACTATATGTATGTAAGCAGACAGATAGGAACAGGTTTGTAGGCTGGTCTTCCTCTGCTCTTGCAATATGTAATTTGGTACATAAGGCAATAGCAGAACTAGGAAGCACGGTGATAAATTTACATTCCAAGGGAGTCCAAGTTCTTTAAAACATAATATATGTTAGACTTCCCCAATCAGTGAAATAGGATTAAAGATAGTAACTTTTTAACAGCAAACACGAACATGCATGGTTTAGAGGTGGCAAAGAAAGATGTCTTGTGTAATTGAAACTGGGAAGGATTCTTAACATCCTTTTACTCAGTTTTATGTCCAAAAAACACCTTCAGGAGCATGGTGAATCCCTTAAAACTCGGACTGTCGATTAATTGCAGTTAACTCATGTGATTAACTCAAAAAAAATCACAATTAAAAAATCAATTGTGATTAATCATACTGTTAAACAATAGAATAACAATTGAAATTTATTAAATATTTTTGGATGTTTTCTACATTTTCAAATATATAGATTTCAATTTACAACATAGAATAAAAAGTGTACAGTTCTCACTTTATATGATTGTTGTTACAAATATTTGCACTATAAAAATGATAAACAAAAGAGAGTATTTTTCAATTCACCTCAGACAAGTACTGTAGTTTAATCTCTTTATCATGAAAATGCAACTTACAAATGTAGGGTTTTTTTGGTTACATAACTGAACTCAAAAGCAAAACAATGTAAAACTTTAAAGCCTACAAGTCCACTCAGTCCTATTTCTTGTTCAAACAATCACTAAGTGAAACAAGTTTGTTTACATTTACAGGAGATAATGCTGCCCACTTCTTAATTAGAATGTCACCTGAAAGTGAGAACAGGCACTCGCATGGAATTTTTGTAGTTGGCATTGCAAGATATTTATGCGCCAGATATGCTAAAGATTCATATGCCTCTTCATGGTTCGGCCATCATTGCAGAGGACATGCTTCCATGCTGATGATGCTCTTTAAAAAAATGTTAATTAAATTTGCGACTGAACTCCTTGGGGGACAGTTGTATGTCTCTTGCTCTGTTTTCCCCTCATTCTGCCATATATTTCATGTTATAGCAGTCTCAGATGATGACCCAGCACATGTTCGTTTTAAGAACACTTTCACTGCAAATTTGACAAGATGCAAAGAAGATACCCATGTGAAATTTCTGGACCCAAGATATAAGAATCTGAAGTGCCTTCCAAAATCTGAGAGGGTTGAGGTGTGGAGAATGCTTTCAGAAGTCTTAAAAGAGCAATGCCTGTGGAAACTACAGACCCCCAAACCACCAAAACAAAATTAAAAAAAAAATTAAAAATAATCAACCTTCTGCTGGTGGCATCTGACTCAGAGGATGAAAATGAACATGCATCAGTCTGCACCGCTTTGAATCATTATCAAGCAGAGCCTGTCATCAGCATAGACACATGTCCTCTGGAATGGTGGTTGAAGTATCAAGGAACATATGAATGAACAGGATTCTGCCCACCTAGAAAAATATGCAGGCATAAAATGTTATGCAAAAATATGAACTCTGCTATTTTATAGTGATCATGTTATTTAATAAATTATAACTGATGTCCCATCAAACTTCTATTAAAATTTATACAAGAAACCACACTTTGCGCGAACAGAGACATATTGTCATACAAGAAGAGGTTTTCAGAGGAAACCCTTCTGAGTTCCCACCCACAAATGTAGGTGGCTTAGCAAGTGAGTCTTTAAGATGAGAAGTCTTCATGCTCCTGGTTACCAGCTGAAAGCTCCACACGGGAAGTCATGTACCTTTAGTACAGAGTGGGAGGAGAGTTAAGGGTTGTTTACAGATGTTGAAAAGCTTGGGATAAAATTGTATAAGTGGGGCAGAGAAAGTGACAGAAACATTCATATAATGGAATGAAAGTACCTCATCTTGAATTGCCTTCATGAGTTCTGAATATCATGAAAAATACCAATGTTCCATGAAATTAGAGCAAGGGTGCCATTTATCAAATGATTAGGGCTGCAGATTTGTCATGGCATTTTTGTTTATCAAAAAATCACAGAGCAATCACTATACAACTAATAAAAGTCATGGGTTTAGGGAGCAATGGTGTATAAAGTTACGGGTGGAGTACATGGCAGGGGAAGGGAGGTTGGGTCCTGCCCCCAAGGGATGGGAGGCTCTTGAAGGGGTGTTATAGAATGAGACCACCCTGCACCTCCCTCCCTCCTCCCCAGCAGCAGCTCCTGTCCTGCAGGGCTGACTTGGCTTCCCATTTCAGCCCATTGACTCTCACCACAGCATTGGTGGGGTCATGCCCCCTTCCTGGCCCTGGTGCCACTGGATTGCTTGTCCTGAGCTGGAATGTCGTGGCAAAAATGGACATAAGGAAAAATCCCAGACACAAAGAAAAGTCACAGACAAACAGAAAAATCATGGTATCTGTGAAATATTTACCACCATAACAAACCTTCAGCCCTAATAATAGTATGTGGAACTATGAATTAGCTTGTGTCCAGTATTGCTATGTTAGATTAACATTGGAAATTTAAAGGGACAGATATTGGTGGCTACATAGCCAATTACCCAAGCATTGTGCAATTGTGTGGTGGAAAATTTTCAGTAGAATAAATTGTGTTGTACTTTTGTTGTTTTTCTTTCTCAG
This sequence comes from Chelonoidis abingdonii, assembly GCF_003597395.2. Classification (NCBI taxonomy): domain Eukaryota; kingdom Metazoa; phylum Chordata; order Testudines; family Testudinidae; genus Chelonoidis; species Chelonoidis abingdonii. The sequence continues at coordinate 33,006,100 of NC_133775.1, forward strand.
CTTTTGTGTGGCTACATACAAACCTACATACCTCTACCTTTCACCTGGATTTGTTCTGTGTTTTCCAAAGGATACAAAAGATGTATCTGAGCTAATTTATCTGGCAAATATATTTCCTTTTTGCGCGAGCACAGATGTCAGCGTTATGTTAATAATCAAGTTGGGTAGCCCCTTTGTTGCAATAGTTAACATTTGTTGAGGCTGCCAGTTCCTCCAGTAATGAACAGTGCATTTTGTCAGAGTTATATTAGCCTGCACTAAAGCTTATTTGCAAACTCAGTTAAATGTCTGTGATGGTGGAATAGATCATAGCAGTTTCTCATGCAGCATTTGTTTATGTTTATGCTTAGTAGTGAAACTATCTGATAGACCCAGGGAAAAAGTCTTTAAAGGGTTTTAAATCTTCACTGGTGGATTGAATTTTTGAGCAATAATTTGTTTCATGGAATGTGAGAAACAATAACATTCTTGCCTGTACTGAGCTAGACACTCATAAGAAGAGACCAATATTCTACCCCTAACTTGTCATGAAAAAAGGTGTCAGACAGATGCTACAAACAATGGAGCAGATTCTCATTTGTCAACGGTCCATTGAAGTCAATGAAGCTACCACAACTAGATGAGGATCTGCCTTAATATTTTTGATTTTTTTTTATTCTAGTCCATGATTTAGCAAACATTTTCTGAGAGTGTTGTCTTTGCTGTTACAGATCAGTGTGGGTGTATAATTGTGTTCTGGTGGGACCCAATTGTCATACTACTTGAACATAAAGAGCATCCATTCGTGTTGGTTTTTAATTATGTTTTCAATGACGCAAGCCTTTCACTGAGTTAGTAGGGGGGTATTTCTGTACGTATAGTTCAGTTATTTGGGGTGTGGCTGTTGCTATGATTGACTGACCATCATTGTAAGTCTGAGTGTGGCATAGTTGTGGTGAAATCATTAGTGGGCATTATCATCCACAATGGACCTGGCTTTGACAGTTTTACAGCGCTCAGTTGATACAGTCAGAGAGTAACTTAGTGACATGGATTCTTTCATGACTGGATTAATTACATAAGGTTTATTATTCAATTATTTTCTCTATCTCACTCTCAATCAGCCTGAGGTAGAGCCTTACAAAATGGCATTATATGTAGCAAACAACTGGAGACTTCAGTCCATTTGATTGCATTCAAGCACAGCTCCTTTGATTTTCTTGCCATTGTTATCAAGTATCACTCTGGTCGAAAGCCACACAAACTTTCTTAAATGATTCAGTTTTTAAAGTGGTCATTCCCCATGCCAAACAAACTTTAAAATTCCTGCCAACATGGATATGTTAAAAGAACAGGCTTCACTGACAATTATTTTAATATTCCAGTAGTATCTCATTAATGCACGTGCCCATAATTTTCATGCAAAAGAGAAAAAATGCAGTCTCCCCACATGCCAATAAAGATTTAATACAGAGGGCAGTAGCGAGGCTTTGTGTTCTAACAATTATTTATATAAAATTTACTTCATAAAATTTATTCGCGTACTGTGAAGTATTTGCAGTCATTCAAAATAAGCAACTCAAACACATTTTGTGCTATTTTGCAATTTATTGTTTTTGCTTACTAATTGGAAAAAAATCAGTAATTTCAAATGGGTTTTCCAAATGTTAGTGTGAATTTGCAATGTTCAGCGCTAAGGAAATTTTTTTATTTTTTGTCAAGTGAAGGCACTAAATATGAGTCTTGTAAATGAAGTTCTAAGTAGGTGAGAAAACGCACTTCCTGGCCATAGAATGGATTATAGATGTGCCAGTGAATCTAGTAGATCATTTCAAATTACTAATCTTGGTCAGCCAGGTAAACTAGAATGACTTTAAATTGGGTTAATTACTGTAGCTCAAATTTTAGCTCAAAAGCTCTTAATTTTAACTTTCAAAGGCTACACAAACCAATTTTGTACTCTTAGATTATAATGAGCAGTCTTTATTCTTTAATCAGTTCATCCAGTATCTAGCTGTCTAATGTAGCATTCCTTTGAAGTCTAGAAAGATCTAACATAATTGAAGAAATGTCGAACTACTTGACTCTTTTTTTTTTTAATATAAAGGAATTAAACATTAATCAGACTTGTGCATCTCAATTAAGCCAATTAAAACTATCACAGAATGTACTGCGCACAGGAATAGGTAGCTTTAATGTTTGAATACATGATCAACTTTTACTTAATGTTCCTTATTTAAGATGTTTGTTATCAGAAAGGGAAATGCATGCAGCCCATTATGGAAAGCCATTATTGTTTTAAAAAAGTTTGACTAACTTCATGTAGAAGTTACTACTATATAGGCACAAGATCTATTAAAAATGTGTTGCATTTAGTTAAAGGGAGTACAATGGATTACTTTAAATCTTTTTATTGCAAAGTAATTTCTATATTTTTTATGATGATTGGTTTCTTTAGTAATACAAATAGTATAATATGTGTTTGAATTTGCTTCCATTACAAGGAAGTACAGTTTGGTCTTGCAGGCTGAAGTATATACACAAAGTCCATATAATTACTAATAATTTGTAACAAGTGTTAATTGATAAACAGCTCCCTCTGGTAGCTTAATTAAAGCTGTAGGATAGCTAGGCAATTTACAACTGGGATTGATCTCAATTAGTCAACAAAATCTGTGTAGTCTGTTCAAAGAAGAATAAGGAAATTTAGCCTAGTGAGGCTTTGGGGATTTTGTCTTGTAGTCTTTACTGTTCCGTTTTTTTAACAACAGAAGTAAAATCACAAGTATACTAATGTTGTCTGCAGTGATCTATCTCCTGTATACTATGCTTCTCTTTAACACTACCCAACACTTGTTCTTTCATTTGTTTGTTCACTGTCAGGTTACAGAACAATATTCATACATTTCTTTTCATTATACACAATGTGATAAAAAAGTCATTTCATACAGAGATGTACATTTTAGAATAACACACCCAAGAGACCACAAACGAAAGAATGAAAAACATTTAAAATATGTCAGTTTTTGATCTTACTTAGAGATCTGTTTATAAACTGGCATTATGCAGCTTTAATTAAAAGATAACACAGGAAAGATGGCATTAGGGAATAACGGGGTATGTGGAAAGCAGAATGATCTTATAAAGTCAGCTATGCTGTTTCTTGATTCACTACTCTTTTATCATTTGAACTGATAGTAAAAATATAATCTAAGATTACTTGAAATTGCCCCTGTGGAATAAAAGGAAAAAAAGTGTCATCTGTATTAAAACTAGATCACAGACTGGCTGCAAACAGCTGCTGAAACATTAATTAATTTGTTTGCAAATAAATCATGGATATGTACTAACTGAATATACTGGTATAAACCAGCGTGAATGTTGTGCTTCTTAGGGTACCTATGGATCCTGGGTTTATCTACATTTTTGAGGTAGTTTTGTGTACCCCCCAAAACCAACACAGAAGCCAAATATTATAGATTTATTTCTGGAAGCCCTTATCATTAATATTGTCATATGGACATATTGATCTGCTAAAATGCAAATCCATTTCGGTGCTTTCAAAAATATCTCTTTTAAATTTGTGTAAATCTCAATCTCATTTAAGAAAGATTTGTTAATCAAAGAAAATGAAATATTTTAGTAGAGGCAAATGAATGTTGGTTTAACAATTAAAATATGATTTCATGGTTTTGGTTGCTTAATTTGTGTTTCTATATATAATATAGAAAATAAATGTACAACTATTCTATACTCTCTAGGTTATATTTTTATATATAACATAAAATATGTTACTTTGTATGACAACTACCTGCTTTGTATGAAGTCTTAATATTATTTAAGGTGTACAGTATGTTAAAAGTAATGGACCAAATCCTGGACTTGTAGCTCCAATGGCATGGGGCCCAGCCAGATGTACACAACCTGCACCCGGAAGGCTTACATAGATCCTGAGTAGGGGCCCATATCTGCAATGCTGCTGTTCATTCAAGGAGCAGGATCCATGACTCATTTCAGTACTGCCTCAGACTCTGCCTATGGCAAACAGAGGCCAGGGGATGACGCTGCAGGCATTGCTTCTCCCTGATGACAAGTAAAGCTTTATTTTAGAAAATGTCTTTGTGTTTAACATGATTAAGGGCAAGATCCTGCCTCAAAATAAGTTAATACAGAGGAAAACTAATAGTAATGTAGATCTCATGTGGCACACAATGTTAAAAAGAGAGATTCACATTTGTGGAGCTGGCTGTGACAAGGCCATGGAAGACTTTCCTGCCCTGGAGACATCTGCACTTGCTCTGCTCCTATCAGTCTCTAGCCCCAGATGATAGGGCTGATGTAAAGGGTTAGTAGGCACAAAGTTTTTCTTTTCTTTTCTTTTTTTTTACCTTTTAAAAGGTTTTTTTTTCACTTTTTAATTTGGTAGGTGTCATTTCTAGCATTTGGAAAACCTTTTCTTTTCTTTTCTTTTCTTTTCTTTTCTTTTCTTGAGAACATCACCAGGATCATAGAATTAGGTTCTTTTCTCCGTCTTTTCTCTACCGAATACAGTCAAACACATTTTAACACCAAAAATAAGAAAACCCTGAAAAGATTTTGAAAAATGTTTCTTTAAGAAAGAACCTAATTCCATGATCTTGGTGATGTTCTCAGGTCAACTTTTTTACTCCTGCACTTTGAGCAGCCTTGCCAAACTGTCATTAAAAATGTACCAGCCCTTACACAAATTTGACTTGCTCACCCTTTCCCAGTATGCTGATTGAAACAAACCCTCTAACTTTGCCTGCCTGCAGATGAATGGATTTTCATAAGGGTATTTTAGCGGAATTCCATCTCTGGTCATTACATTGCATTGCATTTTAGGACTCAACCCTGTAGGCAGTATCAGCTGTAGTGCCAAATGCCATGAACGGTCCCATTAGTGTCCACGGAAGTACTCCTTTTGCAAAGGTCTTCACATGTGATTTTCAGCATCAGGATATCAATTCATAGCTACTTTTGCATCAATATGTAAAACCCTTTATCATGTAAGTAAAATATTTGAGCAATTGCTCATTGCCCTGTCCCCTGCCACTCATTCACTATTGGCCGGGGTGGATTCTTTTTTCAGTCCCCAAGCACAGTCGGAACTGGGGTGGGGGCAGGGTTTCTCAACCATGGAACTGATTCCCAGAGGGCTTGTGTCAGAATTTCTTACCGGGTACTTTTGGGATATGAGGCAAATTTCATTTATTTAGGCAGGCTAGGGTGACCAGATAGCAAGTGTCAAAAATCGAGATGGGGTGAGGGGTAATAGGCATCTATATAAAACAAAGCCCTGAATATCGGGACTGTCCTTATAAAATTGGAACATCTGGTCACCCTAAGGCAGGCTCATCCATGACTGTTTCTTGGGCCCCCTTCTGTCTTTTTCTTTTTTAAGATCCCTTTTTTTATCTGAATGCTATCCAAATCATTCCCACTGAGTGGCAAGTTTCAAGTACCCAGCAATTTAATCTTTATTTAATCTATATCTGGCTCATTCTTCATTTATAATATGTCATGCCTAATCACAGCCAATAGACACTTCCATAAGGTAGTGTTAGGGCTTCCACTTGTTAGTGAAAGTGATCAAAGATCTAAATATTTTAAGATGACTTTGCTCTGTATAACTGGCACAAAGTGAACTCGATGAACTGGCGGATCCAGCCCCCTTGCTTTTGCCATTTTTGTAGTGAGCGAACTATGCCCTCATCTGTTTTTATTTTCTTTTTCATGTGTTACCTCCTTTTTCATCTTTATTCTTTGTATTGCCCTTTTGTCTGGCAGTGTGGCTCATCCGTGGGCTATCAGATTTGTCTGTGACAGATATTTTAGTTTAATTTGTTTGTTTGTACTTCTGGGCTAGCTAGTCCTTCACTTACTGTTTCATTTCTGACTTTTGTTGTATTGTGCATAGATGCCTACTAGTAGAGGCTTTTAGAATGTGTTAAATAACAATGCAAACTGTATCGCAAAATGATTGAATTACTGTAAATAATTTTGTTACAGAGTAAAATAATGAATAGCAGCAAAGGGGGAGACAAAACTATAAGCAAGGGGGAAATGTTTGTAGCTGAGAATTCAAATGAGATGAATAGTCAAAGATGGGGTGGCTAAGGGCTATTTTGGACACAAGAACAGGAGAAGGCTTGTGCACCATGTGTGGTGAATGTGTGTGCAGAAAGAGAAAAAAGGCCACTGATAGACATGAGGAGAGGATGGGGAAGGAAATAGTAAGACAAGGGTTTATAGGAGAGGCTTTGATCAAATCTACAGTGGGTTTTTAGAAACAAAGGGGAATTTTGAGCTACATTCTGGTATGAACGGGGAGCCAGTGGAGGTATTTCAGGAAGATGTGCATATGAGAAGCTGGATAGCTGCATTCTGTACATGTAGAGACTGGGGTGCGGGGTGGTGAGCGCATGGAGGATAATATGGTTGAAGAAGTCAGCAGAGTGGATTTGACATGGGCAATGTTATGGGGGTGGGAACAGGCAGCTTTCAAAATGGGAGCTGTGGGAAGAGAGAGTTCAGAGTCAAAGGAGACATACAGGTTAGGGACAGTGGAAGCAAATGGAAGATCTCGGATGGGGAAGGATAAGGAAATGAAGGAATCTATGTTTTGAGAATGTTCCTTTTGCACAAGAATAGCACTGAAGGTTTTTGAGACATTTGTCTGAATGGAGTTGAATCAAAGCCACAAGTTAATTTAGCCAGAACAGGCCAAAAGGATTCCTTGAAGGTGTTGAGTGCAGTCATATTCCCTGAATGTATGTTATAGCTAGTGATAAAGATGACCAAGATGATGGAAGTGTATAGAAAAGACCAGAGGGCCAAGATTTGAACCCTGAAAAGTGCCATATAGGAAGATCGTGACATTGCAACCTCAAAGTTCCTGCTCATCAGAATTGCACAGGGGCAATTATTACTTGTCAGAGACTGGACTTATGCAAAAGGGTTCACTGAATCACTTTTAAGGAGAGAAATCGCTTGGTGCATGAGCATCCCCATTTCTTCTTTTCTGCTTCAGCGTGCCTCCTTTTACTGCTCACGATTGCGCCCAGAGATGAGGGGTTTGCAGATGGCATGCTACAAGCATGTGGTTATTCGAGCAGATAATATCTTTAGACTCTTACTCTTATCTCACTCTCTAGTAATTTATACATGTAACTTTCTTTGCTTCAAGATGAGAATAAAGCTCAGTACACTGAATTGGGCACATTTAAAAAAAAATTAAATTGAATTGAATAACTAATGGTGACCCATGCCAGAATTAGTCTCATGGTGAGAGTTCCCTGAACAAACTTTGCAAGCAAACACTTATTCTAGTATGAATACAACATATTTTTCAGCCTTCTAAGTAGAGTAGAAAGCAATGTTTGATTTGTGGTAGTCATTAAAAATGAAAAATTGAACATTGTAGTAGGTTGGAATAAATGCTGCTCCTATTGGAAGTGCCCATTACCATAATGTGCTTTAAAAATCTACACTTCGTTTCAATGTTATTCAAGAAATTCTTTAAATTGCGAAGGGATAAAATATATATTGGATCCTGTACATTTCAGGATTGTTTTGTGTTTTAGGTTGGTTTTTTTAATTTTTTTTTTATTTTTTTTTACACTTTTTCTAAGTAAAAAGCTTGGGCCAAACTTTTCAGCCTTGAGTGCTTAATGTTAGGAACAAAAATAAAATTTCCATTATTGACTTTATTCTTTTATAAAAATGTACCCAATCCAAAATACTAAAGTATTAAGATGTTTATTCTCCTGCAATGGAGGTTACATATGTAAATTCTTACACACTGAGATGAAGCAACAAAATAAAGCTTGAAAAGTTTGGCCCAACATTTTTAGTAGAGGAGGAAACTAAAAAGGAAGAGTCTTGAAGTTTATGGGATGGGATCCAAATGGGGAGGACACATTTTTAGGTGCTTAATTATGGATATTAAATGCTAAATTTTTAAAAATATTGGCTTGGAATTTATTTGATTAGTAGCACAAAAGATCAAGTTCAAGAGGTTGAACCCAAGAGATGTGGGGTGGTTTTTGTTGGTTGGTAGGTTGGCTTTTTTCATCCTAGATTTTCCCTCAGAGTTACGTTTTCGCTTTCCCGGTCTTCCTTTGGGCTGACAACTGACTCTGACCACCATTTTTCTGCACAGTTTAAGCCTGATTGTGATCATACCAGATTCTAACATGGTTTGGATAACCAATGCCAACCTACGTCTTACGCTATGCTAGTGCATGGTTTTTTTACTTGTTTGTTATACTATTTGGTCATACCTCCACAATATTAGCACTTGCTTTGGCCGTATGTGAGAACCTGTTGGTGCTGTAATTGTAACCTATGTGTGTCGGAGGGGAGGGCGGGGGGCTTGATCACAATACAGTTTTCTCCTGACCTGATAATTACACTGTTGAAAATTGTGGTGTAGGTGGGACTTACCTGTCTCCCTGTAACTGAATTTAAAAATCCCTGTAATGTCCAAGGCTTTAATCCAGTTACAGAGACGTGGTTCAGTCACTTCTGCACCACAACTTATAACCATGTTGTATCTCCACAGATCTGAGTCATGCTTGAATTTATGGTCTGCAGGTGAAAGGCTCCATTGTATAGTCCCTCAGGTCTTCGCATTTAATAAATTCAGGCAATAAAAGCTAGCTATGAAGCTTGGGTAAGGAGTGATAGTAAAATATAACCCCACAAAAATCCTGCTAGCTGGCATGACTGTGTCTTACTTGAGTATTCTGACTGCTGAAGTCTCCCCATATCAATGGCACTAATCAGTGATAGCCCTTCCCAGTGGTAAATTCCTGCTGCATTTACCTATAGGGCTCCTTTATCATCTACCTGCTCTTTGCAGGGTCTTCCTTTAAGGCAGAGGTTGGCATATCTTGGGCTGAGATAATCTTATCTTCTCAGAATTGTGGGGCCCCCTCCCCAGGCTGCTTTTTTGAGTTTAAAACTAAATAAAACATTTTTTTAAAGAAAAATTCAGCAGAATTGGTAGGAATAAAGAGAAGCGAAAACACGCTAGGGGTTCAGCGTAATCATATTTAATATAGTTGTACACCACTCATTTCTTTTGGGGGTTATTCAACTCTGTTATCCCTCCTATTTGTTTTTTTTAATTCGTCTCAACAGATATCCCCATTCAACTACCTCATCCTAGTCAAGAAGGGTTCCCTCAGTCAGCACTACCTATGAGCTGTCTGGAGGCTGCGCCTTTTCCCCGCAAGCTCTATGCTGCCCTGGTATTGCTGCCAAAGCACAAGGGACAGAGCTTAAGGCCTAAACCCAGACCTCCCTCTGGGTTTGGCTGCTCATTACAACTAATTGTAATTGTAAATTTGCCCTTAAAAATCTAATTCTGTTTAAAGAGCAACTTTTGCCCTGGAGCAGCCTTGTAAGGGGAAAATACTTATCTAGAAAGCAGTTTACTTTGCTTGTGATTTTCCATAATCCCTTTGTTGTTGTTGAAGATATTTGTATGGGAAGAGGAACTGCTTTCCACAGTCCTGCCTCTCCCTTGATGTACAAGCTTGATCCTACAGTGAAGTCAGAATCTTTTGTAAAATGACATCCTAGTCTGTTCCCAGAGAAATTATTTGTATAGTTGCAAATTCGTTTATATAGGGTCTGATTTTCAGAGGTACTGAGAGCCCATAACTCCCATTGACTTCCACATTGGTATTGTGACACTCAACACTTCCAAAAATCAAGCCCATTGTTCTTTCCCCAAGGTGAAAAGCACTTTATAGAATTGAATGCTCTAGAGGTTATATAGCACCACTTTTATGTTAGCCACTGGTGAAATTCAGCTTCCTCTAGGGTAAAACATGACAATTATTTATTGGAATACTACACAAGAGTATTGGAACTGGAACTGGAACTGAAGAAAAGCTCCATGTTTAAAACAATGCCCCCATCACTTGACTTCTCCGTCACTCAGTCCACTGTGTGTAAAATAGGGACAGTAATGCTTGCCCAGCTGTATAAAGTACTTGAAAGGCTGTAGATGAAAATCTCCATCTAAATCTTGCTTATTATTATTTAATTTGTTGCAGATGCCTGATTGTGTAACACTGTGCTTGTAAAAAGTGCTGTGGAATGAATGAATAAACTAGTAAATACTTGGTTTTACATCTAGTCTGAAAGGCTGCATTTTCAACTGCACAGGTTCTCACTAGGGCAGGGGTAGGCAACCTATGGCATGTGTGCCGAAGGTGGCGCGCGAGCTGATTTTCAGTGGCACTCACATTGCCCAGGTCCTGGCCACTGGTCCGGGGGCTCTGCATTTTAATTTAATTTGGAATGAAGCTTCTTAAACATTTTAAAAACCTTATTTACTTTACACACAACAATAGTTTATAGAAAGAGACCTTCTAAAAACATTAAATGTGTTACTGGCACGCGAAACCTTAAATTAGAATGAATAAATGAAGGCTCGGCACACCGCTTCTGACAGGTTGCCGACCCCTGCACTAGGGGATAAGCAGTGTGGCTATTGGCTCTCATTGGGGGGAAATAGAAGGGAATAGACTGGCTTAGATAACCCTCCCCACTCATTATCTTGTCATTTTCTGAATTCTAAAGAATAAGCCTATAAAGTGCTTTGCTTCAGTTTACATCACTGGCCCTTATTAATAGGCTAAAGATTTACTAATGGTTTCAGGGCCTGTCGGTAGGAAGAGGGTGCTTGGGCTGGTCTGCCTACAGTTTAAACTGATATCAACACTTTGAAATTGATCGGAGTGTGTCCACACAACAGAGTTCAGAGTAAAAACTATGTGTAGACAAGCTTGTAGATATGTGAAGCGAAACAGCAAATAATTATCAGCCTCGTCATGGGCACAGAAATACACATGAGGCTATTTAAGGGCAGAAATTAAACAAGGCATGTGAATTACGACATATGCTCAGAATAACGCCGGAAAACAAGAAGGGATATTATTAAAGCAAAACTAACTTCTGTTCTTTTATAACATTCTGACCAGAACAGTAAAACAGTGAAGGACACCACAAATCCATTCATTTATTTCAAAATTTGCAAAACAAATCCCTTCTTACACATTGTATTTGTACAATATGAAATTATTATTCAATAAGTTGACATTTTAAACCTATTACTGCCTAAACCCATCTATTACTGAGCTATTCAGAGCACTAAGTTAACATTTACCAGAACATTCATCCTCACATCATGGGGAGATCAAGCTCAAATCCTTTATTTCATATTCAGATCTTGTTGGGTCAGGATTGAAAACTGCTACCTTTCTGATACTTTACTGAAAAGCCACTCTGAAATCCACAAAAGAATTATTATCAAGTTACTGCAGTTATTCAGCTAGATGTTGACTTTGATATGTCAACTCTCTGATCTTTAATAGAAAATTGATGGTCTTGCCCTGAGGGTCAGTCATATGCATGACCAGGATAGGCCAAGGTTTGCATTAAATTACACCCAGCCTCACATTGTCATTCTCTGACAGACAAAGTCAAACAAAGCCAAATGGATCCGTTGTTAGTTGTGTTTTCTTCATTGTTTTGTGTTGGCATATGGATTTAATTCTGTAATGGGTGACTGTTGGGCACAATCCACTTTATTGATTTTCCGGGAAGAGGTTTTCTTAGAGCACCCGGAAGTATAATAAAACAAAAGCAACTGGTGTAATTTTTCTTCTTTCTACAGTATGTTTTTTCTTGTACCAGCAGCCCATTGATTCTGTCACAAGAACTCATAAGAAGGTATTACATTTATATTTCCAATCAGTTTGTTTCTAAAAACTTTCTTTGTCCATTACTGGGAAGAGGTAGCCAATCCAGCAGCTGCTTTTTGTGTTAGTGGTGACACACTTAGTTTTGCACATGTGCCGACTGAAAGGAATTCTGCCAGCGCTGGCCTTTTTCAGCACTGTGGGTTGTCACTTCTTACAAAGTTGCTTTTGAAACTTATCTGAGGTAGGAATGCTGTGTGGAAAACTAGGACACCCACATTCTGGGACTGCATTTAGGATCCTAGCTTCTGAAGTGTGAGCAGAGGCCCCAAGGGGTTGGGTGAGGGGCACCAGTCAATGCATAATTTCTTTGATGGCTACAGATGAATATGTTGTGTGGCAGCAGCTAAAGGAAACGGAAGGAGAGGAATATGCTTTCCATAAAAGAAAAACTATTCTTAAACTTCAGTTTCCTACAATTGCTATTACGTAAACACCACATCAAATCTGCCTATAGAGACTTGGATGGCATAGACACTTCTCTGCTCTTATTTATAACTTCCTACCAGGTACTTAGGTTTACTGTTTAATTCACACTGTTCAAAACAAAGACACAAGGGTGGGAATTGTGGGGTTTTTTTCTTTCAGGATTTATTGAGGCTTTCATACCAAATCATCATAGGAAATCATGGACAAGTTTGGACGTATGCCTCTGTGGATAGTATTATTAAAGTAAGCCCAATCAAGTAAACCCAATCCTGATCTGACTGAAGTGAGTTACTTCAGTCAGAGCAGGACTGAGGCCTATGTGTGTTGTACACACGGGGAATGAGTGCTGTGCAATAACTAGAACATACTTTCCTGTATGTTAATTAAAATGTTTATTCCAGGGACAGTGTGCACTGCACAGCATCACTCCTTTGGATAACTCCTTATTTTCAAAGTGATCCATGCACAATATCATTTGATTTATAGAACTTATTGCTTTTATTTTGTTAGTTTATTGTCCATTGCTATTTTGGGGTTAGATTTTCAAAGGCACAAAGAACAGACAGGTGGCCAATTCCCTTTGAAAGTCAAAAGCATTTGAAGATGGAATTTTCGAGAACTACTTGAATGATTTAGGAGCACATGCCCCATTGACTTTCAATAGGAGATGGGCTCCTAAATCACTTAGATGCTTTTGAACAGTCTACTACCCTGGGCTCCCAATTCACTTAGGCACCTTTAAAAATCCCCAGCTTTGAGTGCTAATTGTGCTTTCCATATGCGCTAAACAGTTTCACATAAAGTGGATTGTGCATATAGCTCAACAATTTTTAGCCCTGGGGAAGGTGACTACAGTCTTTACATTTAATGTGGTAATTAATGATTCCATTGACAATTTGTCAAGCAGACCAATGACAAAACAGGAATAATTCTTTGCAAAACTCACATTCCGGGGTTGATTCAGCTCTTGCCCATTAAAATCAGGTGTCAGTGACTGTGGAATAATGCAGCCTGTGCATGGATATAGACATGCAAATTACAAAAACGTCACAGACATACCAGGCCAAACATATCCCTGCTGTAACTGTTGATGTCAATGGAGTTATACCAGGCATGAATCTGGCCCACTTAGATTAGTGTAAAAAAGTGGACGCTGTAGCTTAGTTGGAAAGAGGCATCTAAATCTCAGTAACCCAAACTTTGATCAGCTTAACACTCAGATTTCTCTGTGAATCCTTTACTTTCTTTCTTTCTTCAGAGTAGCTAATGCCTGCAAATGCCTGTTGGACCTAAAAAGTTGCAGTACTGTACTGCGCTGGTGCTGTGAAACTCCCAGAGCGTGGAAGTGATGTGCACATCAAACTGGCTTTCCTATCCTTTATATATCGAAAAGAAACAGGGCAGCTCAACCTCAAATATACAGAACTGTTCTCTTCCTGCTTTAGCTACTGATCCTGGGAGACGCTGAGGACTTTCACTTCCATTAAATATAGTGGGTGTTGAAGGTGTTCCTCACTCTTGTAGAATTGGGCCCTTAATTATTCATTGAAAATGGGCATTTTATCAAGGGAGTTGAAATAGGGGTTTTTCAGTACACCACTACCTCGATATAACGCCACCTGATATAACACAAATTCGGATATAACGCGGTAAAGCTTTGCTCCGGGGCTGAGGGGAGGGTTCAGCTGCGCAGGCTGGCAGATCAAAGCAAGTTTGATATAACATGGTTTCACCTATAACGCGGTAAGATTTTTTGGTTCCCCAGGACAGCGTTATATCGAGGTAGAGGCGTATTACTTGATTTTAACCACACTTCATGCTTGTAATAGGGCTGTACACCCACAGATGCAAAGCACTTTGCAAAGATAAGTAACATTTCCCTTCCGCCCATGCAGTTCCTCTCTACGTTATACAGCAATGTATATAAGTAGGGTATGTTTACAGTTTGTCTCTTGGGAGAGAAAATATTGTATCCATTCTCTAAAATAGCTCGTCATTGAATACTCTTCAGTATAATTAGGAAATAACATTGATCTGACAAAGTAAATTCATGAAATAATCTCAAAAGAAGCCACTGGCATTGTTTAAACCTAGTGTCAACATAAACTGTAAAAAGGTGCAGAATAGTTAAATGTGAGCCAATAAGTGTGTGTTAATGGAACGACAACACGAAATATTTTCCCTGCGTTTTAAGGCATCGAACTATATTTTAGTGCAAGTTCTGCCTCACAGCCAGATCTGGCCCCTTCTTCACCCTAGCCCTTTCATCTCCCTTTGTTCCCTGCCTATGCTGAGACTGAGATTTTCCCACCTCTCACAGTCTGACTGTGGCTCTGAAAGATGATTGCCTTCTGGTGAAGCCCTTTCCCCTTCTTCTGTACCCAAGCTCCATGTTCAATGAACATCAAAAAGCCTTATCTTACCCTGATGGTTTAAATCTTTAAACACAGAGTAACAGCCTGAGTACATCCAGACCCCTCACATCCTATAGTCTTGTCACTATGTGTTCTTGCAACAATTACCAGGAGAGGGAGGCTGCAGAGTGAATCAAGTTGCGTGTGTTGTCTCCCTGGACTCCATGCTGATGCTCTGATCAGGACTTCAGCAAAATTCTGTTTGAAATGAGAATAGACTAATTTTCATCAGACTCTTCTTCGAGGAATCCCATGTGAGCCAGCATGCCAAGGGTCATCATTAGAAAACTGCCTTCAAAGAGCTGAGGTTTCTTATGGCAAAGCTCTCTTCCTTTGCTAAATTTATAAACATTTATGTAAAAATGTATACATTAATTGTTCAGGTTCTTGTATGCCTGCAAAATAACACCCAGAAACATACTAGGGGAAATATACCAATAAAAATAGCCCAAGTCAGGACAAAAATGTCCTCATTTTGACTGAAAATTCAGAAGAATTCTGTGATCAAAGGATGCTCTAACTCCCAGTTGTTCAAAGGGACTTATATTAAAAAAAAAAAAATCAGATGTGACCAAGAATAGAAAAGAACTCATTAAGAGCTTAACTAGATGATGACAGGTGAAGCCATCAGTTGCTTAAACACTGTAATGTTTTTCTAAGCAGTTACTCTTTTTTTACCCCCTGGAATCAATTTATACTTTCTAGAAATCATTATGGGATCAAGTAAAGTTTGTCTGCTATGGAAAATAAACACACATTTGAGCCACCGGGCTACAGAGTAATTAAGATATCACTTTCTTCCCAGTTGAATATTTGTAAACATAGAAGAGAAATTATTGAATTTATTATTACACTTTCTATTTATCAATTGCCTTCTGAAGTAGTTTCAGTTCTTAAAAGGCAAAGGAAGATATTGGAAAGTCTGTAAGAAAAGGAGCGATCTCAGGAAGTTTATCCATAAAGATTCAGACATAAGGAAAAGGTTAGTTTTCTCTGTCTTTTGAGACCTACAAGCAATGAGCACTAGATGGATATGACTCTCTACTCATTTTTATAGCTATTGTTTAGCTGCCAGTGTTTGTAAAATACAAAAAAAAATCTTTATAATTCTCCTAAGCAGCTTAAATCCCTTTTCACTTTCCCCAGGCAAAACCTGATTCTCTTGCATGTTTTTGGGCTCTGACCTTCACAGTGCTTATCTCCCAACAGTAGTAGCCAGTTTCTTATTCTTTAAGTGCTAGAGGAGTCATGAAAAATTCAGACACTGGGTTTCCCTGAGACCAATCTGGTGGCTTTGTCTTTTGTGATAACTGCTGCTTTCTATGCATCATTCAAAAGGTACATACTGTTGTCAGCCCCTGAACTGCTACTTGGTGTTAAACATGAATATTTGTAGCTTAGCAAGGGACTAAATTTAAAAAAATTAATATTTGACAACCTTTGAGAAGGCATTACTGGCATGAAACTACATATACAAAAGATATTATTTGTGAAAAATCAAAACTTTTTACTTCACTGGGGCAATATGAAACACCACAAGGTTTTTCTTTGAAATAGTCCAATAATCAGAGCGATCTTCTGGATGCATAGATCATAACTGTACCACAGAAGATACTACATAGAGTTGTTTTTCCTGTATACTGCAGGGAAAATTCATTCTGTGCATGTGCCACTAACTCTATCTGACCAGAAAGCAGAGAAAGATGATACATGGCTTATTCCAGTTACATATCAGAGATGCATCCAATGGCAAAATTGCCTTTTTCCTCATTTCTTAATTAGAATTGGAATCAGCTTCAACTAATAGAATCTCTTATTAGTAACAAAAAGAATTGCTAGCTCTCTAGTTCAAGTGGCATATCTGCATAACTTATAGCCTTAAGAGCTTATGGAGTCACTCACACTCCTGGCAGAATGCCTTTTACTCTCCCATATTAATGAATTGTTCTAAATTTAGACTACTGTGACAAACTAATATTAATACAGTATTTTATGGCCCAGAGCATTGTTAATGCATAAGAATGAAACACTGAATCAAAGAAAGGGAGAGAGAAAGCAAGATTACTTTGTATGATTGTCAAGATATAAGATAATCCAAGTATGTAGATATTAGGACTAAAATATAATACACTGCTTATGGATTTATATTATGTGAAACATTTTCTATTATTTTAAATCCTTGCAGTATTAGTTTCCTATTTTCAGGGGTTTATAACTCGGCCACAAAAATGCGCTCTGGGCTGAAACTTGGCATACAGGGTCTTAACCTGGCAGCATTTTTTTTTTTAAGTAAAATTTCAAACAAATCTGTATTATGTCATTTTAAAAACTGTAAAAGTGTCAACGAAAGGCTATTGCCTTTGAAAGCTTTTATTTTCCTGGTGATGACTAAGAAAAAAGTTTTGAATAATAAAGTGTGCAATGGGATTAATCTGTAACAGGGTCTAGTTATTGCTAGTATCTTGCACAAAAAACCGCAAGAGAGCATGCGTAGAAAAAGTCCCGACTTTTATGGGCCAGATTCTTCTCCCATTGAAATCAGTGGAGGCTTGTCAATGTCTTCAGTAGGAGCAGGATTGGGTCCTGTGTTTGGTAACTTTCTTGCAAGGAGGATTTTATATTGCCTAGTATTCTCCTGAACATATCGTTTAGCTAGGCATTTAAATGTTTACTGGATAAAGAAACACTTAAATATTTGGATACATTTAACCTGTAAAACCCAAAGTGCATCAGCTATATAATGTGTATGTAAATTAACATATAGAATGGCATATGCCTCTAATGGATGGGAGCAGATCTACCACAAGAATGCCAAGGATGTCCAGTGCCTGCCAGAATGCTCCTCCAGTGCTGATGATCTAAGAAGTATATCATGGCTTTCCATTGTAATCAACAGACAGCAGCTGCGCTGAGGAGTTCCATATGGGCTTCTGGTGAGCACAGGGAGTTTGGAGGCAAGATACAGAGTGAGCCAGGGAAGGAGCATGTCAGAGCCCATTGATCTGCCACAAGGACAAAGATTTGCAAGAGCTTGTGATTGGGGACACTCCCCACGCTGGCCCTGCAAGTGCTGAATTGGGCCAGGTGGCCCAATCAGCCAATTAGGGTGCAAATGGGGGAGATTTAGGCAGGAGGAAGCTAATTAGAAGGAAGTTCATCTGTCAGGAACAGTCAGGGCTTCTACAAAGCCAGAAGGCTGGCAACAGCCCCCTTAGTAGGACCGTAGGGAATTTGTCTACAGTCACTCCCTAAGAGAAGGGAGGTGGGTGTGAGGGCTGGGGCTACATAACCAAGGTGGGTTACAGTCACTTCCTGGGAGGAGGGAGTTTAGGTGGCAGACTCTGAAGAAAGTAGGAGAGGGCTCAGGGAAGTCAGCAGGGTCCAGGAGAGAACAGACCTATGCTGCTGATTAGAGCATGGAATCCGGAGTAGAGGGTAGGCCTGGGTTCCTCTACCAGCTACTGAGTGAGTGGTACCATGGGGCCGTGCCTGAGACTGCAGGTGAGAAGGGAAT
Organism: Chelonoidis abingdonii; assembly: GCF_003597395.2. Lineage (NCBI taxonomy): Eukaryota > Metazoa > Chordata > Testudines > Testudinidae > Chelonoidis > Chelonoidis abingdonii. The sequence continues at coordinate 33,024,234 of NC_133775.1, forward strand.
TGAATTCACTCCTTCCTCCAGAAGGGGAAACCATGTAGTGACCTGGCGAGTCATGAAGAGGAGGCTGCAGAGAGAGGAAAAAGACATAGTGCAACTGCTGGAACAGACACTCTAACAGACTATTTACTGTGGTTAGAGCCACCAAGTTTTGGTAACTCCTATTGTTATGAGCTGACATATGGCTTTTGTAGTTGCCTTTGAAGTAAATGTGAGGTATATACATGGATCTGAAGGCAGAAGTTGGCCTGTAGGCTTTGCAATTCAGTAACCATGGAATAGTGTGGAAAATGTGATCTGAAAATATTATTAAATGTCATAAAACAATATTTAAAAGTTGATATCAGAAAAATATCCTTATGTTATGATATGATATGATATGATATGATATAGGAAGGGACTTTCTTTATTAAATACAGTCAACTTTTCTCTGAGCAATGGTCCAATCCTGCAAGCCCATTGTGCAAGCTGTCCATTGACTTCCATAAGGTTTTCAAGTGCAGAGAGCTTGCAGGATCAGGTCCCTAGTCCTAGGTCTTAGATCTAGATCTTGATGGGTCAGTTAGAGAGCATACTGCTATACATACAGAACAAAAGCCCGAACACAGGGGAAACACCTTATTTCTCTCTGGAAGGGAGATAAGAAGTAGAAAACTTGCACAAAGGAGTGGAGTGTACCCAATTTGCATTGAGGAGTCCTCACTGTAGCTCTCCACATGGCATCAGAGAAAGGAATGGGGAACTGGGCAGGTGTTGGGGTTTGGTAGATGGTGTTGGCAAGGTCTGAATCCACAAGTATCCCACGCTAGATGGAAGGGATCTGTGGCCTACAACTGCTATTCAGTATTGTGAATCCCACATGTTCAAAAATAATGAGTCAGGCCCCATAAAATCGTGATATTGGCTTTAAACTCCTGAGATTAAAATAATAATTACTAATGCATTTTAGGTTCTTTTTATTTCCCTTCCAATTTTTAATCCTTTCGTGTACGCTTGGGTCACATTTTCAATCTTTTCTCTGGGACCATAATGGCTAGATTCTTCTTTATTCTATCTACTTTATTTATTTTAAATAAAAGTTAAGATATGTTTTGTAATCACATGTCTCCAGGAGCTCGGACTTCAGGGTAGGGTTGCCAACTGTCAAATCACACAAACCCAAACACCTTTGCCCTGCCAATTCTATGAGGTGAGGCCATGCCCTGCCCTGCCCCTTGTCCAAGGCCCCGCCCCACTCAGTCCATCTCCCCCCGCTCCATTGCTCGCTCCTTCCCACCCTCACTAACTTTTACTGGGCTGGGGCAGGAGGTGGGGGTGCGGGCTCTGGGCTAGCGCCAAGGGGTTCAGAGTGTGCGCTGCCCCTGCCTACAGGCACCACCACCACAGCTCCTATTGGCTGCAGTTCCTGGCCAATGGGAGCTGTGGAATCAGTGCACAGAGACTCCTCCCCCTGCCTGGGATGGCAGGGATGTGCCAGCTGCTTCCGGGAGGGTGGAAGGCCAAGGCAGGCAGGGAGTCTGCCTTAGTCTTACTGTACCACAGGACTTTTAGCAGCCTAAAATCTCCCAGTTTGGCTTCAGTAGCCTCTGGGAGATAGAGTCAGATTCTGGGAGACTTTCAGAGAAACCAGGAGAGTGGGCAACCCTACTTCAGGGAAAACACCAAAGATCACAAGACTTGTGAGAAAATCTCATTGGCAACACCTACTGGTGCCCTTTCACACTCTGCAGCAGCTGGCTTGACATAGCTGCCTATAGAGGTAAGAAGGCAATGAAGCGAATGTGAGGGTTGAGGATTCCTTTCCCTCATTCCTGCTGTGTTTTTAGTGTGTTTCTCTCCAAGCAAAGCACTTTTCATATGGATTTGCTCTAGTTTAGGGGATTTGGTTCTGCAGTATATGAATGCTTTCTGTAGTGCTATATGACACCAAACAAATTGTGTGGTTCATTAATCTTCATAAGCCATAATTAAGACAGATTAAATATACAGCATTATATATAGATTCCTTTAAACTGGTGTTTCTAGTGTAGTATGTTATGAAAAGCAATCTTGCAGCATAGCAGGTGAGATAAAATGAAGATGAATTTATCCTTTGTCATAACTGAAAATGATACCTGCATTTTATGTAGCTCCCGTCTAGGAACAGAACATATTCCCCTTAATTTTCAGCAATGGGAAGATATTTAGCCATATGTCTCCCATTGACTTTAATACAAGTCATGCAGCTAAATCTCTGTATACCCCAATGAAAATTTAACTGATGGTGTCATGTCACACATCTACATAATTGAGCTGCCCACATAGGCCTGTGAATGAATAGTAACTGAAGTGTCCAGTCTGATGCAGTGCAGCATTTCTGTATTAACCCTTTCAAAGTCATGAGTCTGGTCATACCACATAAAGTAAAACCCTTTGATTCCAACATATCAGCAAGAGAATTTTTCATGACAGGGCTTAAAGCTTAGCTTAGCCCTGTCTCACATTTTCTTGACATTTTTTCAAAGTTTTCCTGTTTCTGTCTTTTTGGCACTCTCATATGGTAACTCCAAAAGGATGTGAGCCCAAAAGAGGCTTACGATTTTGAGTGTCTAAATTTTGTGGGAGCTTGATTTTTTGAGGGTGGCTGCTCAGCATGTTCTGGAAGTCTGAAAGGTGTCTTAGGCTGGGTACCCAAAATTGGGGGTGGGAGGCATAGAATTGCTAGTCCCTTTTGAAAGTTTTAGCCAACTTTGGTTTTAAAATAAAAATGTTCAGGCCCGTTAGTGTAGGATTAAATTTACTATCAACTGCTTCACAAGCATAGAACGTTGAGACCGCCTGTGTTAGGGATCTATATGTTACTAAATATGGCATTACATAATAGACTGCAAAGACTCTAAATTAGTTCATGTGAATGACCACTGTCTGCAATTGTTTGATGCATATATGACACTGTCAATTATTGTATTTTTTTTTAAGAGCTGTGTTATTTTGGCTCCTAAATTTTTAATCAATGACAACAGTGGGGGTCTTAAAAGTAAAATAATGCTGAGGCATTGCTTTAAATGCATGGGTTTTTTTTAACTTAGGTCCCTGTTCCACAGCTGTGTTTGGACTGAGATGATAAATGATGGATTGTTCTTTTAATGCTGGAGTGCTGGAAGATGTACAGCATATTTAGAATTAGATAAGCAGCAAGGCTGTCTTTTAGTACTTAATACAAAAGTGTGCTTACAGGAAAATTATCTGTCGAAAGAAATGAATAAATGTTACTCAGAAACTATAAAGCAACTAATTCCAACTTAATGGAGGGAAATTGCTACGTGATGGAGAAATAAAAACAATACTATGAGCCCACTGAGCACTTGTAAATGGTAAATAGTTGGAATGTATTAAAAGCATGCCAATATGGTAGTTGGAGAAGATTAGTCTTTACTGGCCGTTTCACTGATGCATCTGAATGAGAATTAATCTACAAAAACGTTCTTGTTTGATCTGTGATGTATTTGTCTCCTCTTCCTACTGCCACTGCATCTAAGTGTAAGCTGCAATGTCTGAAATCTGGTATAAACAAAATATATCATGCCATCTCCTCTTCATAAGGAAAAACATGAAAAAGTTAAATATTTCTCCTAATACTAATCAAATGAGCTGGCTGAGATTATTAAAGGCAGTGCTGCTGCTTCCTCCCCTCTCCCCCACCCAATGAAGCCTAGGTAGTTATGGAATGCTATTGTTGTTTTATCTTTTGAGTTAATTTAACATTGGATATTATCATTAGCTGAAGCACAATTTAATAGATCTTGGCAAAGAGTCTTAAGAATGGTAATGTGGCAAGTTGCTAGAAGATATATTAGCTTTGAATCATATTGTAGTCAGTCACCTGTATGTAATCCATCCTGTTAAAATGTACTTGGAGAAAAATATTAGCAACCAAAGATGAAACAAAATGTGGGAATTTATCATTATTGATGTGCTTTTTATCATCCAGACTTCTGTTTTCCTCATTTGGTACATACTTTTATTATTATGGTTCAGTTTTCATTTATCCTGTATGTATGCAACGTTCATTTGAAAGGAGTTTGTTCACTAGAGGGCAGCATTAGATAAAATGTATAAAAGGAGATTTTTTTCCCACAGAAATGAGGAGAATAAATGCAGATCACTTTAACAACATGTTTAGCAGCCTTCTCTGACATAGGTTTCTAATTCTATTTGTTGGGGTGGGACACAATTTAGTTTGATAAGCCATTTTGAAGGAATTTTAAGGATTTACTCCACTAATAAATATGAATTGTTTTTAGATGGATATTATTTCAGGTTTGTGGAAATCAAGCTGACCCTACAGCCTCCATCTCCTAGCCAAGCCTTTTAAATGTACATAAATTAATATTTTAAATTCTTTTATTATTGTAACAGAATAAAACATGAATAGGTTCACTGATCTATTAGCCTGTTTTTTATTACATCTGCTTTTCAGGCAATCCTGTCAGTAATACTAACTTATTCAGCAAAAATCTTGATTGCTGCATAGGCTCTGTGGGCTTCTTCTACCTGTGGAGTCCAGTGCTGATTCTGGGGGAAAAGCCTTCGCCTCTTGCTGGCATTAGTTGCTAGATGGTAACTGGTTTGGAACGTGAAGACTCATTTTCCCCATTCCCACGTACAGAATGGTTTCATGTGAACGATGTGCTAAAATCTCAACTGTTTCTTCTCTGCAAGAACCATGTGAACACAGTGGAGAAGGCTCATGAAGGCTAACTGATGGAGGTAGGTGACTGTAGACAGGAACCCTCAAAGTCAAGCACAATTTGGCTTTGTGGGTTAGCTAAGCAGGTATTTTCTGATTCTCCACCAGCTGAGAAGAGCCTTTCTTCCCTTCTGTGCTCTGGTATGGGTTTGGGCACAAACGAAAGATGTATTTGACAGAAGCATGATATTTTCAGGTTAGGGTGCAGACACCTGCAGCTATGTCACTTTTTGCTATGATCCCATTATATCTCCCAAGATAAGAAGGCATGAACTAGTGTCAGTATTTGGAATGGAACCCCTAGGCGTGATAGGAAACGGGCTGCTGTTTAGGTAGCTTGCCTTTTTTCCACTATGACTCCGTACTGAATACCAGTACATAGGGTTAGGGAAGGCTGAGCTGCTGGAGGTGGCCTATAAAACCAAGGTTCTAGTAGCTTGTGGTCATTAAAAATACCGTGACAATTTTTGTAAGAGAAAGATATTAGCCACAATGCCAGAAGCCAAAGTCAAATTTGAGTAATTACATTCTGCCTCTCTAAATTCCACTGCATTTTAAATGGAGATAAGATATTTTTCACTTCCTTTTGTGCGCTGTTGCCTGTTTCCACTCGAGGAGTGGCTGCATTACAGTGGTAGCTGAATGTATCTCTGTATAGTTTGCAAAGCACTAGGATTAATTTGGACGAAAGGAGGCATATAAATAGAAGATCATTATCATTATCTTTAGAATTGGATCTTTTCATGCACAGGTCAATATAGTAGGCCTTTAAACATATTTTCCCCTTGCTGACATTATTACAAATGGTGTTTCATCCTTGAAGACTATTCAGCCAAAATAAACTCAGCTGCTGGGTTTTTGAATGACATTAGCATTCCTTCCTATGTATTTTATTTGAATAAACTAGAATTCAGTCAAACAGCCAAAAGCCAATGATAAATGGATATTTCTTTTGGCATAGCCCTCTTATTTTAATGTAAGCCCGTGTGCTTTAAATCTTTTTGTACGCGCTGACACTGGTTTGTGGATGATTGGGGGACCTATCCTTGTGTACTCACAATACCGGACTCCTGTTTCTTCTGCTCTGCTTACATCTGTCTCCACCTTGTGAAGTTGTGCCTCACTCAAACACATGCTGATAGAAAGGCGGTGAAGGAAGGCATCAGTGACAGCCCTGGTAAGTACTACTCTCTTAGATTGTTCTTGGCACTTAGGATATCTTGAGTCACTTGCCACATATTTCTGACTGAGTTAAATACTGCCAGAATCTGCCACTATTTTGCTTATGTGTGTCATTCAGAGAAAGACGTGATAATTATCTGGTCAGAATTTAGGATAATGGGGTACTCTGCTCTATTTAAGACTTTCTCTTCCTGAACGCATTGGTATGTTGTTGGTTTTTATTTGACTGAAGGTCTGATCAGCCTAGTGAACGTATTCAGCAAACAGAAGGAAGCAAAGCACAAACTGTAGTCACATTTATATGTTCATTGCTGTAATAGACCTATCAAGAACATCTGTTGCACATTGTGAGGAACAACCAAGCTCCCAAAAAACAAAGGTACATATAGGAATTCTCTGTCTTCATTTCACTTTAAATGGTTCATCTAGGTCAGTTTGAAGCCTGCAGCTTAACACCCCCTTCTCTCCCTCCCTCTCTACACACACACATAGGCTGTCGTTTACTGACAAGGTGAGGTAGAGCACAGGAAGGTTCAAGTTTTATTCTTGTGTGACCTTCACTTCATTGTCTTCTGAAGAGATACCACACCATGCTTGCAGTTGTTGCCAGTGTGAATTGTGCTAAAAGACAAACCACACCACAACCTTTCTAGCATCTTTGATTAGTGGAGATGAAAGAGAAGCGTGGATAGGGTAAGGACCAGGGAATGTTAACATATCTCCAGTAAAAAGAGTTGTAAATCTTGATGCCCATACCCCCTAATACAAGGGATGTTGCAAGGTGGGGGAATAGCAATCCTTAGTGATTCTTCTCATTCAGAAATCCAGTAGAATAGCAGCAATGATTTACTGTGTTCAGCAAAGCCCGAACATCTCAAGTGATGGGAAGCCACATTATGCCTAATGATGTCATCCCATGCTCAGATGCCTGGTTCCTAAGAAGGGTGAAAATATAGGCTCTTCTACTGTAGACAGGACACACAAGAAACCCTACAGGCTTGATACCCTTGTTACCCAATCACCAGATCAACAGGACTCCACCAGTCCTTTGGTTATCTAACTGAAATGAAGACTAATTTTAAAATAAACAAGCCTGACAGCTCTCATCCCATTTTAAATTGTCAGTAGACTTAAGGTGATTCATTTCACTGCATCACTGGAGACGGCTATGTAGCTTCATCTCACCAAGATACTGAAGACAACGTAGCCTCTGGATCTTCTCCAGAAGATGAGGAGGGCTGGAAATGTTCTGATCAGCCCCTTCCCAGAAGCCTCCTATGCACCTTAAAAAGGAAGGGACAGCATTTGCCTGCCCTGGAGGCAAATGAATAATCCTTCAATCACCATGTGTGCAGTAAAAAGCTCCTCATCTATGGAGGTTAAAAAGGTTGCAGAATCAAATTCTGATGATGTCCATCTCTGGCGGTGTATTAGGAAAGTCAATTAATGGGCAAACGTGCTCAAAAACTGAGAGAAGTCCTTTCCTTATGTCATGATATCTACCATAACCCTTGAACAGGGCTGGATTAACACAACCAAACATCATCTATCATTTAATAATTAATGCAATGAATCCAAACCTCATTTGCATAACTAAGATCTATGTGGACTATGCAATGACCATTAGTTTGGCACTACTCTGACTGTCAAAGTACTTGGGTCAGCATAAGCCTAGGGAAGATCCTTTTTCAATCTGACCTGAGGTGCAGATATGCTCATATAGGTGGGTTCCTAGGATATAAAGAATTTAGAAACTCTAATAGCATTCAGACACCCAGCTGATTCTCTAAATTCCTGGCCAACTTGACTGACCTATTGGAACTGGAAGTCACCTGGCTTCTTGTTCTTTACAGTTTGATAATGACAAAGATACTTAACCACTGGCCTGGGCTTGCATGGCTTCCATGACAACCAGAGCAAGATTCCAGATAGCTGCGGGTTCTACTCATGTATGTTGGCACACTCTGAATTTGATCATCCACATCTGAATAGATGTAGGAGGTGTCGTGATAACAGTTGTCAGGTTCACATTATTGTCTCCTTTACACTAAGATCAGGTCCTATCTGCTCATGTCAGAGTGGGAATCCTGCTTCAATAATCCATTTTTTAAGATTAATGGAAACAATTGGATTCTAGAGAGATTATACTGTCCAATCATTGGATTGTGATGAGTTGCTGCTCTGATGACTGGTAGATCGCCGAGCGATATTCGGTTGCTGAGTTGATGGCATTAGCTGTGAATTCTCACCGAAGGTTCATGGGTTTGATCTTCCATGGTCATTTTGGTCAACTCTGAACTGAATCTGAACCAACCATTATATGTACATCTAATGCACAAATGGAAAATCAAGCACTCCTTGGCATGCGAGTGTGGTTCCCCACGACAGACCATCAAACATATCACTATGTGCTGCCCAATTTATAAATATGAAGGAGGCATCACTGCAATAAATTCTGCTACTCCTGATGTAGCCATTTGGCTCGATCAACTTCAGGTGAAATTGTAGTTGCTGCTCTACACTGGCCATATGAATAAAGAAGATTGGATTGTGTTGATGGCCTAATGGACTTCTGTCCAAAATCATGTACCCCCTCTGAATCAAAGTTCAGATCAGCACACTTCACATATCAATGATGACATACCAAGCACAGGGAAAGAAGCTCGGGAGTTCAGTGATTATTCTAGGACTGTCAAAATTTGCCTTAGCCTATATATGCTCATTAATTAAAGGTAACCAAATATTACAGTGAAATAAGAACCTAGACAGATAAGTAACATACTTTTGAACGTGTCCCTCAATGCTGTGTTATGACTGATGGGCTATTCACTCAAGTCTCTTAGGGTATGTCTACACTGCACGATTATTTCGAATTAGCTTAAACCGATATTACAAAACAGATCTAATAAAATCGGTTTAGCGCGTCCACAGTGGGATCCCGAAATCGA
>NC_133775.1:33033954-33203654 GCF_003597395.2 Chelonoidis abingdonii
CACCATCGAATTTAGCGCTACTCCTCTCGTTTGGGAGGAGTTCCGAAATCGATTTAAGGAGCCGTTTAACTCAATATTAATGACGACGTCGTGTGAACGGATACAGCGTTAAATCGGTATATCGGCCATTAAACCGATTTAAAGTCGCAGTGTAGACCTGGCCTTAGCTGCTGCTTTGCATTTCCCTGCTAGAATGTGCATGTGTGGTATCCAGCCTATGCCATGACAGCAGTCACTCCTATATGGGCTATTCATCTAGAAGAGCCATTTCGTTAAATGAACAGCTATGAATGGTGCACAGCATTGGGATGAAAGTACATGTACGTTACTCTGGAAGCATTGTCTCATTTTTTGGAGTGTCACAGTGCCCTCCTCCCCACCCTTATTACCTCAATGATAGACTCTTTTCCACGAGTAGTAATGTATTTAAATATGTCTTTGGTTGATATAAATGAGTTCTGTATACTTAGTCTGAGGTTTAACACTTCTTAATGCTATTACAGTTCTGCAGCAAATAGTATGTGCAGCACGTTCATTCCCTTTAATACTAGAAAATACAGAACTTAACCAAAAATGGAAAATAAAACATTCAGTACTAACAAACACGGAATATCTGTAGGGATTTGAATCGAGCTGCCACTGAAGTCAATGGAAAGATTGCCTGTGATCGCAATGGAGGATGGCTCAAGCCAAGGGAAGACTAGGGATAGGGGATATGAGATTTGTAGGGCTTGGATGGAATTGGATGGACCCATTTTGTTGGCACTGAGTGGAAGCAGGTGAGATGACTGCGGGGATCCAAGGGTTGAGCACACACAGAATCGATTTTTTTCTGTACCTTTAAAAAAATCACTGCACGTGCTCACTTGTCACTGAGCATGGTAAGATAGAGCGGGATTTGGTGCTTTAGCCGTGCTCACAGCTCATTTAGTCACATTTCCTTTGTGGCATACACTGCCACCAGCCACACCAGTCGGCCTCCAATTTAGGTTGAGGGAACACTGAATGCAGCTTTCTGGCTGCCTTTTGGATGAGGAAAGATGCCCCTACCCCACACTATATGTGCCCGTGTTTGGAGAAACACAATTTGGTTTTCAATATAGATCACCACTTCCAGTTTAATGAATGGACATATGTAGATTTAATAGGACAGGTGAAGGCTTGCAAAGGGGAATATCCATGTTGTCATGAGAAACTTATGCTAATTAACTAAGCAAAAATTTACATTTTCCCCTAAGCTAGGGTGTGTGTGAAACTCAAACTATGAGAACATCTTTTCACCATTTTGAATTTACTTGTTTCCCCCTTTGTGGAAAGGACTTTTCTCCTATGAAACCCATGTATCACAAGGAGAGAAGCAATAAAGGCAAAAGGATAATTTCCACTTATGGTTCTTGAGAATTGATGCTGAGTTTTGCTTTGGGTGGCACTTCTACTTGATTCCCAGTGTCCTCTGCTTCAGTGAAGAACAATCAGGAGTAAGATCATAGTAGCAGTTAGTCTTTGGCACTCAAAGAAAAAACAGACAAACAAAACCCCCAAACCAAAAACCAAACAAAAAAACCCACTCCTATAAAAATAAATAGTCAAACAAAAATCCCTGTAATTTAATTTTTGTCATGAGTTTTGGAGCTCACGGTTAAGCAAAATTTACGCCATTGATTCAAGGTTTGTGCAGATGAAGCAAACATTTCGTTATACCATGCAAAGTGGATAAATGATTTAAGATGTTACAAAATTCACAACATTTGTCAAAAATGATTAGTTTTGTCTTGGGCTTTCCCACAAAGTATTATTGGTAATTTCCCCAGGATTGGATTACTTCTTCCAACCAAATTATAGTTTAGCATGTGTATAACTATATTGCTTTAAATCAGTTTCTAGCTCTTCCTGAACTAAGTAAAAGCAATATATTTTCTTTCTGGTTTAATGATGCTCAGATCCCTCTGTCTCTCTGTTTTCTGGGCCTCATCTCTATTTAGCTGAGGTTCATTTTCAGCCTTGCTTTTTAACTTACATGGTTGAGCGCTTCTATCCACTCTTGTAGATCATGTGTGCAAAGTGAGAATATCTGCAAAGTTTAAAGTAGTGCAGTCACCCTTCAGCTGTCTTAAAGGTAAACTGCAAACAAAATACTCAAACTCTATTGTGTTCAACATATGTTAAAATTCCCTCTGTAGTTGGGTTCAGTCTAAGGGGCCATTCAGTATGTTTTTACCTAAAGCAATAAGTCTGGTTCATTCCAATATAAATACTACTTCTGCTGTGACACTGAGCATGTTCCATGAGACAACATCTGCCCATGAAGTTCTCTTGGAGAATATATGTATATATTCATCTATAAACATCATGTGTGAGGAAAAAATCTTAGTCATTTTCTTAAATCTCATCTTTTTATTGTGGGTTTCACTGTCTAGCCTGTTGATGATTTTCCTAGCTTTTGTTTGCCAGTACCACCTTCTTATGTCCTTTCCATAGACCCAGTACCACATGGCTGCACTTTGTCAGGGTACAGTAGATTTTGGTTTGACTATGTTATCAGCCTTCTGAATGAGCTTCTCAATAGACATTTTCTGTGTGGCCACACAGATGCCAAGCTGTGCTCAAGGAACTGTTACACACATTTTATATTTCCAGGAGGCCAGCTTTGTCTTAAATGGGGCTGTTACATGTATTTTCTCAGCAGAAATGGTCACCATATAGGCGACTTCCCATTTTGCACTGGAAACACCACTTTGTAGTGATGACTTTTCATTCCCCCCCATGACTCTCAGCTTCCACCTGAATTTTGAAGCCTTTTACTATATTTTGCAGCAACATCACCAATGGACGGGTTGGAGGCACAGATCGCTCTTACACCAAATGTGCACCCTTTGGGGTTAGTTAGGCTCTGGGATGCCCACCACTGGTGATGTGCTTTGATCTCCAGAGGACATGTAGATTAATCAGCACTAAACCCAAAATCTGATCAAATTTATACAACCATTATAGCACAAAAATTATCTGATTTGAAATTATTAACAGGGTCCTTGCTTTTCATTGTTAAGAAATATCAAAAGGCATTACTCCAGAATAAGGACTAAACTACTCTAAAATTTTAGTTGTTCTAAGCTGATTTTAATAATAACTAAAACCTCATTTATAGCAACAACTGGCCGTAACATTTGGCAAACATCTTGTTTCCTGGCTGGAAATCTTGTACTGTAACCACATGGCTAAGCCACAAACCTGGAGGGGTGGAGTGTATGTGTGGGGGAATAGGATTAATAAAGGAAACCTCTTTACAACTGTAACTATATAGTTTATATAGTAACATTTTATACAAGTCAGGTTCTATAAATTGCAAGCCAGCATATTCTGAGAATTACTATACAGGGAATGTCTGATATAAATATATAAATCACAGTTACAAAGGTCTTGTCTTCCCTTGATGTTCGGGCATAACTCCCATTAATATTAATGGGAGGTAGGCATGCACATAGAGGAGAGAGAAACCTCTAATTAGTGTGGTAACACATGCAACATTCCTAACAGAGAAACCATTTTGTACGCCCTAATTGCACAAAATTGGCAACAAGTTACTGTGCGTGTGTGTATGTATGTATATGTATATATGTGTGTGTATAATCTCAGTGGTTACTGCAGCACACATTCTCTTATAGTAGGGAAATGTGCTCAGGCTTCAGAGTTTGGGTGACAAAAGCTATTTGCACATGTATGTTATCCGTCTGACCTCAGCTACTTGGCCTTCAGGGATTTCACTGACTACTACAGCTTGGGCCCTGATCACATTGAGGAGATGAGGCTTTAGCTACCCTGCTATACAACTATGTCTTCTAACTAGGTGGAAATAACCTTTTGAGTCACTTATTTAAATGGATAGCCATCCTGTTTGATACATTTTTGAGTATCACTTTGATACTCTGGAAGACACTATAGAAAACCTAGATAATTACAAATATATTAGGAGTACAGTAATTGCATTCCAGATTAGGTGATTATTTTTCATTTCAAGCAAGTTTGTTTATACAAAGTGTTGCTACAAATTACAAGAAAGTCACTTTTCAGTAGAAAGACGTATTGAGTTAAATTTATCCCTGATACCATTCTACCGAAGATCTGAGAGAATTAAAATTTCTGCAAATATTTCAAATTTCTTCTCTTTTTTCCCAAAGGGAACACATTTTTTTTTCTCCCTAAAATAATAAACCAAATTTACCTTGATGTAATACCTCTACAGTCAAATGGAGTCCCTGGAGGAATTATTTTGGTTCAATTATTTTGGTTCATTCTTATATACATGGCCACTTTTTCACCTTAAAACCTTTCACCTTTAAACTCTCACAAGTACATAATGAATGCAGTTGTTTTTCTCCTTAAAAACAGTGAACCAAACTTATTCCTCCAGTAATACCACTGACTTTTGATTGGTATTACACCAAGGAGAAATTTGGTCCAGTGTTTTAGGGAGACAAAAATTGTATTAAATAATGGCTTAAAAAAAGAGAAGCTTTTTGAAATACTTTTGTCTACTTTTTAATTCTCTTTGGTCTTTAATCAATAGATACTTGTGGACTTCCAGGAGGTTCCATCCATCAATTCAACAAGAAACATGACTGGGTCACTAAATATCATCCTCACTGAGACCCATTGGTGCCTCTGCAAAGAAAGTGAAGGTTTCAGCGTAATACTTCTTTCCTTCGGAGTTCACTCTTTCCTCCAAGAACACTGTACTAATTGTTCTAGGGCCAAAGGCTTGCCCTGTGAAGCTACCAAACTTATTTTGAGAATGCAAAAGCTAATCCATCAAAGCGCCTCAGGTAGTGAGAGCATATCCACTTTATTAGTTCCTATGATGAGTCCTTGTCATATTTGTGGATAGAAAGTGTTGGCCCTTAATACTTAAACTGGTAGGTCTAATCTCATGACCATCTGTTAGAGTGGCATAGTGCCCATTCACAAGGTGGAATGCCAATTTCCAATAGCGATGGTTACACACCAAACATAGGTTCAGGAGGAAAACCTATTGAATGCAGAAAATGACACCTTATTTGCAAGAAAATCTTCTTGATGTCAAGCAGTGCCAAACTGAGAACACATGCTTTATTACCAGGGGTCACATCTGTTGAAAAACACTGGCACTTCATCATCAATGTCTGCCCTTCTCCCGGGTCTCTTATTAATCTGCCTCAGTACTGAAAAACCTGCCTGAAAAGAGGTGGTCTGTGTACTTTGTTCATAGGGCCAATCATAGAATTATTTATTCTTTTCCTGAGGATTTCCCAACGACAGGCGAAAGTCTTAATCCCGCTAGCCGATGCGACTGATGACCTGAGAATGGAATATATGTTTTGATAATTTGAAATAAGCGTATGACACAGAATCACATTGCTATTGGTCTTGGACTTATAAAAAGACTCAGATGACTAATTACTTAGGGAGGTTTGCCCTGCCATTTGTGGTCCATTTAGCCAGAACAGGTGTATAAGTTTCCTTAAAACAAGTGGCAAAGAAACACCAAGTCTGGTAAAATGTAAGAGAATTGCCACCAGCTGATGGATTTACCTTCTTGGTATAGCTATAGAGGAGCTACAGGAGCATTTAATGTGTAAATTAAGAACTTACCCTTTGGATACCTCAGCTTGCAGGAAGAAAGGAAGGTGCATACCATTGTTTGCCAAGGTTCCCTCTGCAATGTGCTCTGAGATTTTTTTATGTTGAAGGGCAGGGCTGGATTAAGGTGTGGGCAGTATGGACCTGTGCCCAGGGCCCTAGCTCCTGGAGTCTCATGATTACACCAGTATCTCAGGTTTCATTTTTTTAAAGTAAGTTTCCAAGCCTCCTCACAGTGAAGAAAAGCTTTAAACTGTGACTCAGCTATAGCCAATACAGTAACATCTGCCTGAGTCTGCAGACACTGAAGCCTCAGTTCTGAGAGGTGGGAACTTACCAGGAGTCACAAAGGGGTGTTAACTCCAAGTCCTCTGTTACAGGTTGCTCCTGCCAACACAGCCCCAGCAGAGGACTCTGGCAGGAAAAGTGCAGTGGGCCCAGTTCCCCATCCAATCAGATACTGCAGAGGTAAGTTATAGGGGGCTTCCTGTTGCGTTTCTGGGGATGAAGGGGGATAGGAATCACTGCTGCTACTCCAACAGGAGGACTAGACCAGACATACTTTAACAGAAGGTTAAGGTCACTGCCCACTGTTACCCTGATGTCTAAATTTGTATTCTGATTACTGTGGATCTCTCTTGAAATCTCATAAATTAGAGATCACAGCATAACTGTGTACAAAGGGCAGAGTCTATTGTGTCTTTTGTATAAGCCTATCTGTATGTATTAGTTTCCTGATTGAGAAGATCAAGGGCTGAAGTATTCAGATGAGTATACTATCTTTCTGATTATCTCAGCAAAGGCATTTCAAACCACATGTCTCCTTCCCAGAGATTTTGGCATGGTGAACAAATAGGTAAAATAACTTTAATATGATGCTTCATGGATGATCGGATCTCCTGCAACTGAAGAAATATCTGAACAGTTGTCCTTGACCCTTAAAGAAAGGATTAAAATTATTAACACTAAGATATTATCTGAAATTTTCTCAATGCTTCATTACTTCTCAAGGCTGTGGAGGCTGAAAAAGAAAAGAACATCTACATTTAATGACGTTTCTATAACTTACCCTCTAAAAGAGACCTAAAAATGTACTAGGAGACAGCAGGAGCCAAGACCATTTGGCTTTTCTCTTAATTTCTCTTCAGTTATCTTCTTTCAGACTGGTACAAAATGCTAATCAATGCAGCAAGTATCTCTGATCAATGACCTTGGAAATAATCTGTTTAAAAAAGCTGAACGTAAGAGAGTGTGTGCATGGCAGGTACCTGAAAAGGCAGAAGGAAGGCAAGTGTGTAGTTTGTCAGAAAGACCATCAGAACCGGGAACAGATGGAAGGTGATGCAGATGCTGTAGCTTTTCATGCTGAGGTCCTTGATGGGAATCAGAGACTTGGAAACTCTTCACTGGATTATCGTTCACTAATGTGACACTCAGCTGAGGACAGAGATACTATCATTGCAATCTTGTAAACGATGGTCTCAAATGCTGCTGTCAGTCATGGGCCTGGTCTCGTTGATACAGACAAAGAAATTGGTTAACTGATGTCAAAGTGAAAAGGCAAAAGAGAGAGAGGATTAACAGGCTCTGTTGTATCTGCAGTTTGTCACTGGCATTTACATTCTCTAAGGTGATAAAGAAATGGCAGTTTTCTAACCAGCATAAGAGCCTGTTCTGCCATCACCCTGCTGATAGAAGTCCTGAGAGTTTAGTGTAAATACTGATGGCAGACTAAGTCCCAAAGAGATAGTTAAGATGGCAGCAAAACTGGGAGTAATGCTCAATATGAATTCCACAAACAGAAGTCTCGGTTTACAGACTAATTCTTTCAATCAAAACTGTAATTAGAAACCATTTCAAACTAGAGAGCTTTGGAAGCAGGTTCCGTTCAAACAGGTGGTAAAGGTGCATCAAATGTTTGTTATTTTTAATTGAAGAAAATATGAGCCTGATTCTCCACTGCCTTGCACCTTGAGTAGCCACTTACACCTATGCCAAGAAGAGCATAATGGTTGTGAATTATGCCTGTTTTTCTCTAATGTTGCACAGATTCTAGGTTCAAGACGGTAGCGAATCAGGTCCATTGCTTGTTTTGCCTTCTTAAAAGTTCTCCTTCATTTATTTCTGTTCCTTTCTTTGGTCTGTACATGTATGTTTCAGTTTGTGAAAGATTTCCCATGCAATTGGTCATCTTGGATTAGGAACAAAGCAGTCAATGGTCAAGATAGGAGCCATGGATGGGGAAGCAAGAGAGGAAGAGAATTGCCAAATACTGGGTATTTCTGAACAACTGCTACAGAGGCCAGCCTCACAGAAGGTAAATTGAGCTCAACAAAACATTAGTTTAAATTCATTAGTAATTAACAACAACAACAACCAAAATTCAGTTACAGTCTAAAGGAAAATACTAGAGAGCTATAAAGCCTCAGCATTAAAATGTACAGACATTGACCCTCTTTAAATTTATAGAGAATGCTCTTTACTTAGATATAAAGGTTTAATGTAACTTAGCAGATCTGAGTTACTTCAGGATAGCTTTAAAGCTTGGCAGGTCTCTACATTTTATTTATGATATCAAAGCTGCAACTCAGATTTTTACTCAGTGGAAGACATAAAAGAGATTCAGAAGTCATCCAAATCATCTTGTAATTAATGTTACCATGCACGCCCAGGACATTAAAATGTTAACAGTGTTAGAGTCGTGTGCTTTGGAATACAGAGTGAGGGCTTTATTAGAGAGAAATACACTGCAGATGTCATCCACCCTAATTGAGGACATCAGGGTGCCTGCTGCTTGTTCTTACCAGCAGTTCAGATTTTTTTTAATTTATTCATTTTCCTTACCGCTAGAATCTGCTCTCATTATTAGTCTATCTTGTCACTCATTTGCATTTCAAGTGCTGGGACTGTGGGGTACCAGCTAGCTGCCTTAGAAGAACACTTCAAGGGGTTACTCTATCAAATAGCAGCACAGTATCACAGTGAATTTGACATCTGGGTTATCTTATTCCCAGATGCTCCATGGTATCATTAGCAGGATTAATCTTAGCTTTAATTTCATAATGATTCTTATTCTAATATATGTGAATGAACACAAAGTCTCTTGACTCATTATCACCAATTTACCCAAGATATGTAATCAGGCTCTTACATTCACCAACCTTTATTTTTGCTAATACATCTAAAATTGTAGATTAAGCAAATACAGTTAGTTCCAGCTGAGTGAATGCCTAGTGAGGTAGCAATGGAGTATTTATGTTTTAATTAAAAGTACATTAATTGTGTTGTCTTTCAAATATGTGCTGACCAAAATCTTCCCACTGAGAACAGTAAATATATCGTTCAAGCAGTATCCACGTGTACAATGAATCACAGCATATTCACCTTGCAATCTATTGTTGGCATGATTTTGAAAGTTACTTAAAATCTCATTTTAAATAATATTTTAAATCCTTATAGACAAGACATGAGCTTTCATTCTAAAAATAAAATAAAATAATCCCACACCCAAAACAAAAAAACCCTCAAGCAAACAGAATTTTTATTTCTCACTATAATCTGAAAAACAAAACCAAGTAAACGTAGTCATGAGGTTTCCTATTTTAATTCTTGTTCAAGGTTAAAATGTAATGCAGATTGTTGTTTGCTTCATTTTTTGTTACTGAGCAGATATGCACTATTCACTGTCACATAATAAAGAGTTTCAAGCTATTTTATAATTTTTAAAATGCCAGGAGAAAGCAAAATGTAAAATTCCTATGCAGTTTTTACAATGCTGGACTAAGTTTTTCATTTACCAGCTGTTGTAGCACAGCAGTAAGTGGTGGTTCATTATTGATGGATAAAATGTTCAAACATTTAAAGAAATGAAAGTCAGCTTTGCATTTTTAATTAATTAATTAAAAGTACTGAAAATGCCAGCTTGTTAATTGCTTTGCACCTGCAAGCCAACACAGGTTTTATGCACTCTTTCTTTGAATATTAATTTTTTTGCATGTCTTCATAATTCTTGGAAAGTCTCTCCTGCAAACATATTAGTAAAGAGTAAATATTGAATCTAAGACAAAACTCGTGGCTTCATCTTTCACTGTACACAGAATAGGATTTAAAGGAGGATTTAGATTTCCAAGGCTTCTAATTAAGTAGTGATAATCAGGCTTTCTGCTGAGGGTCATTTCCTGGGAGTAATTTGAGTTATTAAAATGCATGTTTTTATTTGTTCTGCTTTGCGAGCTAAAACTGATCCCTTTTAATATAGCAGCAAATATGCAAATTGGTGTTTCATTATATTATGCAATTTATGGCAATCTTCTCTAATTTACTGAAAGGGTAAGAGCCTGACCTTGTCATTCAACTTTTTTTCTTGGTAAGCTGAACTAATTATATGGATCTTTTTATGAAACTATGAAAGTGTGCAGCATAGTGGAGAATGTGACAAATCTGCCTTGCATTTAGCTCTTATACTTGTCAAGATGGCCTTCAATGTTGCTTGAATCCCACTGTAGATGATGGATAATTTAAACTTACATTTGGGAGCCAGCTGGCTTCAGGGCTTGAAAATAGCTATCTTTTTGTCACAGAAATCCCGAAAAGAGCCTCTGAAATCACTGAAATATTAAGTGTCCAGAATTTGAGCTGTTTCCAAGAAAAAGTTTATTTAAAAAATAGTCAAGGGATCTATTAGGAATCAAGAACCCAATTTTTCTTTGTGCCTTCATTGAGTATATACTTTCCTTTGCTGTGTTTATTAGTGATATTTTGTGTTTTTTCTTTATTTATGTTTCAACTGTAGCAATCCAGCCATCAGTTTATACTTCCTTTTGTCCTTCTACCAAAACATATAAAAGAGCTTGTCCACTTTCAAAATCATGGCTGACCCATCAGAAGATTACGGGGCTTTTCAACTGCAACCTTTCCCCAACCAAATATAGCTGCCGTCTCCCTATCCCTGTATAAAAGCCAAATCTGGTTTCATGCCTACTCTGTGGGTGGAATGGGAGGCAAGCAGCATTCTTCTCGGTCACAATGAAAAATACTGAGTGACCGTTCTTTTCTCTCTCCTTTTCCTACATGCCAATCTCTGTATTAGAGCTTGTCCTTACTAGATAATCATATAATGTTTACTCAGGTTAGCTGACATGAAGCTGACCGTTACAGATTGGTCAATGCAGGCAAGGAGAAGTCATGATAAACAACATGTATTCTAGCTGTGGTTTAAACACTGTTCTTCATTGGATTTAATCCTAGTTAGCTGCCATGACGTTCAACACAGTTTGTCATTGTCTACATTGACTATAAAATAATGGTCATGATCATGTCTACTAATTTAACTCATCAAAATGATGTTTAAACCCAATACAGTTTTCTAATGTAGACAAGTCCTTAGTGTTACCTGTAGACTAAACAGCCAAAGTTATAAGATTGTGTTTCAACATGAATGTCAACAAAACTGGTAGGGTTAATTACAACTGATACTTAACTGTACTTTTTTCTTTGTTATATATTTTTAACTTCTTTAGGCTTTATTTCAGAAAGTACTTAAGCACATCAGTACTTAACACTTCAGTGGGGATACTCATGCGCATGTTTAAATATCTTGCTGAACTGGGGCCTTAGAGAAGTTGTCATCTTCTTTATTTATACATTTGTCCTTTCTAATTCTAGTCAAACAGGACTAGAGTTTCTGTTTGTCAAAGGAGGTGTAGAGAAAAGGGCCACCGTGTATGTATATAGGGGGGGTGTCATGGTGGAATGCTCAAATGATTACTCCAGTTAAGTAGACTTTGAGCTATAAAGCAATATTTTCAAGTGGCTGTGTGAGTCACTTCAGTCTCTGATGATGGATGGTCACTGGAAATCTTCTCATAAGGTGATTCATAGTGAGAAAATAATTTGTTAAATTACTTAATTCCAGGACAAATAAAACAATACTATAAGGGCTGTCTTAGTAACTTAACAAATTCCGCAAGCTAATGTGTTCAGACACCATTCTTCATTTTTTTGGGCCCCATTATCGTAGAATTCCTGATTGCTACCAGGTTCTGCCCATTCTATTCTCAAGGCAGATGGGAGGAATGGTGGGAGTGAATGTTCTTGAGTGGAAGGGAAACACTGTAAAGGCCTAAGTAGATAGAGTTTATTAGCAGGGTAACATTGTGTTGAAACTTGGAACTTCATAACTCCCTCACTAACTGAATGGAATAAGAATAAAACTAGATTAAGAGTAGAAGCAACTCTGAGAAGGTCATTTATGCAAAGTGCTATCCTTCCTCCCCTCCAGAATGGAAGGGAATATTTGTTACATGATTTCCAGTATTTCCATTCTGATCTTCCTTTGGTAGTGACCGCATGGTTAGAAAGGCTGTTATCTTTAGCCACATAAGAAAATTAGTGATGTGTCTGAATGTTTCATTGTAATGTCCCTTTAGAAGTAAACCTCCATTAAATGTTTACAGGGCTAAAAATGCTAAAAACAAATCAATAAAACAACATGGTTTTAACTTCTAATTAAGTTTTAACTTTGAGTACACACAGATGCCAAAGTTACTGTACCAATTAGTGTCATTTTTGCTATTAGCTAAATTATTTGTGATGAACGGAGAAGGGGCTGAAAAGGAAATGTGATCCACCTTTAGTACAAAACTCTGTTCTACCATCTCAGAAACAGGGTTTCTTTTTTACTTTGGCCCTCAACTATTTTTAAACTTATCAGAATCATCCTGAATGTTACAAAAACTTGATTCTCCAATATGGTCTTGTAAAAGTGGTTGCAGTGTCATGTGGGAGCCCTACTGACTAAAAGGCTTATCTCTAGCTTCTGGTAACCTTATTCACAGCAGTCACATTTGTACTAAAATTGACCTTGCTGTTACCGAGTTCTTTCTTTTCTGGTACAGTATGTTTTCCTGATTGTGCTACTTTTTCTCTTCTAAACTAATTTAAAATATTTATTTTAATAATATTTTGGAAGCTACAAAAGCATTGGCAGAATGCATATTAATATATAGATACTGAAGAAACCAGCACTTTAATTGCACGTGGTTAATGCAAAATTTGTTGGCAGTGTCTCAAATGGAATGATAGAATTTAATCAGTTTTATCATTACAGAATTGTTGTTTTCTATATTACTGCTAAGGCATTGTCATTGATTGTTATAAATTCTTAATTTTAGGGGTTCATAATTTAGCCATAAAATGTGTTCCAGGCTGAAACATGACATACAATTTCTGAATCAGGGAACAAATGTTTAGATTTAAAAAGAAAACCAACTCTCCTGACAACCAAGCAAAGAACTCAATTTGATTGTTTTGATGTTATGAATTGTAACCCCTGCCCAGAAATCGACCAGTTTTGAGGATGCTTATTTTCTGTTTTCTGAGTAAGAAAAAGATTTATTTTAATAGGATATTTGCCAAGATATTTATTTCTAGTACAGTTTAACTTTTTGAATGTTGTGATTAGGAGTTTACAAAAAATGAATGGGGTTTACAACTGGATACTACAAGTGATGCAAATCCCACTGTGAGCAGCCTAAGGCCTTGTCTACACTACAGTATGTCGACTTACAGCCACTGCAGTAATTACTGTGGTTTTTCATGTCCACACTACCCACCCTTTGCCAGTGGTGCACATCCTCACCAGGAACACTTGCACCCACTTAAGAGGGGCAGAGTCTAGAGACTTAGAGTTGGGGCTCTTAGCTCCCAGCTGGAAGCCCAGCTGCCGCCCAATCTCAGCTCCCCACAAAGCTCCTAACTGGGAGACTGGCTGCCACCCGGGCTCTCAGTACTGTGCAGAGCTAATAGCTATACAGACATTGCATCTCACTAACTACATCAACCTAAGTGCTATGCCTCTTATGGAGGTGGAGTTATTAGGTCAATGTAGTGGGGGACTTACAGTGGTGGGAGCAATACTGCAGTGTAGACACTTACATAGTTAGGTCAACAAAAGCTTCCTTATGTTGATCTAACTCTATAGTGTAGACCTGGCATGAGAGTCTTTGCAAGTCAGGGACTCTTCATGATTTCAAGAGAAGTAGTGTAAACCCCTAAAAGGTGGAATTCTTGATGAAAGCAGCAAGACAAACAAGAGTGATTGATTATAAATATAATACAGTTTTCCGGAAAATGAAATCCTGTGGATCCTGTAAATTCCACAGAATTGAAATGGTATAACTGAGAAGGGAATTTGGTCTCATGGAATGGGGTAAATCATGGCCTTACAAACAAAAAACATTGCAGCTGATATAGCATCTGGCACACAAGACAGCCTGATTTCACATGGCAGGATGATTTCCCATTGGAGTGGCACACTGTGTTGAGCTTTTTACTGCACCAGTCAAGGAGGAGGAGTGTATTTGGTGAAACAAGGGCTAATTAGCATTTCCAAGGATGTAAGAATACCTGTTGGCTGGATTGCAACCACCCACAGCCCCTTACCAGTGAACCGTGCCCCCTTTGGTTTTGGTGCAAGCTCTAGTGTCATACACAGTCATAACTACCATCATACTGTTCTGTGCTATGGATGCCAACTGCTCACTCACATGACATACAGGGCTCTCTGTATGATGGGTTTTGGCTTCTTGCTTCCCTTTCTTTCATTGCAAACCTGCATGTGAAAGGGCAAAATTTGCTCCTATCTATTAGGGAGTTTATCACATCTCACAAGTATCTTGCCGAACTGCCAAATGAATCAGATCTCTTGTAACTGTGTTGGTCCCAGGATATTAGCCAGACAAGGTGGGTGAGGTAATAGCTTTTATTGGGTCTGAAGAAGAACTCTGGGTAAGCACAAAAGCTTGTTTCTCTCACCAACAGAACCTGATCCAATAAAAGATGTTACCTCACCCATCTTGTCTCACTGAATGAATCAGAGACAAGATTGAAATGCCTTCCCTCTTTCCTAGGACTATAGCATTGAAGTTTATTTGAAGTAGACTGGATTTAGGCTGGTTCTCTGTTCAGTCTAACCAAAGACTCGGACCTTGGAGAAGGGAAGCAGAGTACCATTTACAGTGCCACAGGTCTGCATCCTACCAGCACCCCCACAGAAATCAACTCAGCATTACTTTGTAAGAGCACTGCTACTTGTAAAGGGAGACTGGCAGAACTCTTCCCTTCTCCTTTCCATGGTACAGACAATGCTCTGACTGCTTTCTTTGCCTTTACAGAAGCAGCTGGAAGGCTTGCTTCAAACATGACTCTTGCACTGCACATTTAGCAAAACCACAAAGGCACCATTCCTAGCGAAGTTAAAGTGAGTGACAGATAGTGCTGTCACTAAACACAAAGTTTTCTTACCCAGTTTCCAGTCTTTATAGAAGTGGGGACTCTTTAACTTTCCTATAGAGTAGTATAGAACTTTACTATTGATTTATTTGTGGTGAATAACATCTGTTGTGAATTTAGCCCTTGTTTTCTTTTGTTAAATTGTTTTGGATCTCTGTGGAAGTATCTATTGTTCAGAACTATTCTCTGGTTAATTTGGTCAAAGAATTTTCAGCCTGTGCCTTGTTTACTTTGGCTAGCCAACATTTATTGTGATTGGTCCTTAAGTCACTGGATATTGCTTTTGGTCTCTGTTCGAATATCTTTGATTTCTTAAACAGGAAATTAGTGAATAGTAAATTATCTTGTTCACATACAAATGTCCTTGTTTTCATGCCAATATGGGTATATGTACTTCTTCACACGAATATTTGTGAATATTGAAGAAGAAGGGGGCAAGAACATGCTTGAACAAGCAGCAATATGGAATTCAGAAAAAAAAAGTTTGCGAACACTGATAGATTCATACTAACTTGAAAGTTTTCATTGAAATAAATATGGTTTAATAATAATAGGAAACTTTGTCCAGCATAGTAAATGTGTTGAGAAAATTCAGGAAAGGTGACTGTTGGAAAGTCACACTTTTTTGTTTTATTTAAGCTGGTGAAACTTGAAAGGAAATTCTGAAGCTATTTTACCATCAAAATGTAAAGTGAAAGTACTGCAGTATAAAGAGGATGATATTGGGGATTTTCAATATGCCATTTGTTCACCCAGAAATGAATTCATCAATACTCTTCGTTTCCCTGTCTCTTTCCTCTTTCCTTCATTTTGTTCCCTTTCTTACTAATTTTCTGTGTCTTGTTTCAACTTAGACTGCAATCCCTTTGCAGCAGGGACTGTATGTTCCTATATATTCTTAATGTGTGTGGTACAATGGAATCCCTGCCCGGGCTATTAGGGCACTATCATCATCCTACTACTAATCTACAAAACAGAAATGAGAACAGGAGGAGAAAGGAGACATAACTTGAGAAGCCTGATCCTTAGATGATGTAAAGTGGCATAGCTCCATTGAAGTCTATGGAGCTATGCCAAGTCACACTAGTAGAGGACCTGGCTGTAATAGCGTATTAGGAAATTGTTAACTTTCACATTTGAACTTGTAACCTGTGTTGGCCTGACCATGCCTCTCTCTCTCTCTCTCTCTCTCTCTAAATTGAGTATAGAGCATAAGCCCTGGTTTGGCAAAATTTGGTAACACTGGGATTCCGGACAGGAAGCTTCTCAAATCTCCACTCACAGACCTTCCTCCTAACATTTCTGTGGAGAGAGGAAGCTGAGTTCGCTCACTCCGCATGGAAGAAACAGCGGGTTCTGCTCTCCTAAACCAATGTAGTGTGGACATGTGCAACTATCTTAGGAGAACCAGAGGAGTGAGATTTCAGGAGCACAGCCCTGGTGCTCCCAGGAGAGACATTCTCCTCTCAGGTACCCCAGCTCTTCCAGGAGTTGTATTGCAGCCATACAGGAGAAATTACTGCTGGTTCATCAGCAGTAATTTCTGGGTGGATTTGTGTGTGGATTTGAGGGGAGAATGGCATGGAGGTGTGTCACCACTTTACACTTCTCCCAGAACGGCACAACACCTGTCTTATAGGTGGGCTCCATAATATCTTGGTGTTAAGAGGAGAACATAACAGAGCTGCCCCTCTTCTCTCCCCCAGTTTGGTTCTCCTCTCTTTGTCACAGTTTGCTGCTATCCACCCAAGCGAGGGCAGCATGGTGCCCTTGAGTCTAAGCTGTGTTGAAATATAGATCTGGTTCACTGCAATGCCGCTAATTTGGATTTCTGATGTTGCAATCTTTTTTTCTTTTAATTGAAGAAATAGGACCAGATCTAGGCCCAGTGTAAATTGTCATTAAGTTTTTCTAAATATGAGAGAGAGAGAGAGAGATGAACCACTGATGTTTCCAGTAATATTGAATCAAGCTTAAGGTTCATATTGTTTTGCTATTATTTTTTCTCCAAATATTCTTGCTTCTTCTAAATGTCATGTCTTTTTGCAGGTTGATTACAGGTAGCATTCAGAATAACAGTACCTTACAATGCTGAGTATTATGTAGGCAGAATTCAGTAGCACAAAGGGTTTCAAAAACTATTTTTCTTTTTTTTCTACAGCAATGATTCCTAGCCCATTCATCATAAAACACTAAAAATCAAAGAGCAATATTCACGAGCTTCCTAGTACAGTATGTTAAACCCTGATAACTGTTAGAAAGAGGCTGTCTGTAAGGGAAGAGCCAGGTAGCAGTACCGAAAACAAAACAAAAAAACATGTTGAGGGAAAAAGTGCTAAAGAACAAAAGGAGAGAAAATTGGCTAAATAAAGGGACCAAACAGAACTCGTACAATTTGTTTGTCATGCTGCCACTTTGTTAGTGCATATGTGCTATGTTAAAAAAAGACTATATCATTGATTCTGGAATTCTGCACATTTCAGAACACACTCATGTGGGGGACCGTATTTGCTGGCAGTGTATACTTCTCATGCATAGATGCTAATTGTCGTGGTTTCCACATATATGTTAGTTTGAAATAATTTAACAAATGTTTAATGCAAACATCTTTTGGCCTATGGATTGCCCATGAACAGTTTGCCGTGAAAATGTGATGATCAAAATATGAGCTGTTTTCAGGAGATGCACAGGAAGGTTATGGTATATTTCTGTTCCCCGACTAAATGAGTGTAACATTTAGCATCAGGTTTTTGTTGTGAATTGTCATGATTATGAAATAGAAATTCCTAGTCCATTAACATTCCCCATATTTGTTTAAAATTCTCTGTTTTGGTGAACAGTTGTGCCTGTAAAACTTTTCACAAGAATATGTGTAGAAAGTGAGCACGAAACCCCCTCCCACCATATCTGTGGTTGAAATGAATTTCTTTTCAAATTGGAATGATTGTTAACAAAGAATCGTTTTCAGCTCTTTGCTAGGTCTAATCAGGTCATTGGAAATAGTGTTGCCAAACATTTTTTTTATTGCAGTGAGATGAGATGAAAGAAAGAAGCATGAAATATAAACTTCTTGACAAGCTTTTTTAAATTAAAATGTCTGAATGACATCTTACCATAGAGACATCATAGTGAAAACCCACTCAGAAGTGGGAAACTGTGGAGGAGAGACGCTATATAAACTAATTACATCATTTAAGATAGGAAATGCTGCTGATTTTTTGGTGGAATGTCCTGTATTCACCAAGAAAGGAGAAAACAATGAAGTACATGATCTCCGGATATCTGTTTACAACTTAATGCCTTCCTCAGTATTTAAAAGTGTTTCAGTATATCCTCATTGTAGCAGAAGCCATAGTTATAGCTGAATGCTCATATTCATTTCAACTCTTGTTTTCAGGGATTTGAGTTTAGCTTAGACCTCTTCGTTAGTCGCAAATAGAAGATGCTCATTGAGATGGATATGTATGGATATACCCTGCTGTCATTTCCCCCACCTTTCAACAGAACATGCTTACCATTCTTTTATATTGTTTTTTTCAGACAAAAGAGCTGTCTGCTGCCACTTTATGGCTAAGACTCAAAAATCTTACATGGAGTAAGGCAGTTTCTTTCCGTCCATTCTCTGAATCTAGATTCTTTCAATTACCTTAGGAAGTCCAAGGTCCACTAAGATTTGGGTGGAGAACTATAGTTTTCTGTAACCCCTTAGATGACTGCCTCTTTTGGCTTACCTCTCCCTCTCTTCAACCATCACAGCTAGTTTATTTCTAGGCAAGAGGACAGAATGAAAAGCTTCTCTCAAATACAGCCATCATTCATTTCTCCTTTGTTATATCAGCCAGCAGGAATTACTCTCTCCACCCTGGGAAACCATATCATTTTTAAAACAAGCTCCTCATCTACTAATCCAGTTTCAAACCCTGTTAGGCAATCTGGGTAAAGTAGAGTATAACTGAGTTATCCTGTTGGATTGATTGTGTAGACTTGTGTCTTCAGCACAGTTGGCAGAGTTCTCACATGGGAAGTCTGAGACCCTAGGGTCTCAGGCACTAATAGTGTCTTCTCCACCATGAATAATTGATTAGATCTGCATTGACTGCATTCCATCACAGAAGTGTGTTGGGAGCCTGCATATTAAATTTTTCATAACAAAACATGAAACCAGACTAAGCAGACATTGTTATGAACTAAACCCTTAGGGCTTGACTACACGTAGAGTATTCAGGAATAGATACTCCGGAGTAACTCTTTCTGGATAAGTCCATGTGTAGATGTTCTTATTAGATTGTAAACTCTTTAGGGAAAGATGCTGTCTTTTTCTTCTGCCTTCGTGCAGTGCTTAGCATAATGAGGTCTTGGTCCTTGACAAGGCCTCATAGGCACTATGGTAATACAAATAATCAATAATGCCAGAAGAAGTCATCATTCACTCTGGGAGAAAATTAAGGTAAACCAGAAAAAGATATTTTTATTCTGAAAAAAGGGTGTCCACATATGGAGTTATTCAGGAATGGCTGTTCCACATAAAATTCATACTCTCCTTTATTCAACAACTTTCATATTTGACAAGCCCTTATCAGATTCACCTATAGCTTTGAAGTTTCTAAACCTAGGCCAAGTTTTGAGTGAATCTGAGCCAGTTTGTGGTTTCAGGTGTCAAGTAAACAAAACTCAAAAATTTGAGATACATTTCTGAGTTTCTGGATCTGCTTGTACCTGAAATTCCGAAGAAAACTCAAGTCAAAACCATGGAGTTTCAAACACTCTTCACTGTGTAGACAAATGACAGAGCCCTGATATCAGCATAGCTATAACAAAAATACCTTTATGTTCATAGCAGAACCTCAGCTACCTTTTCATTTATTTTGTATTAATTTTCTAAATTTCAACACAGAAATTCATATAAGAATACAACATAGAAAACAAAGTGTTAAAGACTCGTGCAGTCAATTTCCAGTAACCTAATGTAGTGCACCTATGTAATATCCATGAAAATGTATTACTTTCCCAGTCTTTTGTGGTTAAAGTTGGAACTTACGTTGTCTTGAAGCAGTTCTTTAATTTGCTATACATTGTTAATAGAGAAAATATGTAGCTTTGCATTGAAAAAGATGTCATTCCAAATAGTGTTTGATTATAAATTGAGGGTGTCATACATATCCTGGACAGTATTATTGATTGTACATAATGGGAAGCTAGCTACATGTTTAACTATGGACAGACAGGGCATCTCTCCATAGTGGAAATCCTGGCCTCATTAAAGTCAATGGCTAAACTCTCATTGACTTCAGTGAGGTAAGGGTTTCACTCATTCTCTCTCCAGATAGAATATAATTAAATGGAAGTCAAACAATTCTACAATGATTTTTTTAGGATTTTGGTCAAAGTTATTACTGCTTAGTTAAATGTTGCAAAAATTACTGGGGAGATGGATGAAAAACCTTGTGTTATCACTATAGATCATGGAGCAAATTCTATTAGCACACCCACAGGCTGAGGACCTGAGTTCTGTGATGGGGAGATCTGTGCAGTTTGGGACAAAGAACCTTCTTCTTTTGCTGAGGAATAGTAGTGAAGCTGCTTCTAACCTGTGCTCCCAGTACAGCCTCCCATCCCCATGTCTAGTGATCAACTGACCCACGGAGTCAGAGAGCCATTAGCCACCCTTCCATCCTGCTCACAACCTCATCCAGAGTACAGCCCTTGTGGAGCTGTGCTCTATGGTATACAAGGCATCCAGAATTCTTTTGCTTCTGAATACAAGACTGATTCAGCAAAGCTGACAGCTCTTTTCTCTTTAGCTCTCTCAGTTAGCAGTGATGTCTGTGTGAGTTGTGTTGGGGAGATGCAATTGCTACACTTGCAGAGTCAGAGCTCAACATCTTAGTTTTGGATACTCACTTGTTCTTGGTAGCCTCAGTAGTATACCTCTACCCCGATATAACGCCACTCGATATAACACGAATTTGGATATAATGCGGTAAAGCAGTGCTCCGGGGGGGTGGGGCTGCGTACTCCAGCGGATCACAGCAAGTTCGATATAACACGGTTTCACCTATAACACAGTAAGATTTTTTGGCTCCCAAGGACAGTGTTATATCGGGGTAGAAGTATATTTTAATTTGAGAGGTCTCTTAATAGGCAAGTTCCAGTTTTTGTTCCTTTTCTGCTTCTGATCACATATCAGGTCCTTTCTCCAGTGTACTTATTTTGATCCCTCATGAGATTTCACTGCCAAGGAATTAGAACTTAAAACCTAGCCCAGATTTTGTCTCAGGCCCCAAACTCAAATCCAGCCTAACCATCATCCACAGCCAAATATCTGTTATCTGCCCCACCTTTAATTTTAACTGTATAGGCCTTCTCCAGATCTTGTTGCATATCCAAAGTTACTATTTCTAACATCACAACCTGCTTAAAAATTCAGCCAGACATGCACTGCAACCAGTTGAAAAGACATTTGATAAATTTATAGATACTTTTCTATAATGTTAAACATACAAGAAAAAGAGCAAAGAAAATGTCTCAAGTGAATAAATGTTGCACATAAGCACTGAAAGCATCTATACCACTCTGCCTTTCAGAAAATCAATATATACAAACTCCAAACAAACCTCCCTAACTCTCAAAACAAGACAGTGCTGTTCTGCTCTTAATAATACTGGCTGTAACAAAACAGAAGTATAATGGGACCTATTCACAGCGAGCAGAGAAAGCAAAGAGTGGACAATGGCTAGAGAAGAGGTGGATTCTCTCAACTCACATGGAAAAATCACACTAAAAATTAACAATAAATGCCTCTTGTGCAGTGTGCCCCTCTCTGTGCTAGTTGCTGGAATGAAGCAAAGCAGGAAAAAAGCACTACCATTCCTGTATTCATACAATGCTAAATGGGATAGGAAGTCTGGGCCACCCTCCTGACTAAAAGAAGTTCTAGAACATTATTGCTTCTGCGGTTTTGCTCACTGCACAATTTCTAGAGAAAATTATAGCTAAAATGAAGGGTAATTCTTCCCCCTCCTGCTGCTTATCCTCCTCATATTCCCCTCCCTCACTCTGATTCTTCTCTCTCATCTACCTGTATTAGGTATTTCTAGAGGGCACATCGCTGTAACATCTATGAGGCAAACCTTTTTAATGTGAGAAAGCAAAGCACATAGTGAATGGAAGTTTGCATGCACACCTAACTTGGTATGAAGGGAAAATGTTTTTTTAAAAAACTCTGTTGCCCTTTTATGTGGGGCCAGAAGGCAGCTGGAATTGGCCAGCTGAAAATCCCTGGAGGTAGTGGGGAGCTCTCAGCTGCTGTCAATCTTGCACCAGAGTTGGAGGCAGGAAGCAGGCATGGCTGTGCTCTGGGTTTGCCCAGCTGGTATACAGTTCCTTTGGGCCATTGCCAGCCGGCATAGGTTAGAGGAGCTCTGATTTCAGTGGGAGGTGGGGCTTTAGCACTTTGCAGGATCCAGTCCTAACAGTGTAAATGTTAGGGTTCTGGCTGCTGCCTGTGGGAGAGCTAGAAGGGAAAGTGCTCCCCAAAGCACACTCTCCTCCCCACCTTTGTACCCCTGTGGAATCTGGCCTCTTGGTAGTGTCTGCACTATAGTGTGTTGCAAAGTTAGTGGGCCACAATCTGATCTCAGTTACACTGATAAGTAACCCCTTACAAGTCAATGGATGAAATCTCCCATTGATTTAAATAGCGCCAGGTTTTCACCCAGTGGATTTGCACGCATAAGTGAGATCAGATTTTATTCCAATATGATCATCTGCTGTTAGAATAATTGCACTTCCATTAAAGTGTGTGTAATTTTTCCGTATTAATACAATTCTAGGTTGGTTGATGTTTACTAAGTTTCTGATGCAGACAAATATTATTCCAAACAATGTACATGTAAAAAAGGGGAAAAAATCTTAAGTTCTGTTCCTGCTAATGTACTTCATTTTAAGCGTTTGAGTAGTCCCATTGACTTCAATGGGATTGCTCCCCTGAATAAATTTACTTCTGTGGGACTGGGGCCCTAGTCAGTAACACAAAAGATTTGACCAGTACAACTGACAGCAGAATTTGGCCCATGATACTATAAAATAACTATGTTAGAGAAGGGTTTACTAACTATTCAAATGGCTCAACAAGACACGGATAGAAAGAATATGATTTTCTGGGTGGGGGGAGTTTATGCACACTGAGCTAAAAGAACTACCAGATATTAGAGGTCCAAATATGAGAAATGAACCAAAATATGTTAATAAAGATTTTTTTTAAATCTCCCATGAAAAATCCTAAAGAAACATGAACAGCTACAGCCAGTTCTCCAGACAACTTTCCCTTTGACTGGTGGGAGAGAGAAGGAATAAATACGTCAGAGGGTAAATACCAGTGAGGGGAAGTCTTATTTAAGCTAAAGGACAATGTTGGCAGAAAAACACAGGTATAAACTGACTAAGAACAAATTCAGGCTGAAAATTAGAAGAAGGATTTTAATCATCAGAGAAATGAGGTTCTGGAACAGCCTCTCAATAGGAATGTGGGTGGTGGTGATGGTGAGGGCAACCAACTGACTTTGTTTTAAAAGTCAGCTGGACAAATTTTGAGTGAGATTGTATGACAGGATTGCTTATGATGGTGGGGGGCAAGTTTTGGCACCCCTGAGGGTACTTCTGATTCATGTCAGATGTTCCTAAACTCTCATGCTTCAGGGCTGCAGAGGGTCACCTGAAGGGGCCAGGAACAGATATTTTTTTATCCTACTGTCTTTTGGGGTTGGTGTTTTGTTTTGTTTTTTTCCCTCTGAAGCATTAAAGATGGTCACAGCTAGAGATGGGCTAAGGTAGACTGGTGCTCTGAGGTGGCACCATCATTCTTTCTATCAAGT
Source organism: Chelonoidis abingdonii (assembly GCF_003597395.2). Classification (NCBI taxonomy): domain Eukaryota; kingdom Metazoa; phylum Chordata; order Testudines; family Testudinidae; genus Chelonoidis; species Chelonoidis abingdonii. The sequence continues at coordinate 33,057,732 of NC_133775.1, forward strand.
TTTGGGCTGCCTGGTTCTTGCTCTTGTAAACGGCGTCAAAATGAGCTCTCCCCTGACATCTGATGGGGAGCTGTGGACAAGGACTTCAGGGGCTGATCTCGTTTGCATGGGCACATCCACCCTGCCTAGCATGATGGGACTGCTTGCCTAAATGGTCACTTTGGCTGCTGTGGGATCCACAGTCTCTTTGTTATTGGTGCAGGAGTAATAAAGTGTTGTTATCCTGGTTATGTGAATTAAGAACATTAGAACTGTACTTGGCATTTTATAACTGAGGGACTCTCCCTCAATTAAGCAGCACTTGCTAGGCAAGGGACATGGGTTCCAAAGCCCAGTGAATTGAGAGAGTCTGGAGACAGGTATTTGAGGCTTCTCTACTAACAGATGAAATTGTTGAGAGCTGAAATCAGTGAGAGCTGTGTTAAAGTGGGGGAGGGGCAGGCCTGAAGACATGTTGGTGAGTGGCTAGCAGAATGGCTGGTGGAGAGGCACAGCTGGCAGCGAAGACTGCAGCAGAACCCCATGGAGAGATGTGGCCATTGACCGTTGACCTGAGTAGCAGAGCATGTAAGGTACCCCCATACCCTGCCCCTTTCCACTCCGCCTGGGAGCTAAACTCTGTAGATGAACTTCTGAACTCTGGGGCTGCACTGACCAAGGACAGAGACTGTGGGTGAGGTGACTTTTAGGTTGCTGGACTCAAGAACCAAAGGGAAAGGACGCGGCCCAATCTACTTGGGGGTGGGTATTCTGGTTCATGGTTTGTTTTTATGAACCTTAGTTGTGGTGTTTTCCCAATTTAATGTTGAGTTGTTTATCTCCTGTTATTAAAGATTTTTGCTACTTCAAAACTCCATGCTTGTGAGAGGGGAAGTATTGCCTCTTTGAGGCACCCAGGGATGTGTGTGTGATTTCCCCAGGTCACTGGGAGGGAGCTTGAGCTGGTTTTGCTTTGTATTGTTGAAAGGGAACCCCTATGTACTGAACCCAGCCCTTATTGCTGTCAACTCTGCCTGGCAGAAGGGTTACACTCTCATAGACTCATAGACTCATAGGTCAGAAGGGACCAATATGATCATCTAGTCTGACCTCCTGCACAAGGCAGGCCACAAAACCCTACCCATACACATTTATAACAACCCCTAACCCATGACTGAGTTATTGAAATCCTCAAAATTGTGATTTGAAGACCTCAATCTGCAGAGAATCCACCAGCAAGCGACCCATGCCCCACGCTGCAGAGGAAGGCGAAAAACCTCCAGGGCCTCTGCCAATCCGCCCTGGAGGAAAATTCCTTCCCGACCCCAAATATGGCGATCAGCTAAACCCTGAGCATGTGGGCAAGACTCACCAGCCAGCACCCAAGAAAGAATTCTCTGCAGTAACTCAGTTCCCATCCCATCCAACATCCCCTCACAGACCATTGAGCAGACTTATCTGCCGATAATCCAAGATCAATTGCCCAAATTAAACTATCCCATCATAACATCCCCTCCATATACTTATCAAGCTTAGTCTTAAAGCCAGATAAGTCTTTTGCCCCCACTACTTCCCTCGGAAGGCTGTTCCAGAACTTCACTCCCCTAATGGTTAGAAACCTTCGTCTAATTTCAAGTCTAAACTTCCTAATATCCAGTTTGTACCCATTCGTCCTCGTGCCTACATTAGTACTAAACTCAGAGTCTAACCAATCGCCATACATGGATTTTTTAAAACTTCCTCTGCAGTGTTAGGTGCGGGTCACTTGCCAGGATTATCTGGGTATAGCCCACTTAATCTATTTCTTTGCATTGTAGGGGCCTCGGACACTGAGGCAGCTTGGTCTCTCTTATTCTCTGCCCGTGGCACATAATAGTTTAGTATCCTGTGGGCTGTAGCACCTTGGTCTAATTTCCGTAATTGGGTTTAGTGTGCAGGTGCTGTTGGTGATCTGTGATATACAAGAAGTCAGAATAGATGATCTGATTGTCTCTTCTGGCCTTGAATTCCATAGCCTGATGACTAATAGATCCTGAAGGAAAGAAGGGGGATTCCAAGGTAATACTGGATTTGTGGATACAAGCGTCAATAGCATTGATGACAAAAGAGATGTGCTTAGCAGAGTAGCGGTGTAATAAAAAAGAAGCAGAATTGTACTCCATGTGTACTCTGGGTTTGGTCTCCTGAGTCCAGAAGTTCCCTAATAAGGGTGTCCTCTTGTGTGGGTTTCGCTGTAAAGGACAAAATGACCCATAGGTTTTCTTCACAATTCCCAGGGTTTCAAAAGTGCATATGCTTGTGAGTGGCAAGCTTCAAGTGACAAAAAAGAGCCCTCAGCAAACTAAATCAAAAGTAGTAACACATTTTTTTCCAAAGGAGCCCTGAGGTTCCTTTCTCAAGAGATAGATAGCTCATGATAAATTAAATTACAATCTGCTTAATCTATGCTAATACTTTATTTTCACTGCACAAGTATTCTTGTCTCTTACCCATTGGTCCTAATTATCTAACACTACCATAAAGTTGTTGTTGCATGTGGTATGTTAGCTCCTTCTAAACTTTATTTCAGATAACTTTCCATCTTATTCATCAGCAGGTAGTTTTATAGCTCACGGACACGACTCACACACAGTAATGTGACTCCTTCAGATTTCTACACACACACACACAAAGACAAGACCCAGACCAGCCAATCTCCCACTGTTTGCTCTGGTGAAGTGATATTCCCATCACAATTCCTGCTGTAATCACTCGACTAATCTTGCTTTCTCTCCTTCCCGCTTTAGATTCTCCATATCATTACACACGTTAACTCCCTCCCAGCAAACCCACCAGTTGTAGAATTTGAACAGAGATTTAAATTATTCTGAGAATAAATGGAGATAAACAGTAAATCCTAGTAGATAAATAAGTGGGACACCTCAGGGCCGGTGCAACCATTTGGGCGACATAGGCGGTTGCCTAGTGTACTAGGATTTCAGGAGCGCCATTTTCTTCGGCAGTGACCGTGGTGGCCGGATCTTTGGCCACCCCGGTCGATGCCGGCATTTAGGCAGAGGGAGCTGGGACAGGCAGGGGCGGCATGCAGCGAGGGGCACTCTGCTGGTCCCTGGGAGGGCGACAGGCAGGCAGCCTTCGGCGGCATGCCTGTGGTGGGTCCGCTGGTCCCGCGGCTTCAGTGGACCTCCCGCAGGCGTGCCTGCGGAAGGACCACCAGAGCCACGGGACAGGCGACCGGCAGAGCGCCCCCAATGGCATGACACCATGCTTGGGGCGGCGAAATGTCTAGAGCTGCCCCTGGGGACAGGGGAGCGTGGGGAGGGCCGCCTGCAGCAAGTAAGCAGGGGGCGGCACGCAGGCGAACACCCTGCCACAGCTCACCCCTGCCCCACCTCCTCCCCAAGCACGCCAAACCTAAGCTGATTGGCGCCACAAGTCTGGGAGGCGGGAGAAGTGAAGCAGCCACGGTGTGCTTGGGGAGGAGGCGGGGTGGAGGGGTGCATCAGGGCAGAGGGTGGGGAGCTGCCGCAAGGGGGGCGCCTCAGGGCGGATGTGGGGAGCTGCTGCAGGGGGAGCAGGGATGCCTCGGGGGGGGGTGTGGGAGGGCGCAAGGTGGAAGTTTCGCTTAGGGCGCGAAACATCCTTGCACCAGCCCTGGGACACCTTGGATAGGAACCAAAATGTGGAAGAGTATGTGACAGGCTAGGAAAGATGAGAGGAAATGACTTCCTAGAATGCAGCAACAATTTCATGCTAGCAGCTATGTAGCCCTTCAGTGACCTTTATCACAGTCTCCTACTGTTGTTACTACAGTTTCTCAGCCCAGTTCTCTTATTTAGCTGCTGTTCTTGCAATTTTCTTGGTCAGATACACTATCTAGCTGATGTAGAGGCTACATTTTCCCTGGTCAGACCCTTTTTGTACAGCTGCTGCGGTTCTTGCATTTCCCCTTCCCTCAGGGTGACCAGACAGCAACTGTGAAAAATTGGGGCACCTTTTTTTCGAGGGAGTGGGGGGAGGAAAGGAATATAGTTGCATATATAAGATGATAAAATAGAAGGTGCACATAGTCCTACCTTGTACTTTAGATGGCACAGTTCTCCATTTTCAGCACTAGCCATCATGTACTTCCTGGATGAGTTGGCCATGCATCTAACATCCTTTCTGCCAATAGGTAGGTGTAGAATTCCTTGCAGCTCATGATGAAATTCATTTTTACTTGCATTTCTGACCTCACTAGCTCAATCCTACTTCACTTCTTCCCATAAGTCCACACAGCCTTCAATTATGCAGTCTAAGTATTGCAGACTAGTATACTGAGCACGAATTAAACCACGTCAGGAAGATTAGCACTGTCTCCCTTACTGCTGAGCTCCTAAACCCAGAGTTCCCCAACAGTTTCTGCTTCCACCCCCCCTCACTCCAAGTTCATGACGATTTCTCAAACAGCTCAAAACTCATCTAGGTCCACAGTACTCTGGAGATTCGTTGTTGTTACAGCTGCAGCCAGATCTCTGAACTCCAGCTTCTTCTCTTGGCTGACATTAAAGCACTGAATGTTGTACAAGTAGCTGCTAGTGGAAAAGTCAAACCTTTTCTCCAGATAGTCAACAGAAATATCATAAACTCTGGTCAAGTTCTTGCAAAGCGCTTCTGAAGATAAGGTGTCATTCCAGTGAATGCATTCTCAACTTTAGTATTGAAGAATTGGTCATGTTTTCATTGCTGTAGCTTTATTCGCAGGCTGTTCATTATGGCATACACTTTACACATTGTCACACCAGTGTTCTCCAGGCAGAGCACAGTATCACTAAACACTTTAAATACATTCTGTAGAAAAACAGAGGTGAAGCTCAACATTGCTAGTTTCTGGACCTCTTTCGCCATGCTCACTTTCAGCAAACAGAGGCCACAAACTCCATGGACATTAGTCACTGCCCAGAGAAGCAAAGTAGCTGTTGACAGCTTGCCAAGTGTTAACCATTCTGTTCAGAGCCGGGAAAAGACTCAACCAACACGTTGGGATGTGACGTAGCAAAGCAGCACACGCAACATCCACAAACTCAGTCATGTCCTTCAGCATGGCCACTCTCTTAGTAGAGCTGCTGAAGTGATTAAATGTCTTAATCACCAGTAACTCAGTGTCCACTTTTAGAGCATTGCTTGCATGTTTCACTGCCTTATGCACAAGGTGGGCTGGGCAGTTGGCAGGTAAAATATTTTCATTCTCCTTTTTCTGGTTCTGGAATACAGATTTCCACCTTCTGTAATTAACATTTGCTTTGTCAGTGCCAAAAAAGAAAAAAGAAAAAAGACGGTAAGATTAAATCATGTTCTTTCTATCTGTTTCTTGTTGAGCCATTTGAAACAGTTAGTAATCCCTTCTCTAACATACACCTCTACCTCGATATAATACTGTTCTCGGGAGCCAAAAAATTTACCGTGTTAGAGATGAAATCGTGTTATATTGAACTTGCTTTGATCCACCAGAGTGTGCAGCCCTGCCCCCCGGAGCACTGCTTTACCGCGTTATGTCCGAATTTGTGTTCTATTGGGTCATGTTATATCAGGGTAGCGGTGTAGTTGTTTTATAGTATTGTGGACCAAATTCTGCTCTCAGTTATACTGCTCAATCATTTTTGCTACTGACTAGGGCCCCAGTCCCACAGGAGTAAATTTATGCACAGGACGAATCCCATTGAAGTCAATGTGACTGCTCAGATGCTTAAAGTTAAGCACATGCATAAGCATTTGCAGGAACAGAGTCTAAGATTCTGTTTCCTTTTTTTACATATACATTGTTTGTTTGGCATAATATCTTTGTGTCAGAAACTTGATAAACATCAATCAACTTAGAATTGTATTAATGGGAAAAAATTATACACTTTAATAGAAGTACAATTATTCTAACAGGAAATGATCACATTGGGGTAAATTCTGATCTCAGTTTTGCAGTGCAAATCCATGGGGTGGAAACCTGTCCCAGTTTAAGTCTAGCTTGTGAGCCGTGAGGATTTTTTAAAAGAGAGCATTGGTTATTGACTCTGCAGTTTCCTCACTTCCTTCATAAAAATCTAACAGTTTTATCTTGTATTCCTAGTTCAGGTGCCCAGTATCTCAGAGACAAGAGAAAAAATTTTGTTACCTTTTCTTCAATGCGTCCATGGCGATTGAGAAGTAAGGTCTGTCTTGACTGTGATTATTTTTCACTCTGTTCGGTACTTGTACTGTCTTTTTAGCTTGTTAATGACAGGTTCATCAGCAACAATAGCCATCATGGCACTTCACGACGAAGTCTTCCCCAGTGAAATTGCATGGAAGCACACAGATATGCGCAGACCCATGCACCAAAAGACATGATAAATCCTGCATCATATGACTGAGGTTAACGTGATTGGATAGCCGCATAGAGGTGTTGCCATGGTAACTCAAACATGTTCAAAACTAGTACAGTGTACTTTTGCAGTGTGAGACAGTGAAGCAGCACCACATTCCGGGATTTACTATAGTAGATGAGGCCAGTGGCCTATCAAATACAATATCTTGCCTTCAGTGGCGACCAATACCTGCTGCTTCAGAGGAAAGCAAATAATTCCCATCCCAACTCCAATGATAGAATTAGATATACAGAAAAAAAAGTTGCTTCTGTTTTCAAAAGAAATTTTAGGATATCAAATCCTTTGGCAATGCTTGGAGGACCTCAAAATAACATCACAATAGCTGAGTGAGTCTTATTATTATGTGAAAGCTGCCTCTTATTGTGTTCCTGGAACATCACTATAAATATATCAGCTTGTATGGCCTCCATTCATGGAGTACCAGAGCACATCCTAAGAATTAAACCACAAAACAAAAGAGAGTGAAATAACAGCCCCCTTCCTTCCTTGTCACCCTGTGAGGAAAATAGCTTGATTCATGTATAGAGTTTTGGTTTGTTTGTTTGTTTTTGTTTGAAGAAATTATTGAGGGAAACTAAGCCACAGAAATGAGGTTTCCATTGTGCTTTGATGAGATTAGTTCCATGGTCATTTTTCTCAAACGTCCCTCTGCTAGAGCCACCTCCTGTAAAATTTCTGTCTCCTTCATGTGTGAGCATTCTCCTTTTTGCTGACAGGCTCATTTTTTTGGTGGAAAGCAGCAGTCATGGAAGGTCATGGTCAAGGAGGGGAGAGGTGATCTCTCAAGTAACTAGGGCCAGTCCTACAGAGGGCTTAGAATTTCAGGATGCAGACCTTGAACTGGACTGTATATTTAATGGGGAGCCAGTGCAGAAAGCCAGAGCCCTGGGGTGAAGTGTTCATAGTGACCTGTATTACTAATTAGATGAGTGCATGCACCAGTTGGTGTTTTTCAGCATATGTGGTGTCATTCCTAGACATGAAATGAAATAACATGAATTTTGAACATTTTAGTTTAAATCAAATTGATTTGTTATTTGGTAAAATTATTTCATGGATTTCCCTCCCTCCCCCCCCGCCTCCCCTTCCAAATTTCGTTTATTCTTGCTATATTTGGAATTCAGGATTTGTTACTTAGTTGCTTATGCCCTGATCTGGCAAAGCATTTAAGCACCTGCTTAACTTGAAGAATGCAAGTAATTCCATCCTATCCCTATTCAGCAAATCACTTAAGCACAACTGCCGTATAGCTAGTTGGAAAAGTACACTCAGTGTAGTTATCCATGGTTCACAATCAGCCTGGAGGGGCATATTATATGGGGTCCCAAAGGGATCTGCCCTGAGTCCAGTTCCATTCAAGATCTTCATAAATGATTTGGATAAGGGCATAGAGAGTACACTTATTAAGTTTGCGGATGAATGATACCAAGCTGGAGGGGTTGCAAGTGCTTTGGAGGACAGAAGCAGAATTCAAAATGATCTTGACTAACTGGAGAATAGGATGAAATTCAATAAGAAGAAATGCAAAGTATTACACTTAGGAAGGAATAATCAATAGCATAAATACAAAATGGGAAATGACTGCTTAGGAGGGAGTACTGCAGAAAAAGATCTGGGGTTATAGTGGATCATAAATTAAATATGAGTCAACAGTGTAATACTGTTGATAAAAAAAGTGAACATCTTTCTGGGATGTATTAGCTGGAGTATCTGCAAGCGAGACAGTAACATTTCCACTCCACTCAGGACTGATAAGGCCTCAACTAGAGTACTGTGTCAGGTTCTGGGCACCACACTTCAGGAAAGATGTGGACAAATTGGAGGAAGAGAAGAGCAACAGAAATGATTCAAGGTTTAGAAAACATGATCTACAAGGAAAGATTGAAAAAAATTGGGTTTGTTTAGTCCGGAGAAGAGAAGCCTGGGGAGGGAGGGAGGAACATAACAGTCTTCAAGTACATAAAAGGTTGTTATAAAGAGGAGTGTGTTAAATTGTCCTGCTTAACCACTGAGGACAGGACAAGAAGTAATAGTCTTAAATCGCAGCCATGGACATTAGTAAAAACTTCCTCACTGTACAGGTAGCTAAACACTGGAATAAATTGCCTAGGGAGGTTATGGAATCTTCATCACTGGAGGTTTTTAAGAGCAGGTTAGACAAACACCTGTCAGGGATGGTGTAGATAATTCTTAGTCCTGTTTCAGTGCAGGGGACTAGACTAGATAACATATTGATGGCCCTTCTAGTCCTTCATGTCTATGATTCTGTGTGAATTTCTTTTTCAGTACTCACTCAGCTCCAATTAATGCACATATCTGTTTATTATTTCTCATTTTTAATTCAGCTGAGTACTTCAGAGCGACTTGTAAGGGTCTGTCTACAATGTAAATGTAGGTCTGATTTTAATGCGGGTAGGCATACCCATGTTAACTTTAATTTAGCTGGTAGGGGTAACAATCGTGTTGAAGACCTGGTGATGTGGACTAGCCATCCCAGCATAAACCCACCAGGGACCCTGGGAACATAATAAGGTTGCTAGCCTACATTGAAGCACGTACTGCCACAACTTCACTGCTATTGTTACCCACAATCACTAGGATTAAAGCTACTGTGGCTATTTCTACTGGTGCTACAATCACACCTTTAATTTGTGGTGTAGACATACCCTAGGAGACAAAAGTTGCTTCACTGCTGACTTTGGGTCTGTTTAAATGTGTGAAAAGACAATGGACAAAAGATGTGTTGCCAATTGTCCTGATTTTGTTGTAAAAGTTAGTGAATCCCATGATATTCGGTATTTTTCTTAAAGCCTCAGCTCCTGGATTTGTGTTCTGTGAGAATCTCAATTTTTGTTAACACCCCTCCAACCCCCCTGCCATTGAAAAAACAAACATAAACCTCACAGTGTTTCTAGGCCCCATAGATGTAGAAAAAAACTTGAAAACATGAACCCCAAAGGCTCAAACCCAAGAAGGCCTACAAAAAGAATGCTTTATCTCAAGATTTCTGAACCATTGTCATAAATTTGTGGTGCCTGGCTCATGATTTTTGAACACTTGGGGTTGGAATTTTTTATTAAATATTATATTATTATATTAACATATTTACTGAAATATGTTAAACAGGGACCAACATGAGGTCCTGCAGTAATAAAGCAAAACCTTCTGAAGTCACATTTCCATTTATTGTTAAATAAATTGTCTAACCCATTTTTATAAAGTGATGGGTAATAATTTACTTTGCTGCAAGATGCAGTAAAAATACGACACAATGTTACTTAATTTTCTTTTTACTACTGCAGAAAACTCATCAACAGTTAGAGAAGTTATTTGCAGTGTTCTTTGCCTAGAATATATGTATATTATCTTCACCTACTGTGGCATATCTTCTGCCATGCTTGTTATCTGGCTCTAGCCTCCCATTAACTGAATCCCTGGTGGAAAGCCGTTTCCCTACATTATATTGTAATGCTCTTGTTAATGATAAATTGATGAAGAGCTGCTTTTTTAGATTAGGTGAGTGGTCCTTTGATAATGGGGTTGGAATCAGGCCAGGGGTTTTATACTACTTTGCCTGGAGGGTGAGAACCAGCTAAAATATTCCTTTCTTGTGTTCTGCTAGAAAGTGAGACCGTCAAAGAATTTCAGCTTTTAATTTTAACATAGCAGTTCAAGTCTAGTTTATGTGGTTGGTATTTTTAGACGTTGTCTTTATCTTGTCCCATATTTCTAATAAATGATTAAAGAAAGGTACTTCTCGTGTAATTAGAGAGTCAAGCACCTTTTAAACAAGATCAACTTTTGTATGATGTCTGAATTGACGGGGTCCATTGTATATGGCAAAAGATCATAAGCAAAATCCTTTTTGCATATTTCAAAGTTAAGATCAATTGTTATCCTTTTCCAGTTTAAAATCCATTATATTGGTGCTTTTATTATAACAGAAAAGTGTTAGAATATTTATGGTTTGCACTTTGACATCAATATAGACCTTTTCTATTATTTTCCTCTTTGTGCAAATGATGTAAGCATATTTTTAAGTCCATAGACATTATGGTGTAATTAAAATCCACTTTTAAAATAGTTGGTGAAATCAAAGTAAAATACATTTTTTTTAAAATGATGAAATATTTTAAAGCTCCCATTAAAAATATCATTTAAAAAGTCAGTTAAAATAAAACAGCATCTGAAACCAAACAATTGCTATTTTTCAATCCTGTGACTTTCAAATTCATTATGCATCTCAAAATAGCTGCCTATTACGTGTTTGTGTATGGCCAATAGGGGTCCAAATAAGAAGAAAAAGGAGTGGTCATATACAGTACCCCATCCTCTAAAAAAATTATCTTTCTTCTCTTACCCTTTACAAACACAATCGTCTCTCACCATTTAGCTCCTCTGCAACCTGGATGTTGCAACGATGCTGATCTGATCTCTCAATTTGATATATTTATAAAATTTAGATACTGTCCTATTCTAAAGCTTTTTGGTGGTAGTGAAGTGAAACATGCTCTTAATTCCATCCTAAAAATCAATAAATTCTTTAATCATTATGCAAAAAGACTGAAAGGTGAATATGGCCCCAAAAGTGAGAGAGTCACATAGCTCGTGTGTATATTTTTTCTTTTCTAAAAATTTGGGGAAAATCTTGGGAAAGCAAACTATTTTTTGTGATTATCATTAGGTCACCATAGCTTCAATATTCTTAGTTATATAATCAGTAGTGATTATATAAAAAGCAATTAATAAACATCACAAATATGATGAGATTGGGCCTCTTTTATTCATGGGGCCATATAATTAATTGTTCATGAGTATTCAGACTTCTGATTAATCTGGGAAAATGTTTGTGAATCATTCATTTCTGAAAGTTTAGTACAAATAATTATCTGAAAATCTACACTGGACATGTATTACCCAAATTTTCATTATTTGCTACTGGTTAATTGTTATTCTCCTGTTCATTATGGGCCAGGTTGTGATACCATTACTCATGTTGAGTAGTACCTTGCTCTGTGAATAGCACTACTGAAGTTAATGTGACTTGTCATGGAGTAAGATACTACCAAGTGTGAGTGAGGATATTGGAATCTAGCCCTATGTTTATCAATCATTCAGTTAGGTGAATGTCACTTAGGTGATCAAATACACATAATGAACAGTGAATAGTCAGAGTGAACAGCTTGCAGACAACCCATATTCCGGGGTGGAAAAACTCACTCATATAAATTTGAGTAAGTGAATGCTTATGAATGATAAATATATTTTAAGAAATCTGGATCTGTTCATGAACAATTTACAAACATTAAAACTGGCTAATTTCCTCAGATAATTCAATTGCAATCAATAATTGAACCAGTTTAAAAACAAGTAGGAAATGTCTCGAACCTTTAGCCAAACGCAGACTGAATGCAAAGGAATGCAGACCTTTTCCCCAAGTGCTCATATTGTTTTGGATATGGATCTTTCCCTCTGCATGTCTCCCAAAATTGCTACAACACTCTCTGACCAGGATTCTCCAGGTCCTGTTTTCTGGCTATGTTGCTTCACTTTGGAACCATTTATAAGCTTCAGTTTCCTCCTCATCCCCACACTTTAAATATCTTATTATATCCAATGGCTCTGGAAGCCTCTTTACTGAATTCAAACTACATGTGATGTGGGGATATGGCCCTATAACATATTGAACTTTTCAGTGGGGGAGATGTATGAAAGACTCGTGGGTAGGAAAAGATGGTGCCAATGTCTATGAGAGGGCTACAAGATGGAGGAAGACAGAAGTTATTGGAGAAGCACAGGAAACCTCAGAATCTGGATACTTTGGATCAAGGATAGGTTAAAACTGCAAAAATTAGGTATGTTTTTTGAAGGTCTCAAATCTGGGAATGTTCATATCCAGGTATTTGGTTTGTAAAGATATAGCCCAATTGAAAAATTCAGTAAATCTAAACTCAGATCTGAATCTGAACATCCCAAAGTTCAAGTCTGTTTGGAACAGAGGTTTGATTCACTAAGTGCTCTTCTCTGTCTTGGGTGAACATTAAGACTTCTGGATGCTTGTATTAATTTTCTTATTTCAGAGGGGAAAAATCCGTTTTGGGGATCCCAGTACCACACAGTCAAATTACATTGGAGCCCAACTACCACAATACACAATCTCCTCCTTGTGCAACGAGGAGATCCAGAATGTATTAGTTACTCTATCCCCTATGGATGAGTGTTCAGAAGCAACAGAAGTATTTGACAGCAGCTGCGTCATTGCGAATAAGAGATGAGTAAACAGTGTTGAGTAGTTCTACCTCCTGTTTTCCAGGAATTTAGGCCAGGGATCGACAACCTCTCAGAAGTGGTGTGCCGAGTCTTCATTAATTCGCTCTAATTTAAGGTTTCACGTGTCAGTAATACATTTTAACATTTTTAGAAGATCTCTTTCCATAAGTCTATAATATATAACTAAACTATTGTTCTAAGTAAAGTAAATAAGATTTTTCAAATGTTTAAGAAGCTTCATTTAAAATTAAAATAAAATGCAGAGCCCCACAAACTGGTGGCCAGGACCTCGGCAGTGTGAGTGCCACTGAAAATCAGCTCGCGTGCTGCATTTGGCACACATGCCATAGGTTGCCTACCCCTGATTTAGGCGATCTCATGCAGTAGTAGTCATTGTTGAAGGCTGCCTCTTTATGGGACAATATCATGTGATAGGTACATTGCATGTTGTTGCTATGCAGTGTAAAAGAGGAAATTAAAGTATTTTAAGTGCCCATTCAAACTGACCAAATCTGCCCACAGACTGGGGAGCTGTTTGCACACTGTGGATAGTCTTTGGTCAATATGCTACTCAATCATTGAAGCTGCTTTACCATGGGAATGATCCAGTGCTGTGCCCGGTAAGGTAAGAGGGAAGATGTGCCCAGTCTATTTGTAATTCATGGTTCTACTTAGCGCACATAAATGCTTTCTTTGCCAGATACTTTGCCTTATAGGACAAACATTATCCCCATTGCCCCCACCGCCAGGGGAGAAGGTCCAGACATTTAAATAATATGTTTAAAGAGATTGTGGTTGCACAGGGCTTGAACCAAAGTACCTAAAAGACAGGTTTCCTGAGCTGATATTTGTTTCAGTCTATGAAAAGAACAGTGGCTGAGTGCTTGTTAAAGGTATATTTTCTTTTAAGTTATATGGAGAGAGATGTCAACTATTTACCATAAATATATTTATACAGTTGAATATATAAATGATACTGTTACTTACCTTTAGTAAGTTTCTCAGTGACAGGTATGCTCAGAAAACATCTTTCACTAAAACTGAAATGTTGATATAAATATCTGAAGAAAAATACTAATCACAGAATACATTGAACAGACTTACTGATCTTGTATACCTGGAAAAAGATTTTCAAACAGACTTTGTCAGCTCATCCTTGGCATTCCTTGTCAAACAAAAGCATGCCTAAAGACACATTTCAAAAGCAGACAATGCAGCACTTGCTAACCTGCAGAAAATCGAAAAGGATCAGGGAGGCAGAGAACAAACAGAATAGGTAAGCAATAAGAAATGGAACACAGTTCTAAAGAGATGTTTCAGAGAGCCAAATATGTTTAAAGAAGCCTACATCAATAATTAAACATGAGTAAGTAAAATTCCAGTACACTTTTTTTTGCCAGTATTGTTTTAAGATTTGTAATATAGAAATGAAATTATTGATTCAAGCATCAGCAAGAAAAACTAGCTATTGTTAGGGGAGAGGGTGGGGCGGGGGGAGTATTTTTAGCTCAGAAATGCTAGCCTGGAATGTTAACTTTTGCTAATAGGAAGTTCACACTTCAGTATTTGTCCACTTCAGTCAGCTGAAAATTTGGGTCAGGCAGCTGTTATCTGAATTGACAACAGCTATCTGATTAAAAGTAGAATGCTCTTTTAAAGAAAAAAAAAGTAAAAACAAAAAAGAAAAGATCCCTTTTTTCTCTGCTGTCACATTTACGCCACTCATGTTGCTTGCGTTTTGTCATACTGTACAGTGATTTGATGCTACATAACACAACATGACATGAGTCACAGTTCACTGCTGTCCATGTTACATTCAGATAGTTTGGCATACCTCTAATTTTTGTTTTACTTTCATTTCCTATTCAGTGCAATCCACTTAGAATGATTGGTTAATGCAGACAATTGGTATAGCTGTCAAAAACAAAGTTCCCTCCCCAAATACATTTCTAATTGGGTATTAAAATGAAAACTTCAATTATGGGAGACGCCTTCCTGCACTTCTATGAGTAACTCCTTTGCTTGGCTTCGGCAGGGTAGTAGCGGTAGCTGTTAACCAGAAAGGGAGGCGTTAAGGGGAATTTCCCACAAAGTAGGACCAAAGTCTATGGAAGCACTTTCTGGTATGGAGAAATACTCTGAAAACTGACAATCACATGACTCTTTCTTCCCACTAGAGATATCATCAGTCTAAATCCCCACATTGACCTGCCTCCTTCAAGCTCCAGAGCGATGTTAAATCTAATCCCAGATCTGAATTCTGCCAATAGCTCTTCTTTTTATAATTGGCTGAAACAAAACTCAGATCCAAACACCCCAATAATTGGGCATTTGAAATCTAGTTCTGAGCTTTTCAGTTTGGATCCCTCTTTAATGGTTTTTACTGGAAACCTCATAATAACAATAGCCTATTTTATTCTTGGCCACCTTTCTCAAACAGGCACCAGCCCTACAGCTTAGTCATATTGTCCTATTGCTTTCTGCAACAAAAATATTGCCATTCTGTCTAACACGCCTCGTGCATCTGGTCTCCAAGAGGAATATAGTTTGAAGGAATACAAATTATTAGGCGCAGCTTATACTAGTCTCTATTTTTTACTGACAGCATCCTAAAGTTCTAGATACACTTAACACCTTCAAAGGAGCGTTAAACGATTTAGCATTTTGGGGACAAATTGGTTCTATTAACTCATAGTGCCAAATTCACCAAAAATAACTCATTAACTGTGCATTGTGATTCACTAGGGTGCTCTGCTCTTGGCTATATCCCAAAGAACACATTTGTATACAAATGTTCCTATTACAAGGTGTGAGGCTTATTAATGGAATGCCATATGCAGCAGTGCATTTCTTTTGTTCTCCCTCTCTACCAAAACAGTTTCCTCATCATACTTGACAAGTGACCAGGCTTTCAGGGGTTAAACCTATTCTAATGTGATATAACCTGAGAGACCACAGCAATCAAACTATCATTCAGTTTTCAGCTATTCGCTTTCCTCTTTCCTGTGGCTACTACTTGAACCTAATGTTTCTCTTAAGGAGACAGGGGACATAGGCTTCCAGATTTTAAATCTTCAACTAGATCACTTCAACCGGAGCACAGAACTGCCCACTCTTTTAAGAGCTGTGAAGTGTGACCAGTTTATGCTACCAGGTTTTTATGTTTGCTTCTCTTATATTCCTACATTAAATCTTGTGTGAGTGAGGAAAAGGGCTTCTGACTAACAATTATTTCCTATGTGTTTATATAAAAACAAATGTAGGTATATATTATATACACAACAAAAATAACCAGGAGAGAGAAAAATGATAGGCAATGTGCAGAAGATCAAATTTGTATTTCTTTTCCATTTTTGGCAAGAAAATCATGACTGTGCCCTCCCTTTTATAGTGCAGTCCCCAATACCCAAGGTACTTTCTGTCCTCAAAGTGCAGAGTAAGATATCCAGCTACAAATGATTCTTATGGTAATAGCACTGAGCAGCCAGGGGAATATATACGTAATCAACTAGCCCTTATCCCAGAATTCAGAAGCACATAGTCTAAAATAGGTCTTCCAGCCACTGCATTCTATCTCCAGTCCTTAGAACATAAGAACGGCCGTACTGGGTCAGACCAAAGGTCCATCTAGCCCAGTATCAGTCTACTGACAGTGGCCAATGCCAGGTGCCCCAGAGGGAGTTAACCTAACAGGCAATGATCAAGTGATCTCTCTCCTGCCATCCATCTCCATCCTCTGACAAACAGAGGCTAGGGACACCATTCTTTACCCATCCTGGTTAATAGCCATTTATGGACTTAACCTCCATGAATTTATCCCGTTCTCTTTTAAACACTGTTATAGTCCTAGCCTTCACAACCTCCTCAGGTAAGGAGTTCCACAAGTTGACTGTGTGCTACATGAAGAAGAACCAGAGAGGAAGGATGATCCAGTGGTTAGGGCACTAGTCTGGGTCTCAAGAGGTGCATGTTGCATTCCTTGTTATGCCAGTCTGCCTGGGTGACCTTGAGCAAGTCACTTAGTCTTTCTGTACCTCAGTTCCCCATCTGTAAAATGGGAATAAGACGTCTCTACCTTACAGAGTGTTATGAGAATAAACACGTTAAAGATTGTGAGGCACTCAGAAGCTATAGTAATAAGTGGATCTCATCAGTGTTAATCAGTGCCATTGTAAATAACATCATACCACTCATTTTGATTTTTAATCTTTATATGCATAGGCTCTCCTGTGTTGTAGGAGACATTTGCCTTTCTGAAGTTGCCTTCCTTTTGGATCTGGTTTACAAATTCAGAGTGGTCCATTCTTACAGCACTTTGCTAATAGCAGATGAGTCTTTCTGAATAGAGTCTTAAGAACTTCAGGTGTGCTGAATCAGAGGAGGAGCATGTGTACAACAGTGAGCAGGCTTGACCACAGTGGTACAGCCACAAGTATGCTGAGGTCCTGGACCGAGGTGGAATGAACATCCAGTCAAAGGAAGCTCGATCATCTGGTCTCTGGATGAATGTTATGCTGGAGATGATGCAGTTTGCCTCTGTAAAGAGTTCTAGCCACACCTCTTTGCACCATCTGTCCTATCCACAGGCAGCTTCAAGCCGGGTGGGGGGCGGGGTGCCCTGCCGGTCGCTGTGAGGGCGGCAGTCAGGTGGCTTTCAGCGGCTCACCTGCAGGAGGTCTGCCGGTCCCACAGATTCGGCGGCAATTTGGCGGCGGGTATGCAGAAGGCACAGGACCAGCGGACTTCCTGCAGGCGCACCACCGAAAGCCGCCTGACTGCCATGCTTGGGGCAGCAAAATACATAGACCCACCCCTGCTCCTATCCCATGGTATCTGCTCGCCATTGTTTTTTAATATGCACACATCATTTGGCAATGAAGTCTCTTGAAGAATATTCACTGCACTCCTTTTTTTTGTCCTCTAGTCTCCACAGTAAAGGAGGAGGGGAAAGCAATAGGTGTCCTATGGAGTCCAAGTGTTTCTCTCAAGATCAACTGGCATGATAATCTGCAAAAGCAATATTGTACAACCCTGCCTGCACCAAAAAGTGAGCTGACGACTTCCATTTAGGAATTTACAATTGTCTTTATAGTATTGATTAGCCTTTTCTCTATATTAGAGAATCATCATTCTTCTCTTGTTTTAGCACACCTTGAGGCGGTAGACTTCTTTTTCTGACTAGCCATTGATTCATAGAGTGTATAGAGATTTTCCATTCATTAAGAGTTGGATGCCATGTAGTATAAACTACAAGTCAGGAAGGTCAGCTCAGATGGTGCAAACCTGAATTAGCATCAGGACTGATTAATACTTCCACTGTCAAGTGTTTTCCATTAAATTCCTTGAACAATGTTTTTAAAAACAGGTGGCTAGAGTTAGGATGTTCTGTCCATATTGAGACACTGGGCCAATTTTCAAAGGTGCTGAGCACCCTGCCATTCCCACTGAAGCCAAACTTTTTTCAGTGTTGATTAAACCTTCCACTTCATTCTATTGCCTTGTGAAATGTACATTGTGAAAAAGTGTGTGTCAGTGCTGATGGACCTTTAGAGAGGGCCTGGATAAGCTCTTGGCTAAGATCTAGACTGTATTGAAGTGTAGTGGCTGATTAAAGGACAGTTGGAAATGGTCCAGCAGATAAGGCTGACAGAAGATCAGAGGACTGGAAACAATGATTGGCTGAGAACTCTGGGGAGATGACTTGACTTATGGGGGGAAAAACATGTTGGTTTTGCAGACGTTCCATATTGCTACTACCCGATGGATCCAAAACTTTGCATGATCTGGCATGGCAGATGGGAGGTGGAGGGGCAAATGAGTAACATTATAGGGGGCTGTTCATATTTGTTTGAACCAGTGACCAAACAGAACATCAGACGTGGCTCAGAGACATCTGATAAGGTGACTAAGGTCC
The DNA here is from genome assembly GCF_003597395.2 of Chelonoidis abingdonii. Classification (NCBI taxonomy): domain Eukaryota; kingdom Metazoa; phylum Chordata; order Testudines; family Testudinidae; genus Chelonoidis; species Chelonoidis abingdonii. The sequence continues at coordinate 33,076,293 of NC_133775.1, forward strand.
CAGTCCTGCAAATACACATGTGCTTAGCTTTGATACCATCAAAATTGATAGAACTACTCATGGTAGAAAAGTTAAGCACATGCATAAGTGTTTGCTGGATCAAGGCATAAGACAGAAATAGAAAATTGTTAGTAGAGGACATCAGAATATGTGAATATTTCCAGTGATGATCGTGCAGAGTTTGAAAAGCATTCCTAAATAGGGATGATCAGGTAATCTGTGATGAGTTAATTATCAGATGAATTTTATTCATTATTATTATTATTATTCTGAATAATTCCAAAACTACTCCTGATCTCTCCAGATGGATTTGTTGTTCATAAATATTCACGGAATAGTTTATGCAAATAAATGCCAGCCTATGGATTGTTTGCAAACTGGTCACCTTGACCGTTCTCTGCTTGTGATCTCTTATGTCAAATTGTTTTGTTTCTGCTCTTTGGCTGAAATTTTCTGCTGCCCTCCCCCCATGCCACAAGTAACTTGGCTATTAATTGAATTTTCCAGTATGATAAGCTGAAGTTCTTCATCACATAAATGATTCATTCAGAAAAAGCGAAGTTATTGAGCAAAAGTTAAATTGGGCTTTAATTTGCCTCAGGTCTTCTTTGAGCCATTCCTTGGCTTGTTCCTTACTGTGGAAATGTTTCTCCTGTGTAAGGGATTTCCCTTAAAACATTATTTAAAAGAGGAACAAAGTGAGGAGTTTTTTTAACATAAGAGCTGAAGCCAAGGCTGACAAAAGTCTTCATTTTCCTGATGTGCCCTTCCCCGTTATTCAGCTTCTGCCTGCTGAGGAAGCAGTACTCCCAGGAAAGTGGTGGATAAGGTGAGTAGAGGAGCTCTGTCTGGATAATCTAAGATGGGGGTAGCTGATCTTACTGACCTGCTGAGCCACATACAACAATCTTCAGAAGTTCGAGAACTGGAGCACACCTGCTGGGGTTTCAGCCCTGCTCCAGCTGAAGTCCGAGGCCCAGCAGGTGTACCCTGGGGGGCTGAAGCCCTGAGACCTCCTCGTCGTTGGGAGGAAGCCCCTACCACACCACCTGGCTGCAAGGCAGAGGTTTTAATATAATGTTTGTTACATTTTATTTTTACAAAATTAAAATATGTAGATAAGTTATAATAGCTTATGCATAAATAATAAATAATATGTATATAACAAGTATGAACAGTGCAGTAGTACTGAATGTGTGCAGAAATTATCCAAATCTAATTAATTATTCCCAGTTTTTAATTTTGGAGACATTCAAAGCAGGTGCCACAAGTGTGTTTATGATGTCCTTTTCTAATCAGTTTGTAGTAATTCAATTTACATAGAACTCCACCTTACCTAGCATGGTGCTGTATAAAAGTTAAACACAATTAAATAAATGCAGGAGAATCAGAAATCCTGATGATGATAATGAATAATCTCTCACCCCAAAGTGAGAGTTAGTAGAAAAGGGAGGATGGAATGGTCAGATTGAGATTCCAAGGACAGAAGGGACCACTGTGATTGTCGAGTCTGATCTCCTGTAGAACTCCCCCAAGACAATCCCTAGATGAACTGACATGAATATCAATAACAACAATAAAGTGTGTGGCAAATTGCCAGCACTATTATGATGGATCCTGCACTTTCTCCTCTTGTGGGGGTTCAGGGCACTGTTTCTCACCCCTGAACTGGGGTATCAACTGTCCCACTAGTCTCCCAGAAAAGAGGAGTGGAGAGGGAGGGGCTCAGGCCTGCCCCCTACTCTGGGTCCCAGCCCAGGGGCCCTAGGGATAGCGGTGAACCGCTTGAACTAGCAATTCCTTCCCCTGGGCTACTTCCCTCTCTGGCCCTTCAGTTTGTGGAGCTTCCTGCCCTCTCTCCGCTTGGGCCAAGTTTCTCCCAACCCCTTGTGTCTGTAGAGTCCCTCTGCTCTGCACAAGCTGGGTTTCCCTTTACCTAGGGTCTTGGTCTTCTGGCCCACCACAGCACTTCTCCAAACTGCTCTCCGCTCCAGCACCAAACCACTCTGCTTCAACTCCTCCAACTGTTTGATTGAAGCAGGGGGTTTTGTCAGGTGATTGGCTTCAGGTGCTCTAATTAATCTGTAGCAGCCTCTCTTCCCTCTACAGGCAATAAAGCTCTCATCATTCTGGGGCTTACATATCTCCCATCTATCACTCTCCTGCTGCCCTCTGGCCGTGCTATATCACAGTGGCTTGAAATGCCACTGTACAATACGATTTGTTCAAGAAACTGCAGTGTAACCGGGGATCAGTTAGGGAACCTAACTGATCTCAGAGCACTGTAATCAGAGGCAGCATTAGGATAAATCATCTCTTTCCTTGCGATGCATATAACCTTTCCTTGCAGTGCTTGCCTTGGGCCTCACCATATCCAACTGGCTACCTGTTTTGTCTTTCCCACCCTGTCATAAGGATTCCTGCCAACTGCTTGTCTCTTAACAGACTGCATTTAGTATCCCTGAAAGCAGTGCCTTCTGCCAGTCAGTGGAGGAAAGCATGGAGGCAGCAGTGAACTGGCAGCTTGACAAATAAGCTAAGACTGACCCAGAGTTGGCACCCTCCTGAACTCACTTATATCTTTATCTTGGGCATCATCAGCTCTAACTGGGGTCCTGATTCCAGCTGTCATTTTAGGTCAGATGCCCAATATCAGCGTATATACAAGTACAGTTAAAGACCCCTCATGCATCATAGCCAGATGGAGAAACAGGTACAAACAAACAAAGTAAATAGCTGCAGTACTTAGTACCTACTGATTTCCCAGTGCCAATTGACCTTGTGATCATTTGACATATACGTTGCAATGAAAATGCCCAATTTTAAAATTATGTGAAGCGGTCATCCTACTTTGAGATGGGAAGAATGGCTCTGCAGGTCCTGTAACTATAGATAATAAGAAATACCTTTATGCAAACAACTTGTTATTGTGCTGATTATTGATTAGGTGTTATTTGTTCAGCACTGTATTAGTCCCATACATTAAGGCTGCCTTTGCTCTGTTGTTTATTTCTGTTGGTTGGTCCCCTAGCAGAAATAGGTAATGGGAAGGATTAGAATGAGGAGAGGGTGGAGGCCTAGCACATTGCGATTGGAAGAGCATTTCGTGCATATAGGGCAGCATGGAAGAAGGCATGCAGACAGGAGTGGGAGTGTTAACACAGCAATAGACCCAAAAGACAAAACTTCATAGTGAACAAACCCTCCACTCAAGCCATCTGGAGTCCCACTGTATCAGATTTTAATACTAAAAAAACAGGTAAATACAACAACCCATTGATCCTTCAGAGAGGAGGAAAGCTAAGCTGTTGCTAGTTTCTTGTGTGACCTCTGATGAAATGATCTCTATTTGCAGCAAGCAGCAGGAACTGTTCTTGTCTCTTCTCCATTAATCTTTTGTAGAGCATCTGTTTGTATCGAAGCATGCCCCCTAGATATTTGGCTGAAGCTGTGAAGGTCAGAACTCCCTTGGCAAGCATATCCATTATAATGGCCCTGTAACTCTCTCAACCCTAGGTACGCCAGTCCCCTCAATCTCTCCTTATTGCCACTAGGCATATGCACTTACAGTATTTCTCCACACACATTATCACAATTCTCTGGCAGAACATCTAATCCATGCTGGGAGGCACCCCACTTCAATTTGTACAGAACAGGGACCCCCTCTGCAGAGCACCTGAAATTACAAGTAGAGAGAGATACTGTAACATAACTCATTGCACTGCTTCAGCAGAATGGTTGCTTAAGAGGACACATGGAAATGGGATGGAGGCTGTATGATCTCTGGCTGATATGACTATAATGTACTTGCTCGATTCTTAGACAGTGTGTTGTTTGCCTATGTCTGCATGGCTGGAGTTGAGTGGAGATATCCCTTCTAGCTATTTAAATAATTTTTTTCACATCTTAGCTCATAGAGCCATACCTACTATCACACCCTGTCAATAGAGAATAGTTTAAAACAAGAAAAAATAAGAACATTCAAAAAGAGAATAGTTAAATGTTTGTTCTACAGTTCATGAGGATCAGTTCCTGACCTCTTTGCTTTCTCACTAACAGAGCTAGACTATTATCATGGTATCTTTTCTGTTTTCCTAAGAAAGCCATTTCAGTGTCTTCAGTATTGTTGCAGTCCGGTAATGATTAGAATATATTGTCAAATCTTTTAGGTTTTTTTGTTGTTGTCACATAGCTCACCTGCCAACTTGTTCTTGTTAATTCAACTCTTCTCATCTGTCTCCGTTTCTACACTTAGTTGTGGGGAGATGAGGTGACTGAGACTGAATAGGAGATAGCAGCGGTAGCTGAAGCAAGATGAAAATGAATGATATTTTCAAATCCTAAGCAAGGCCGCAGAGGCTAATAATTACATTAAAAAGGCCCTCTGCAGGTAGGTGCAAATAGGCTAGTCTAAACAAGTGCCACTATTTTAATGTGGGCTGTTCAAGACGATGTCATTACCTGACTAGACTGTCACCTTTCACCTCCAGCCATTGTGCTCTGTTAGATCTCACTAACAGGGAGAGCGAGGAACTTGTTTTCAGGGGATTTGTTGTCTCACGCTCAGAGGCAGCTGAGAGACTTGCCAAATGACAGGAAGACGCTTACATTCACAAGGTGTGATTGCCTAAGTGTTTGACTGTGTCTAATTACTTTGTCTGTGCTGGTTGGTAGCTCCACAGTCAGAAGCAGATTGACTCTGCAGGCTTTAAGCAAAGAGGTTTGATTGGTGTTATTATCATTTGTTTATTTAACCCTCTTACTCACCATGAAACATTCCCTAAAGTATGGCCTTTTTCTCTGTCTTTAAAAAGGCATTTTATGGCACACATTATGATGAATAATATATCCCCTACTGCACCAACTTCTTATATCAAGCTTGACCAGCTTTTAGTTGCATTTACTTTTTTTAAAAGTATCTTTTCTCCTCCTAGATCAGAACTGACTCTAACTTTTTATCCTTAAAAATGTGAGGATTACATGGTTAATGAGAGGCCAGTCGTGTCGGGGAACTTTTATCATCAGAAATGTAAAGAGAGATTCTATTTGTATGTGTGTTTGTGTAAATAGACCAACATTTTTGATCAGCTATCTTGGGGACTCAGAACCGGGACCACCTGAGTGATACTCTTTTCTCTGGTACTGAACTAGCGAGGGAAACCTCATCTTTCCTGTAAGTTAAAAAGAAGAACAAAAATAAGAATGTGGTAAAATCTCTCTAAAAATATTAGGAAGCATGAATATAAAATCAGGAAAGTTGTATGGGTGTGACTGAGTACAGAAGTGGACTTTTTCTATTTGAGCTTTAGTTCTGCTTGTAAGAATTACATCCGTTCAATTCCTACTTGCAGTTGTTAGGGAATCCCTGCAGTTCCCAATCCTACCATTCAAGACCTCATGGAGCATCATTCCCAAGGTTAGCAAGGAGACACTTACAATAGGAGAGGGAAGGTTTTCCTTTTTTTGCTGCCCTGTAAGTGTGTGTAGAGGCACTTCCTAGCTCCACCCAGAAAGCCCTTGAGTCAGGTGTCCCGCCACAGGGATTCCTCCCAAAGAAGTCTGTTTTTGAAGTCACTGGGGTTGCACAGGGTAAATGTTGGTTCACAGTCTAGTAAACAGAAAGAGTCCAATTCTACCCCTTTGAGGTGTGCAGAACTGGAAGAAATGGATGGAGATCTCCAAGTACTAAGAGCAGCTTAAATTTCTGGCTTTTTGGCTCTTTCTTTTCTGAAGGCCCTCATGGATCTGCAGACAAACTTTCTGACTCTCTGCTTGTGAGTTTTCAGGCTGCATATGGTCAGTGTTTATACATACACACACCCACATAATATGAATGAACACTATTTGTTTTATATGAGAGGAGGTGTGTGTGTGTATAGACTCACATGTTTTTCTATACATGAGCCTCTTCTTGTGTGCCATGTGCCTTATTCCAGCTGTCCAATCCAGAATTGCCTTCCCTGACATTTTTAATCAATGTATAAAAGATTATCTTTACAGTATCAAGCATACAGGAGCAATGACAAATGTATAATTGAAACTACAGGTAATTTACCAATGCTATCTGTCTAGCTTTCCTTCCTTTAAAATTTCCATGCAAATATACCCCAACTCTGCAACACAGCTGATAAACCCTATAAACAATTTCCACTGTATTATGTATACCCTGTGTTCTGATTCAGATATATAACATGAAAAGTACAGAATAAGAATAGTGTCCCAGCCAGATTACAGGTTGTATTTGTGGATCAGTGCAATCAAATCATTAGCTTATAATGCCCTTGTCCTTCAGGAAGTGTCAGATGGAAAAGGAAGAAGCACTTGGGGATAGCATGTGGATTTGTGATTCGGCTAAAAGATGCATAACAGCACATGTAGCCAGCCAGTTGCTGTTGGCTGATGGTCTCTGAAGGCTCAAATACACAGCATATTCTGCCTCAGGTCGGCTGGCACTTGTTTATCTACAAATTAGAGATAAATATTTCTTAGAGTTTTACAGACGATCTCAAACCTCCATTTTAGATTCAAAATAGTTTGAATGAGCATCCTTGCCCTCAGCCAGTCTCCTCACCAGGCCCTCTACCTTTTCTGAAATCTCTCTCAAATTGTCTGCTGGTCTGGCCAATCTTTCTAAATCCTGAGAGTTTCTGGACTGCTCCGGTACTGGAAGGAAGCTGGCACATATTGTAAAACACTTCTGCCTGAAGAAAGCTCTAAAATAAGCAAGACTTGGAAAAATCAGCCATTCAGGGCTGATGCCCACTATTTTACTAGATCGCATGATTTGCACCAAGGCTGCTATCAGCATTGCTCCATGGATTGGAGTGGAGTGGCTTTCATCTACAGCTTCCTGTGGAGTAGCGGTCTCAAAGATACCCGTTTACTCTCATGCGGCAGCATAGCATGATGCTGCCACACCACTGGGCCAGACGTGATTAAACTTGTATAATTGTGGTACAACATAGCTTATGCTGAGCCATGAAGGATTTCTTGTTAGCGTGCAGGTTCAGATCTCTAAGCAATCGCATGTAATATCGTCACAGGAAGAAATATAACCTGTTAAATTATCAGATTAAAAGTAAAACAAACTGATATTTTCTAGAGCTTTTGCTAATTGTCACTTCTCTACAACATTACACAACTCCCACGTGCAAGTGGACTTACTGGCAAGTTTCGGTGTATCTAACAGAGCTTTGGCTCTGCAAAACCCCCTTATCTTAGCTACACTAATTTGCCATGTCAAATTAGTGTGATGAAACAAATTCTGATTACACTGAAAGATCACTTAGAGCATTAGCACTGCTGCTGTGGTCTGTTCTTGTGCTGTCTTATTTGCATACTAATCCTGGGTGCCTAGGTAGATGACAAAATGAAATGTCTTCTACCATGTTTACTAGTTTTGCAGAGGAAGGTGCTGACTCAGCCTTGACAGATGCTCCCAGGGGCAGGAACCTGGAAATGTGAGCTATGTTGATTAACCTAAGGGAAGATGTGATTTTTTTCCCATTGAATTTACAGCTGATTCCTGTTCAATCCATTAGGAATGTGAAAATCATTGCTGTGCTTTAAATATATTATAGATACTCTAGTGATGATATAAAGTAAGAAAAATACTTTTGTTAGTTGTAATATGATACTTTTGTTTACATTGGTGTTTCTTCTGACTCAAAAAAAAATCAGAAGGTTGGAATAAAAATTTCTCTAAATGTATCCTGAGAGACAACACCTGAGCAAACCTCACTATGATAAGAGTTGTCAAATCCAAGAATGGTTTGTTATGGCGTCTAGCTTCGTGCATTGCATTTTCCACTTGCTGGATGACTTGGTGCTTATAAATTAAAAGGTCATTGCTGTGTGTTTTTTTTTTTTCCTGGCCAAAAGTATTGATTTGTAAGTTTGCTTGGCTGTCGAATTAAACTGAATCTAACTGCTGTAAATGTGAATTCATTCACTGAAGAAGAAAAAGAAAAACTGCAGTAGTGTAATGTTTTTGCTGAGAGTGTAAACATGAAAATCATGAAACTCAGAGTTATGTTTCCCGCTGGAATTGTAACTGAGGTCCACTGGGAATATATCAAAGCACATGTAAATAGGTTTTGCTTCACACATAAAAGCCACAGGACTGAGGAACAGAGTCCTTTACAGATGGAGAAGAAACATTCTTATAATTTTTGGGTAGGCCTGCTAAATTAGTTTTTCCACTCTTCTTCACATGTAGATGGCTTCTGTCCACCATTATCCCACCACTATGTTCAAGGCTAGCCTGAAGGTTTTAATAGTGTTAGTAGGATGATATTTTCCCAGTACACCCAAATTTAACTGACATTTTATGTAAAAGCAAGGGGGAAATGAGGGCTCTGTAAGGTCCCTCCAGCCTCTTGCTACAAAAGAAGTGGGGTGAAATCCTGGCCCCATTGAGGTCCATATCAAAACTTCCATTAATTTAAATGGGACAGGATTTCTTGAAGTACAGCAGCTTGCGCTGGAGTCTATGCATATCTGATAACTTTTAAAAAGTCCTGCAAGAAGACTTGTCCAGTTAAGATGAGGGATTTGGAAATGGCCAGACCACCAGCCACAGCATATTTAAATAATGCATTGCATTGGCTCTGTAATATGTACACTCAACTTTTGGTTCATACATTGGTATAGATAATTCATGTACAGGATCAAATGTTTTATACTGGTATTTGCAAAGATACCAGTGTGTGTGTGCTAAGCTAGCAAGATACATAGTCACAGGGAAGATAACATATCTCAGCAGCTGTCCTTCAAAACAGGTCACTCAGTATTATCTTAATGTCATGGGGGACATTGGATATCATCGGATAATTGAGTTTTCAGATAATCGAGGGATATTTTCAGTATGATTATGTAATGCATGTAGAAGATATTACCCTGTTTTGGATCACAGAGAGTTTTGATTAACTGAGATACAGAAAATAGAGGTTGTACTACATTTTTCCTTCTACTTATTGACAGATTTTTGCATGAAAAGTACATTTGAAGAGTTCTATGTGCTAATTTTTCTACAGATCCATTATGTATGAATTAGAATAGTCTGTTTTCTTCTTGATGCATGGGGAATTTTACTTGTGTAAACCCCATTAGTGTTAATGGCAGATATACATATAAATGCCCCACTCATTGAGAGGAAAATAGTTGAGTGCACCTAATTAAACAAAATGAAATGACTTGCGTATATAATATTTACTGTACACTGGGGTTTAGTGCCCTGGTTAAAAGCAGAGATCAGTGAGGAAACTCAAAGTTTGCAAATGTAAATGATTTATTGCAGAGGAAAAAAATTAAAAGATTTAGACAGAGTTGATTTCGCTTTACATCAAGGATGGCATAATTTGCGTGGTCTCAATTTCTCCACGGTGGCTTTGTCCTTTCTGTCTGGTAGCTTTGTGCAGCAAGGCAGACAGTGCTGATTGAACGCCTCATTTCTCTGAAGGGAAGGCTCCATAATACAGTGGAAGGAACTCAATGGGACTTGAATAACTGTGAAGGAGCTGTCTGCTTAAAATACACAAATAGCCGGATCCAAAGTCCACTAAAGTTAATAGAAGCCTTTCAGTGACTTGACCTGACTCTGTCCCAAACCCTTATGTAGAAATTACTCTAAAGAAACCTACAGAGTCTAGTGGAGAATGCTGTTCTTACTACACTCTTTGGACCATCGTATGGAATTCTATATCAGGGATAAAATATACATTAAATGCTAAAGACCGGTTCACAAGCTTATAGAAAAGAAATATTTTTCTACCAAATTCTGTAAGATTTTCCCATAAGGATTAAAACACAGCCGTTTCTTGCAGCTACTCTTTCCTTTTTTCTTATTGATGCTTCTGTTACCCTCACATTTCACTTTTCCTCCCACTTTGGCCAGATCTTCAGCTGGTCTAAGTCAACATGACTAAATTGAAGACAATGGAGCTACGCTGATTTTAGACCAGCTGAAGATCTGGCCTTTTTATCCTCTAAACAAAGCAGAAGAGGAAAATAAATCTTGGGAATTAGAATAATATTTAAGTTTCCTTTGACCTAACCATGTATAACTTGCTACTAAGGTGTGAAAGTAGGTGGATGTGATCTCATTGGTCAACAACCAGTGAATGGACAGAAAGAGAAAATAACATGCTAATGGGTGAGCTAAGTGCTCTAAAATATGATGTGCCTGTTTCTTAGGTACCAGAGACGGGCTTGAACTAGAACACTAGAATCAGACCTCCTTGAACTTTAGGAGAAGTTTGGACCAGTATTCAAATTTTTCAGCTCACGTCCTTGTATTAGATTTACAATATAACAGTTATGCTGTAATTGGTACCCTGCTGTCACATAATGTAAAGTGTTACCCTACATTTAAAACTTGAAAATAGTATTTGAAGTCCATATTCACAGGTAATAAGAGTTCATCTTCATGTGGGGAAAATGAGTTTCAGAATGACAGCTCTCATCTTGTATTTCTCAGTCAGTTCAGCTCTCATGCCTTTCTCAATATGGGCCAGATCCTGCAAATATCCTGGAGCATATTCAGGCAAAATTCCCACTGAAGAAATGAACAGCAGAACTATAGTGATGTCCGTTGAAAAGGTCTGCTCATTACATACAAATGTTTTACTTTAAATTTAGCATTTTCAGACCTTACAATTTTTTATACAATTCTTATTAAAATACTAGAGTATTCTTCAGTAGTGGTAGTGACACTGTTGTAAACAGTGGTGTGTCTGCTCTTCATGTAGAATATTTCATTTAAAAAAATAACATTTATAGCACCTTCCATGCAAGGATCTCTAAGCGCTCCACAAACACCTCACAATCCTCATATTGAGTCAGGTATCCTCATTTTGGGAAACTGGGGCACACATGTGGTGACTTGTCAAAGGTAACCTCGTGAATTAGTTTCATTCTCAAGATTAGAACCTAAGTCTCATGACTCTCACTGCCCTACTGTGATCTTGATTAGAGCTGGTTGAAAAATTTCAAATTCAAAATGTTTGACAAAAAAAAGGTACAAATTTTTAGTGAAAATGTTTGCAAAACATGTTCCTGTTTTTTATCTGTCTCTACTCTTGACCACTAGATCATGCTGCCACCAAGTAATACAAGAAGTCACCGGGACTTGCTTTTGCCAAGTCTTGATTTAGATTAATTGTGCTCCTAATTCAGATCTCTGGTGATCTGCCAGTTGAGTTGACAGTTGAGTCAAGAGTTTGCTCGCTTTTCGATATTTATCACAATCATTTCACATATTTCTGAGCTCTTTTAAAACCAGATTTGCTCATGATTCTTCTCTTCTCTGGCAATATGCTTGGAGACAATTTGTTTAAAGTCATAATGTGCTCCCACCACAGCAGTGGGAAATCTCACTACAATACTTGTGTTGCACTTATTAAAGGGAACCACATTTATTGACTTGTGTTATATTTTTTCCTTAGAAACAAGCCTTGTAAGATGATGGATTGTAATCTAATAGTTGTAGACAGATTGGGAAGAGGGGAGACATGGTTACAGTCATACTCATACTAGAGATACAGTAAAGTATTAGAATTAAATGTCCTCTTCATAAATAAATTATATTTTTTAGAAAAGCACCTCCTGTCATAAATAGATAGCTAAGAGTTAATGTTTCTTTCACCTGTAAAGGGTTAACAAAGAGAACCAAACACCTGACCAGAGGACCAATCAGGAAACCGATTTTTCAAAGCTCAGGGAGGAATTTTTTTTGGGTCTGTGTCTTTTGTCTGTCCTCCGCTATGAGAGGCTATCTTCTATCTTCAAGCTTCTAATCTTCAGTTTCAAGTTGTGAGTACAAAGGTAGCAAAAAATGGGCTTTTATATGTTTGTTTTGTATTTTACATGTGTGTAGTTGATGAATGTTTAATTGTATCTCTTTTTGATAAGCTGTTATATCATTTGGTCTTTTAAGTAATAGCCCTGTGTATTGTCAACTTAATGCAGAGATCAATATGTTCATGTGTTTTTTCTTTCTTTTTATATAAAGCTTTCTTTTAAGACTGTTTGAGGTTTCTCTTCGGTAGGCTAAGAACGAAGGGAGGAGATTCTCTTTGTTTAGATTCACGGAGGGTAAGCTCTGCAGCACCAGGGAATTGGTGGGAGGGAAGAGAGATAGAATCATTTCTGTTTCCTTGTATTTGGTTTGTCTCTTTGTGGAATAGAGGAGACATGCTTCTTGTATTGATGTAAAGAGATTGCATCAGTACTCTCAGGTTAGCCCAGAGAGGAAAGTCTGGGTGGGAGAGAGAGGGGAAGGAAGTGGGTTATTTCCCTTTGTGGTAAGACTCAGGGCTTCTGAGTCTTGGGGTTCCCCAGGGAAGGGTTTGGGGAGAGCAGAGGGAGCCAAAACCCTGGAATTTTTGGCTGGTGGCAGCGAGATCAAATCTGAGCTGGTAATTACGCTAAGGTTCAAATCGGAGTAGGAAAGCTATGACACCTCCCCATTTGAAAAGTCTGCCACTGTGGGAAAGCAGAGGCTGAAGACCTATTCTTTCCTCTGCCTGCCCCCATCCCCTTAAGAGTTATCATCAAGGGCAGTTGGCAGGTAGCTGATCTGTATCCCATCACAATTAGCCCATCAGACATGGTAAGTATCTAACCTTCTTCATTGCAAGGATGAATGATTAATGAATGCATAGGCTTTATGTAGAGTAATTCAAAGCTGCAGTGTAATCACTTTGATAAGATTAAGATGCTGTTTGACATTTTAATAAGAATAAAACAGGCATTTGCTTGGTAGGACATGATCTGGAAACATTGTGGTCACAGGTAAACCAATACACAGTATGAGTTATCCAATTGCTTTATAAAATGCTATTGTGAGTTATTTGCACTTTAAATACCAGATATTGTATGTTTGTGAGCAATATATGGCATTTATCTGCTGATGTGTTATGCTTTTCCAGAGACTGAAAGAAGACAAGAGAAGAAAATCATCTACATATAAACCCAAGGTGTGTGGGAAAACTCTGCAGTCTAAGCCACAAAAGCCTTGGGCTGCAGGTGATATCTAAGTTATTACATATTATTCTTGTGGTTATGAACTCCTGAGGTCCCTTCCAACCCTAATAATCTGTGATTTCTATGAATGTTGTAAGTATTTGAAGATGGGGTGTGTATGTTGGTGGCTCTAGTCACCAGCTGGGAATAGAGAGTCCGCCATGCCCAGGTTAGGTTTTGGTCCCTTTCTTCAGGGTATTGTTTATTGCTTCCACAAAGAAAAGTGTGTGCAAAAAGTAACACAAACAGTCTGGTTAGGAGTTCTGATTCGGGTCCTCTGGTTTCTGATAGCTACCTGGTAGGGCCCTTTCTGACCCCAGGTGGCTCCACAGTATTGGTCGGTTTGCCTGTAGCCTCCAGTTCTCGTTACCAGAAAGTATTCTTTCTCTCTTAGTTTCCCCTTCCCTTCACAGAGATGAGTTCTTCTTCATATTGTCCAGCCGAGAGAGTGGGCCAGCATAAGGTTCTGGTCAGCTGATTCCCAGCGCCTGTCTGCTGGGCTTCTCTCTGAGGCAGGGTCAGCCGCTCCATTACCCTTCTTCCCCACTGGGCTATTAAAGGGGCAGATAGGGTGACCAGACAGCAAGTATGAAAAATTGGGACAGGGGGTAATAGGACCCTATATAAGAAAAAGCACCAAATATCAGGACTGTCCCTAAAAAAATCAGGACATCTGGTCACCCTAGGGACAGATCATCCTGTAACAGGGAGAGCTACATGTTGTTTGAGCATCCATCTTGCTTGCTCAATGGAGATTATAATTCACGTCTACTTATCTGTGCACATGAAAGAGAAAATCATTAGGAGTGATACAAATTGCTAATACATATAATTTATGCAGACAAGTACAAGTGAGTACTAAGTTACACTGAATCAGAAATACAAACCTTTGACAAACAGATCCCTGAATTTAAATTACTTTGCAGTCAGTAACATATACTGGTTTACAAAAATATTTATTGCATCTCTCTTTCTCTGGCTCATATATATCTTTGGGTTCCACTTCACTTCTTTGTATTGTGTTATGGTATTTTTGTCAGCTGAATCATGCCTTCTTATGAAATGATATGATATAGTGTGGTTATATTATGATGTCTGAACAAAAATGCCAAATGAAACTGCAGGTCCTATAGTTACAAGTCACATTACAGACATCCATGAAATTTCCTCTTGTTTGATATGATATACATGCTTTGCACTGAAAGCACATAAAAAAAATCTGGAAACAAGAAAACATGAGGCCAAAAAATGGCATCGCTTTATAATAGGTAACATTATTACCAAGTATGGCAAACCATAGTGATTTCATATGTTTGACACAAAGAAAATGAAACTATATTTCTTATTACAAAAAGAAAGGTATACATGTACCATAACTTTTGAATGATGAAATTAAGGATATTATCCTATAATTTATTATTGTGTGTACATAATAAATCACATGAAAACAAATTTGGAGTTAAAATATGATTGGAAAATGTTTTACTTAATTGTTTCTCTGAATATTTGAATCTGTTATTCTGAAATGTAGTGAGCCAAGGTCTGCAATGCATTATTTCCCATGCACTCCTGCTGAAGACAATGGTGTATGGAATATAAATCAGGAAAGAGTTTGACCTACTTTCCTAGACCCACAAAAGGATTTAGGTGCCTGACTGCCACTCTAGGCACCTAAATCCAAAATTTTGATCCCCAAATCTCCTGCTCCACTGCCACCTACAGGTATAGTTATCTGATGTCCCTATGTACGTAAATTTCTGCTGGAACAGTTCCCTAGGCACCAGCAAGTGCGTGCACAACTGCTTCAGTCTCGGCACCTGGGCAACTAGCTCATCCCTAAGTTCCCATGAAAAGAGGAGTCCATGTCCAGTTCAAGGAGAGTCCATGAAAGCCCCGGGTATAGTGGACAAGAATGATAGATTTCAACTAGATTCTGTGTTCCCACGTCCATTAATGTCCAAGTATAAAAGGGCAATAAAGACCCCTCAAAACCCCCCAAAAACAAAACAACCCTGCACATTTATGAAAACTAAATCAAATATTGTTTTCAAAAGCTATTGGGAAGTTTGATATATTTGCACAGGCTATTTCAACACCCCTGAATGATGCTTGTGTGTGTTGGGAATAGAAAAGCGAGTGACAATGGGGAATCATTTGATCCAAATAGGGACACAGCTGTATTTCTAATGGGATTTAGTCCTCCCAATAACAAAAATTCTTTCAACCTGCCTTAAAGGAGCTGTGAACCTATCGTTAAGTCATGTGCGTATAAATACAGCAGCTGCTATTGCTTATGAGATTGAAGAGTTCTGCAGGGGCTCATGAACACATGCCAAATCATGATGGTATTCTGGTCCTGTGAGATTTTCGTGCAAAAGCGGCGACAGAGGTCATGGATCAAATGTAAGGGTCTGACATGAATTAAGAAAGATTAATGAGTCTGGACACAAATTAATTGAGTTCTTATCAGATAAGCAGCCGGTTCTCACTAACACTTAATTTCAACATGATAAGAGAAGAAGATATACTGAGATCTCCATTATCATTATTTAGATGAGAATACTAGTAATGTCTAATATAAAATCTTGTCAAGTGCTTACACCATCTCAAACCCTGGTTATTTTTCCAAGCTCAACATTAACTAAAAAGGTGTTGCACGTTATATCAGCTACTCATGTTAAATGCAGACAACGTCAGAAAAACTTTGTATACTGGAAATGCACTGGTTTCTTGCACAATTGTAGTGTGAGATAGATGAAACAGTATGTGAACTATGGGAGGAGAAAAATTATGTGGCCAGGAAAAGCATATTATAATCTGTTATCAGTAAAGTTTTTTATTTTTTTTCATATTAATTAAACTTAAAATTCTCTTTAAAGGAGGAATATTCCTCCACTCTCCTGTGAGATTGCTGAATCAAGGTCTCAAAGTTAGCTTTCAATGAATGATCAAAACTTTACTGATACTAGATCATCTATGAAGTGGTCTGTAAACTGCATGTCTGGAGTCAAGAGATGGCACAATTTAGACACCACCAATGTGGATTAGTGAAAGACACAAGGCTAGTGAAAAGAGACATGAGATAAAGATTTTCTCAAAAAGTCTTTTCATTTAAAATAGCACATCAGTCTTTTAAGTGACTTTCTCAATTGTTTGATTTTTGTCAAAATTTGACTCAGCATTTTTGTTATTTTTTCATTGGCCCGAATGGTCTGAATTTTGAGGGGGGGGGGGCGCCTGAAATAATGTACATACATTGTGATGCAGTAACAGCTGTGCATGAAGCTGATGGAATTTTTCCATGAAATGCTCATTTTCTTTTGCTTTATCCATCTCTATTTTTATTTGAAAAGTACTCTTAGGAAATTGCATGCAAAACCTGCGTAAATGTTGTGTGGTGAAGTCGTCAAAAATCAGGAGATGATAGAAATAGAAGGTATGTAATTAAACATATCAAATTAATGGTGAATGTGCAACCTTAACTCGGGGATTTTCTGCCTTTTCTGTGCTTAACCAAATGACCCTATCTTCCTACTAATACAGTTTATGGAATTAGCTGATAATGTGAAATGAGGGATAAATTCTGCTTTGTTGCAGTGTGTAAATCCAGAGAAATTTCAGTTCAACTAGTGAATTACAGAATGGAACTGAGAGCAGAATTTGGCTCAGACATTTTGTATTTTTGGGAAAATACAAATGAGAAATGGGAAGGACCTTTTGCTTAGAAGCAGGAGTTTTGTTTTTAAGTTTTTTTTTGTTTTTCTGTATTTTTGCACAAACATAGTAAGTTGTTCACAGCTATTTTCACATTGATTTAATGTAAATATAATCTTTGGACCCATTCTAGTATATCCAAGGACTGAAATGATAGCCTCTGATGCTCTTTAACATCCTGGTTTCTAAATGTAACTAAAATAAACATATACCTCTTGAATGAAGGAAAGGCAATTAAAAATCCATTACAAATTTAAAAAATATGCAAGCAAAAATGAATGTTCAGCATTGTGTCTACTTGAAACAGTTGCATATGCAAATAAGTAGAACTATTCGCTTGCAGATACAACTGTTTGTGCATACAATTGCAGTAACTGTTTGTGCATATTTGGCATATAACTTCTTGTAGTTTTGGAAATTGATCTCCTATATGTTTCCAAAATGAAGGCTTGGTTATATATCTTAAGAACTGCAGTTCTGCACTCCATAGGTATGTGAGTGATGGTGGTAGTGAGGGCGAGGTGAGGTAACAAATAAGTGTGCTACCAAGCAATGGAATGTGGAGATGGAGATAATGAAGATACTGCAGTACATGCCTTCTCCTAACTCTATCAATGGCCAGCCTCACATACTCACTAAACAAGAATTAGAAAATAGGCACTGCAAAACTCCAACATGAGAGCAGGGATGAGGAGCACTTGCATAATGTAACCCTCTATGAGCACTCAGCAGGGAAGGAACAAAGCCAGCCCTGTTCTCCCTTCCTGTGGTTCACAGTCAACAGCACTCCCCAGACAAGTGTGTCAGAGGTGTTGATCACAAAGCACTTTACAATATGAATATTGTCACCCCCAGTTTACACCTGAGGTGAAATGACTTACCAACGAAAGTGAATGCATCCTCTTTTTTTTTCTTAAGGATCTGAAGGATGCTTTTCATTTCCAAAAGAGGAAATCCATACTCATTGACTAAAGTCACATACGTAGTAGCTTTAGCATCTATTAGCTGAAAGGAAAATACATCCATTTACCTGGCAGAGCAAGTTTTTGGGGTTTCGGACGCCGTAATATTCAGTGGCAATATAATATTCAATGACAATACAGAAGCATCACACAGTTAATCTAATTATGGGTAAATACCCGGTTGGAAGATGCTTCCAAGTCTTTCAAGTGATTTAAATAAATATTGTTGGCAAAATAATTTTAAAACTTTTAAATGAATTAGAATTCTGTTCCATTCCACCCTCTCTTAGCCTGAGTAAGACATGAAACCTCTACTGGTTTCTCCCCTGTGAAAGAAAATTAGATGGGCCAATGTCATGTCTGGATTCCAGTGAGCAGGATCAAGCTTCTGAAGCCTTAGTAGTAATAATAATAATGAAAATATTGTGTATACTGAGGCGATCCCATCCCTATTAAAGCCTAGCACAATGCATAAATAACTTCTATCGGCCAGCCAAGAATTGCTGGAGAAAGATAGAAAATTACAGGAAAAACTAGAGAAGATAACAGAAATAGAGTAACTGAAACATTCACAGTCCGGTGAAACATTGTGGACAGAATTATCCGTTTAGATTTTTATCTTTCCAAAATATTCTCATTCCAATCTTCTATCTGCGGTAAGTTTCACGGACCTAGAAAGAGGATACGTAGGGTCAGATCCTCAGCTGATATGAGTAGGCATAGTTCCTTTGAAATCAGTGGTGTATGGCCAATTTACACTTGCTGAGGATCTGGTCCATTTAAACACAAGTAAATCATTATAATAAATGTAAAAACAATTTTTTGTTCCCTGCAATAAACCTATGTTTTTATAATCCAAGTAGCATGGAGCATGGAAATATTTTATCAATCTACCTTCTATCAGGATGACATCAAATGGCTTAGATACAGTAAGTAACTTCTTTGTTTTCTAACATCACCTACTTTTGGGGTTCGTCACACTTGCAGAAATTTTTTGAATTCTTATTCGTAGCTGTGTGTAAAATCCTAGCATTTCCACTGCTGCTTGTTAGTGCACATTTTGGACAATGTTAACATC
The DNA here is from genome assembly GCF_003597395.2 of Chelonoidis abingdonii. NCBI lineage: Eukaryota > Metazoa > Chordata > Testudines > Testudinidae > Chelonoidis > Chelonoidis abingdonii. The sequence continues at coordinate 33,095,070 of NC_133775.1, forward strand.
ATTTTAAATATTCAGGACAAGTGAGGAACTTGCTTTAAGTCCTTAGGAGAAGCTAAAAAGACTATTAACAAGCCAACTCCATAAAAAACATCTGTTCCAGTCATGCTGCTGATTTTTTATTAGTCCTTCAAATCCGTAGCAAAGATCTCTAGAGCAAGAAAAATGCGTTAGTGTGGAGTGCAATTTCCAATTTCTTAGCTAACCTGTTTTTGTTGATTCATACATATGCATGATTCAGTGCTGTTCCTGAATACAAACAAAACAAAACAAAACAAAACCCTTTTGGGCTGTACTTTGTTTATTTTCCTTGAAATGCCCTTGAAATTTCATTTGCTCAGCGAAACCAAACAAATAATTGCATACTAAAAGGAAAATGAAGACTAGCAAGCTAAATAATTTGTAACATCAAATATTTCTCTGCTGTGGTTAACATTTTCAGTGAGGAGAAAGTCAGCAATAAACAGCCCAATGTATCTTAAATGCAGTAACTAATATCAATGTCAAATGCATGAAGTGAAAATACCTTAGGATATGCTTTCAGACTTCTGTTATTTTGCTGTTAAATGGAATATGCTATATAACTATAATAGTAGTCATACTTGTTATATTTTCCCTGCTCTCTAAAGAATACCAATGTAACCATAATGCAGCTTACATCTTTTACTAGTCAGTCACGTTTTTATGTGGATCTTTATGAATGCTTTTAAAAGGTTACACTGTGAAAGCAAATTTATCAGTATTTATACATCAAATGTAATATACAAAGCCAAATTTTTGGTGATTAGGGACACATGGTTCCTCTATTGTGTACTTGATTGTAAATATGAAAATTAGTTATGATTTGGGGCCCTGTAAAGCTCTTCTGTGTGAAAAAAGGGACATAAACCAGTTTGAAGCTGAGTTTTTAACAATGTCTTTGCTAAACACAGTGGAACAAATTTACCTGTGATGTAATGCTGTAGAAATCAGTGGAGTTTAGAGCTGGGATGGATTTGGCCCTTTTTAACGTAAATTGCACTCATTTCCCTCAGCACAACAGTATGAGACTTCATGTGGTGATAAGCACTTTTCACCATGTACCAAGTGTGAAATGTTGTTGAAAATAAAGTTTGTAATTAAAATTGGTGTTTCTAAGTCAACTGCTGGCAGTGACCATCTTGCTGAGACATGGTATCATTTGTGACACCAGCAGTGTATGGGAGCTCAGTGGAAAAGGAGATTGTAAGCCAGCCCCTGTCCTGCTAAAACTCTAGGCATATTTAAATGCAGTGGTGAAAGTTTACACAGTAACCTTCTCTTAGGATAAAATTCACTTCAGCTACACATGGGCTGACTCTTTGGACTTTATATCTGTCACTGCCATGCACTAGGGTTGTAAAACCTCTTTCCACAGTCTGAGGCCAGGCTATAGGGCTACAATGCAGCCTGCCTTTCCCCTCGTCATTACAGTCAATGAGCTGATGCTCTTTTATGCCACTTGTACAATGTGTTAGAGACATCCTGGGTGAATTCCTGGCCCCACTGAAGTCAGTGAGATTTTTGTTATTGACCTCACTGGGGCCAGGAATTCACCCAGGGGACCCATGTAGTAATGGATACTGTGTCCCCAGTGCTGCCCACTGATCTGGCCTATGTGTCTGGATTGCAGTGGAGAAAGCCCTTCAGAAGCACATGGGCTGTTGAGGCTCCACTGTTCTCCCCACTCTCCATGCAAGCCCACTGTGCCATGTGTGAGCTCTCTGAGTTAGTGAATTTCACCTCTAATTATGAAACCATTATTAAGGGAGTATGAAAACTGGCTTTGAATCTCTTACACTGAGCTCCCATGCTGCCAGTCTAGAAAAGCGATGTCACCTTTCTGCAGGATGCCCATGGCTCGCAGAAGGTTCTGAAAGGCCAATTTTTAATTAGGAGTGTTTATTTTCAAATGCATTTCAAAAATATTCCTCTCACCAAGCTGAGTTTCAGGCTGCTGGGCTTGGGTTATAGCTTTCTTGAGCAGCAGGGAATTAAGACAAGGGACTCTTTTTATTATCAGTCAAAACAGATTAAATAAGTTTCCAAATATTTAGTACATCATCCAACAATTAAGCTACAAGGACTCAAAATAATAAACCACAATAAAAAACCTGCCCTCTCCAAAAAAGTTTAGAATTACATTATTTACATTTCTGTTTAGCGCAAGTAACACGACACTAAGGACCTGAATCAGCAAAATCCTAAAGCACCTGCTTTATTTTAAGCACCAAAGTCAATGGATATTCATATGCTTAAAGTTGAGCATATGATTAAGGCTTTATTTCAGCAAGGTAGTTAAAAATGTGCCTAACCTTAAGCAAGTAAGTAGTTCCTTTGATTTTGAGGCCTATGTCAGTGCTTAAAGTCAGGGAGGTGTTTAAGAACTTTGCTGAATTAAGGTCTTAGCTGCGTACTTTGCTTGAGTGGGTGACTGAGCAACTTTCTGAGTTATTCTTCTCATTATTGAATTTCCAATTTTAAAACTTTTTTCTTGTTTTGGTTTATTTTATTTTGTTCTCTTGTCCTTGTGCAGCCTTTCATTGACCGGTACTTGACAGTTTGCACAGATTTCCCTTAGAAATCTTCATGGTTGTTTTGTAAAAATTCTTGGTCAGTCCTCATCTAATGAATAATTGTTTGGATGATAACTAAAACTGTATGTTTGTCCCTGCCATGGCTTCCATAACAAAAATATTTCTATGAGGTTTTTATAAAAAAAAACAAACTCATGATCTTGATCACTCTTATCAACCCTCTACTGAGACAAAGTAGATGAAGTAATGTCTATTCTTGGACCAACTTCTGTTGGTAAGAGAGACAAGCTTTTGATCTTACACCGATGTCGTCTTCAGGTCTTTCTCACCGACAGAAGTTGGTTCAGTAAAAGACTTACCTCACTCATCTTAGCTCTCTGATATCCTGGGACTGACACGGCTACAAAACTGCATACAACTGTCTACTGAATAAAACTGTAAGTTTTTACAAATTTGCCTCTGAGAGAGAGAGTAGGCTTTTAAATTGTTTTAAACTGGATAATTTAGCAACTTACAAAGTGCTTTATTAAAACAAAGTATTACTAGCTAGTGTTCTTATTATATATTTTATATAAATTCTATGCATATTTGGGTGATTTTATTATTGGTATATGCTTCTATGGCAGTTTCCTAATACTTTTCTAATAGAAAATATCATTTTAATTAAGATGGTGTGTGCCGTGACTTCACTTGTTTTTTAATCTAACATTTTGACACGTGAATTTTTTGGTATGACAAAAATATGATTTTCCCAATTTTTTGCCAGCCTTATTCTTAATGATATTAGAGTCTTCCCTTGAAGATGAATCTGTCCTATGAAACAGCTAAACTCAGTGCAAGAAAATGTTGGGGAAGAACCTGTGGTCACGGTATATATTGGTACAATGTTGTCAGGGACCTGAGAGATCCTGGAAGCAAAATTTAGATGGTTAGAGAGAATGCCTAGAGCTCCCATGGCAGCTTTATTGGAAATGCTTGCATTTCCAGCTAGATAGTGGTAGAAATTCAACATCTTGAATTGTGTTATGTGCAGTTCAGCCATATTGAAGGGTTTGACTCTATAAGTGCCTCTTTAACAATGTGAGCCGATTAAAAGCAAAAATAGATGAAGTAAAATGGCTGGCAAAGGAAGGAGACCTTCACACAACAGGTATTAGTGAAATATAGTGGAATGACAGAATCAGTGAACTATCCATAATAGCTGAATATAATCTATACGAGAAGGACAGAGGAGACCATAGGGGTGGAGGAGAAATGCTGCACCTGAAGCATTCCATGAAATCTGTAAAGATGCTCCCATGACTGTAATTGCTGGCTTGACTACAACATTTGCCTTGAGAGTTTGTGATGCAGTTAGCATAGTTCCCAGCACTACTGCACTTCTGTGCACAACTTCTTACACAGGATCAGGATTAGGCCTTCTGAGCCAAAGTGGGGGTTGATACAGTACAAATATACTAGTAGAATTACACTGTAGGTTTTCAGATCTGACTGAGTGTGCAATATTGTGGGATATCAAAGGCAATAAAATCTTATTGAGCAGTAATAATGGGCAACTTAAACGATCTAAAAAAAACCTGGTCAAAATTGTCATGTTGGGACTATGTTTCAGAGGATGTAATTTCTGAACTTCTTAAATGATCTACTCTGATCTCGCTGTTGCTGGAAAGGGTGTATTAATTGCCGATTTTGGTTATTCTTTCTATTAACAGATCTATATGTATGGACATATAAGTTCCATTCATCTTCCTAATGTCTCTGCATTCGAGGTGGCTTAGTACTTTACTCCATCTTAGAGGCAGAATATTTTTTTATTCTGACATAGTGTTTCTTTCAAACACGTCTTAGTTAGTAGACTGTGTGTGTGTGTGGTGCAATGGGCTGAAAAACTCCCGTTTTTGGCCTGTCTATTTCTTCTGTTGGAGATCTGTAGAGGCCAATATGGATATAGGCTTAGCCAATGGAAATCTTTATACAGGGCATGGAAGCATCTGGAGCAGGATTATTTTCATAATGCAACAGCAATAAGTCATTATTTGTTCCACTCATATCAGATCCACTCTGTGAATCTGATGGGAGGATGTCTCCCTTGGGAATCTCATCCTGCATCTCTTACTCACTCATGAAGAATTGTGTGTGAGAGGTGAGATGGATTTGACCCTTGGTAATTAAGATCACTTACCTTTAATATGTTTGTAATTTTGAACAGAAGAACTAGTCATGATGACTTAGGACCATTCGGTTTACAGGATTGTTTTCATGCTTCTGTGTGAAAAGTGGGAATGAAGTATGAAACAAACCTTTTAATGATACCCCTGCTCATGAACCACTCCTATTTCCTTATTAATAAATGAACATTTTCCTTTTCTCCAAGGTGGTGCTGGAACCTAGGCAAAAAGTTAAGAACATACAAATAGCTAAACCGATTGCAGGTTTGGTAAGCTTCTGTGCTTTATCTATGATGTTCTATAGCTGTAATTTGGACTGGGGCCTACACCAGGCTAAGCCAGCCATATCCAAAACGTAGCCAGTCTTTAATTCCTAAAATACGATACCTACAAAGTTCAGGAAAATCTAATGCATATGTCAATCTGAACTTTAAATTCCTGTGAAAAAACTTGTCCTTAGAGCTTCAGAAAATAAATATTTTTGCCACGTGGCAGTGGTTGTGAAGTAAATATGTCCCGCTGCTCTGATCTTACATCCTGTCACATTAATGTTTCAAAGCACTCAATATAAATATTAAAACTAATAGCTTCGCTCTTCAGCTATTACTCCATCGTTCCCTGAAATCATCATAAAACATTCAAAGCCTTTTAGAACATTTACACACTTGAATCTGATGGTGGGGAAAGGAGACTAACAGAGCACAGCTCGCAAGCTTAAATAATAGTGAAAAGCTGTTTATGGAATATACTTTATTTATTCATCATTTCAAGTAAAGTTTCAGTTTTGATGTGTGGGGGGGAGAATCAAAGTATAGCTGTCAAGGGAGCAGGCTGAAATATTGCTTTTCTGTACTGAGAAGTAGTGTGAAAATAAATAAATAAAAGCAAAGTCCATGAGAATCTCAGTCCAAGGTCAATCAATCTTAGGACTATGGGTACGTAAACAGCTAATGGATTGTAAAGACACATACCAGTGTTATGAATTTTTAACTAGCAACTCTTCAGCACAGACCCCTATAAATCAATGATGACTTATTGCCTGGATCAATTATGCAAACTTTAAAACATTTAATGACAGGTAATGAACAAGTCTCTAGTGTCCACCAGTCAACAGTGTTTTGCAGTTGTAGTTACAACTAGTTTAGTGAAAAGTCTGCAGGAAGCCATTCCTCAAAAATGATTAAAGACTAAAACCTAAGATTATGCGGAAGTGAAAAAGCAGGTTGCATTTTTCTTCGTATGTACCTTTAATAGGTAGGAAAGTGGACTGTGTGGCTAATGTATTCATAGGTATGTATGTTTTGTTTTACATGTTGCATATACTTTTATCAGGAAACCTGCCTTCCTGAACTTTATATTTCACGTTTCTGCAAGGTGATATAAATATGAAGAGTAGTATCATTTTCAAGGAAAAAAGATAATGCTCATTTTAGTAAAATAAATCGTTTCTCATTATAAAGGTTTATTTTGAAAGTTATAGTAACGAGAATAAAATGAACAAAATAAGGAGGATAGTATACTGTATTGCATCCAGCCCAGTGTAAAAAGTGAGTGCAGGAAGAATAATACAGGGGGAGATTTATGGAATAACTAGTGGCATTAAAGTGCTTTAATTGCTTATTAAAATTATTATCCAATGAAAGATGGAGGAATTTTTGTGGATTTTTGAACATAATTATTTTTTATAGTTTAAACATTAACCTTACTTTTAGGCAATTGAAGATAATTCTGTAGATTATGGAAAAGTTTTAAGTTAAACATGCCATTCAAGAGCAGGAACAGGTCTCTAAGCCACTGAGACAAGTGCCATATTTCTCTGTTAACTTAGTTAAGGCTTTTCTCAGATTGAATAGGGACTCCTGGCTGAATCAGTAAATGAAGTAAGTCCTCTTATTTGAAAGCACCTAACTTTCTAAAGGGGGATGGACTAATAAAAATGGGGAGATCTGAAGTGAGTTTGGTCTTTGGTCTGAAGAATCAAAGATTAAGTATGTCTGGAATAGGGCAGATTTATTTTAAAATATATTCATCATGCAGAAACAGTGGTTACAAGGTGTTCCAGGATTATAAAGCAATATCAGTTAATCTTAGCTGTTTAAATGTGCAAGTAAAGAAATATATTTTTTCTAGTTACTACTGACATCAATTCCTGAAAGCGCACACAGAGCACAATTCCGCCACTCTTACTTATGTTGAATCGTACCTTACTCCGCTTGTTGTCCTGTTGGTTGCAAGTAAGGTACTTCTTGATGTGGGCAAGTGTAGTAGAACCAGGCTGCTAGCAAACAAAGTTTTGCAAGGCATTCAAGGGAAACTAAAGCCACTGAAGAATTTAACAAGAGTAGAAAACAGTCAAGGGATCTGTACTGATTATAAATGACAACAGCTTTTTATTTATTGATCTGGACACAGATTAGCTTTCTTTGCTTGGTATTTGTTGTGGTTTCATCTGACTTGATGTAGGAATTTCAGAAGCTGTGATATATGGATTGAAAGTTTGTTTCGTTTCATCAGGTTCTGTAAGTGCCTCTGTATCCTCCTCTGTGAACCTAAATATTTTCTATTCTGTAACTGTGTACAACAGTATTTGGCAAGAGGGAAAGTTTCTTTCCATCTCCAGCAGTGGAAGAACAGAACCGTAACAAATCTGTGCTAAATTCTTGTAGTGGCCCTCTCTGTACTGATATAGCTGACCTCACATTTTAAGTGTAGCTATAAACATGAGGTAGCAGGACGTAATAATACAAATGACTGAATAAGTTCAGAAGACTTCTAGTGAAAGAAGAAAGGCCTAATACCTAATATCACATATTGTGTGATGAAACGTATGCAAGATAGGCAAAGGATGGCATTCAGAATATAGACCGCTACCACGACAGGATTCTTTCTGCTTGGGAATGTTAAACTCTCCTGGAGTATTACTTGTGCTCTAAGGTAGTTTGAATTCTCTCCAGCTGCATCCATAATCATTATTCCTCTTACTATAATAAACTTTGCCCAATACAAGGTGGAGAGGAAGCTACCATTAGTATTTGTTAAGAAACTCCAGAAGAACAATTAGGCCACATTTTTGCCATGGTCAGCCTTTTATATTGTCATCTCTCACCCTGGAAAAACATGACTTTTCAATGATATTAGGGTACCATGAGATTCCTGTTCAAATTTCTGTAAACTTTCTAGCCTCTTACTTAGACTGATATTTCAGACCACTCATTATTGTCAGTGTCAGAAGTTATATCAGTATCTGCAGTAGTCACAGCATCTGCTGGTGAAGTTCTCCATCTTTACCTGTTAAAACTATCAATCCTTTTGCATGGTCACTATTCAGGTTCAGTCACTGGTTGTTTAGAGCATTTGTACCTGTACTGAAAGTGTCATCTGAATTGACCCACGGAGGGGGGAAATCTTAAAAATATTACCAGAGGCAGGCCATAATTTTCATTTTAAAGATTAGTATACCAAGAAATTACCTCTCAGACCAACTCTCTATTTTGCTAGTTAATTAGGTATTGAGCACAGAAAAGGCAGATAGTGCTGGGCTAGTGGATGTTTGCAACTGAATTTAGAGAAAACAGTGATTTTGCACTTGTCAGCTCTGACCCACCATTGAGGGGAACAGCTGCTGGAAGTGATGATAGAAGCAGAAGAAGACACAAGATCTTTGTGTTGTTTCTTCTGGTTCCTATCTTTTGACTTTATCTGATAGACTTCGGAGTTTCATCGGGACCTCTTTATATTGTTTTCTTCCTGACTGACACTTTTGGGTTATTCTACAATGTTGGATCAAGTAAGGTAGGTAAGATCGAGTAAGAGGACTCTTTCATGTTGGAAACTCATTGTCAGGTTTGCTACATAAAACATCCATTCATTTCATAACAAAAATAGCACCAGCTCTTTTAACATCTTGTGCTAAGCATTTCAGTATACTTCTTAGAAGACTGATGGACAAGATAATTTGACTGACACCATCCTAGTTTTCCCTGACATCCTACATACATGCAAAATCTGACAGTAGCACTGCATACATCTCCACCACTCTGAAGTTTCAGTAAATGTTTCTCGTGTATTTCTGTACATTGCAGATGCATAACTTAGTGCTCTTCCTCCAGCCTCTGTCAAAAATCCATACAGTTGGCATGCCCTGGCCTAATCTGTACAGTAAACCTTGTGTAGTGCCCATTTTGACACTAGTGACAGAGTCATTTGAACTGAACTCATGTAAATGACCATTGGTCACATACATATACACACAGTATGGATTTCTGCTAACCACATACATGTTTTCCAGCAGATGATTTGATAAAATAATTCAGAAACTTCTAAAAGTACTGTCTTATGAAATGGATTGCAAAGGCATAGGCTCAGAAGACACCCATTCCTCTCAAAATCCACCATTTCACCCTCCTCCTCGAGATCTCCTCAGGTCACCAGGAACCCAGGACAGCTTCCTCGGAATTCTGGACACACAGGAGTCAGACAGCACAGACGGTGAGTTCAAAATTCCCTCCAAAACACTGGAGGGACATGTGATCCCATAAACAGGGAGGAGGGCAAAGCAATCAAGGGGAAGAGAGAAGTAGTAGAGCTGCATCTTCTCTCACACACACACATGCGCACACACTCTCTGGGTCACACACACACTCCCACACCATGGGAGCTGAACCAGGGCTGCCCTCCCCCGGGCCTCCTCAGCTCCCTTGAGGACATGGTGATCCAAGGGCACTTTGGACAAAAAGTCAAATCCACTCCAAACACCTTCCTCTGTTGAAAAACACACACACACGCACTCCAGGACCACACAGCAGCCTTGATTTGGAAGTGAAGACATTATAGACCCTCCACCACTCTCCAACACAATACCTCCCCGGGCACCCTTCCCATCCTGCCCCACACCCCCCGACCACCCCCCCACACACACACAACAACGCAAAAGGACATGCAACGGTTGGAACATTCACCACTATCACAGACAGAGAGAAGAGGAGAAGAAGCAGAAACTCATAATCGGACACAGCAGCAGCAGCAGTTCAACAGAGATGCCTGCACCCAAAAACAGCCACAGCACACACCCTCCAGCCAGCCCAGGGAATGGACTGCACCACTTCATGAGGGCCACACACAATTGGAGGAGGAGGTAAGCAAGAGCATATGGAGGAGATCAGGGAACAGGCAAAGACAGACATAGAGGGATTGCAAGAAGGGGGCCATATGGGGGAGAGTACTCTCCCATAGTATTCTTGCCAGCAAGTTAAAGAAATATGGATTGGATGAATGGACTATAAGGTGGATAGAAAGCTGGCTAGATTGTAGGACTCAATAAGTAGTGATCAACCAGTTGGCAGCCGGTATCAAGCGGAGTGCTCCAGGGGTTGGTCCTGGGGCTGGTTTTGTTCAACAACTTTATTAATGATCAGGATGATGGGATGAATTGCATCCTTAGCAAGTTTGCAGATGACACTAAGCTGGGGGGAGAGGTAGATATGATGGAGGGTAGGGATAGGGTCCAGAGTGACCTAGACAAATTGGAGGATTGGGTCAAAAGAAATCTGATGAAGTTCAACAAGGACAAGTGCAGAGTCCTGCACTTAGGACGAAAGAATTCCATGCATCTCTACAGGTTGAGGACGGACTGGCTAAGCAGCAGTTCTTCAGAAAAGGACCTCGGGATTACAGTGACCAAGAAGCTGGATGTGAGTCAGCAGTGTGCCCTTGTTGCCAAGAAGGCCAATGGCATGCTGGGCTGTATTAATAGGAGCATTGCCAACAGATTGAGGGAAGTGATTATTCCCCTCTATTTGATGCTGGTGAGGCCACACCTGGAGTATTGCATCCAGTTTTGGTCCTCCCACTACAGAAGGAATGTGGACAAATTGGAGAGAGTCCAAAGAAGGGCAACAAAAATGATTAGGGAGCTAGGGCACGTGGGGGAGATCTATGTTGGATATTAGGAAACACTATTTCACTAGGAGGGTGGTGAAGCACTGGAATGGGTTACCTATAGAGGTGGTGGAATCTACATCCTTAGAGGTTTTTAAGGCCTGGCTTGACAAAGCCCTGGGTGGGATGATTTAGTTGGTGTTGGTCCTGCATTGAGCAGGGGATTGGACTAGATCAGTGATTCTCAAACTGGGGCCACCACTTGCGTAGGGAAAGCCTCTGGCGGGCTGGGCCAGTTTGTTTACCTGCCCTGTCCACAGGTCCGGTCGATCATGGCTCCCACTGGCTGTGGTTTGCCGTTCCAGGCCAATGGGAGCTGCTGGAAGCGGTGCGGGCTGAGGGATGTACTGGCCGCCGCTTCCAGCAGCCCCCATTGGCCTGGAGCAGCAAACCGGCATGGGAGTTGCAATCGGCCAAACCTGTGGACAGGGCAGGTAAAGAAATCGGCCCAGCCCACCAGGGCCTTTCCCTACACAAGCGGCGGCCCCAGTTTGAGAAACACTGGACTAGATGACCTCCTGAGGTTTCTTTCAACCCTAATATTCTATGATTCTATAAGAGGCTACCCATATATCTGTGTATGTTTGCATGTATTTGTGTGTTTGTATATTTGTGAATTCATTTCTGAAGTTCTCGACTTACTGAAAAGAGAAATAGGGCTAAGCTCACGAAGCAATCATGCCCCACCACTCAACTCGGTGGTAAGTTTATATCTCATTATTTAAAAGCACATTTTATTGCTTTTTTGTCTATTTCAAATGTAAGTACATTAAAGAAAGGGTCAGAAGATGAGGATTGTAGTTCACAAAAGAAGCAGACATCTGGAGTTGCAATAATTTATTGAGGTCAACACTGATGATCTGTTGATGCAGGGGCTGAACAGGCTACTGATTTCTTCTGTATATTTCTTTTTGTGCTTTCAGGAAATTTGTGGGTCACTTTAGCAAACATTTCTTGTGCTACTTACCTCTCCTTTCATCAGGATCCTGTTAATCCCACCTTTGCTTTCATCCAGCATGTTCACTTTTATTCAACTGGGCAATTCATCAAGCTCTGGATTTAGCACAAAAATTTAGCTGCTCTATGCACAGTTCTCCTGCTTTCACAGAACAAAGTTATGGAAAAACAATGTAATAAGGGCAGAAAAATTCTTTCCCACCAATTCCTCCAAATAGCATACACGTTTGTTGATGTGAAGCACATTAGTCTTGTGGATTGAACATAGAAGGCTCCTCAGAGACACAGGTGGCTTACCATCAGCTTTGCACTGGGAGGAGGAGGAGCGGGGCTGCAGCGTGCTCGGGGGAGGAGGCAGAGAAGAGATGGGGGTGGGGCCTTGGGGAAGGGGTGGAATCGGGGCAGGGTGGAGCCCCCACACTCCCTCTACACATACCTCCCCCAGCCCCCTGCCATGAGCCGCTCAGGGCAGGGGACTGGGAGCACCTACCCACATGCCCAGCCCTCTCAAACATGCCCAGCTCCCCCCTTGCCCTGACTCCTGCACCCGCACACATCCTCACCCTGAGCACCAAATGGGAGCTTCTGCACTGCCCCCTTATTCCCACCTGTACCACTTGCACCAAACAGAAGCTGCCCCAGGTAAGCGCTCCACACCCCAACTTCCTGCCCCAACCCTGAGCCCCCTCCCTCACCCTAACTCCCAGATCCTGCACCCCAAACCCCAGCCTGCTTCTGCACCCCCAGCCCTGAGCCCCCTCCTGCACCCTAAGTCCTGGCCAGACCCCACACCCCAACGTTTCTTTACATTTTTTTTTTATAAAGTGCTCTTATCCAAAGCGCTTTACAGTAGTTAGCTAATAGTACAAACAATATTTGGAAAGATCATTAAGTGGTCCGTCGAGACCCCCAGTGATTTTCAAGTGGTCTGTGGAAAAATAAGTTAGACTACAAAAACAATCAAGTACCTCACTTTATTTTCATTTACTTGCTATTACTTATAGGAGGAGGATGAAGAAAAAAGAATGAAAAATGAGGGTTGGGGAGAGAAGAGAGAATGTTCTTTTTCTTGGCTGGGTCCCAAGGAGGGACCCCAAAAATGAAGCTGAGCACAGGGCCCCACTAACTTTAAATCCGCCACCGGAACAGAACATGCTGTTCTGGCAGTGGTCTCACCAATCAAAATACAGAGGTAATACAACCTCTCTATTCTTTTAATAACTCTACAACCAAAACAACTGGTCATAAATAGGAAATTGAAATTTGCAAAGGAAATAGCCCTCATTAAGAAGTATGCTTATGTTCCAGTGAAAACTACTTTTGATTTGACTGAGTTATTACACTTCGCAAATCAAATACAAGGCACACAGAGTACATTTTGGATAGGTGGTTTTCTTCCCCCCACTTCCCACCCCCACTAAGACTGAAAAATATGTTTCTATTTTAGCAAAGGCTGCATGTTTTCATGGTAACCCAAATTTTGGCATTTCCTGAATTTTGAGTTTTGAAACATACAATCTTAACATTCCCTTAGCATAGATTTTTGTACAGAATATTCTATATGTTCTGCAAAATATTTTATATTGCAGATTATAGTATAGAATATAATGTAAATAAAAATAACAACTTGGTACAACTGCAAAGGACACTAGTTTTTATAATTTACTGCTGATAGTGCTAATGTTGCTTTGTTTTCTGGAAGTGTAAATGATAGGCCAAACATTCCAAAATGTCTTCTATATCTCAGCCTGCATTTTTGCAGGCACATACTTATTGCTTGTATTCACAAAGGACTGCTGCATGTGCAGAATAGCTGGCATACATTTACAGGCCTTTTCAAAACACCTAATGCTATAGGTCAAATATAGGATTAGATGCTAGAGCCTATACTGTAACTCATATTTACCTAAGAATAAAATACAATGAACCACTGGGTGAAACATCTATACATTCAAAAGTGGAAACTAGTTGCACCCCAGATAGTTTTTTATTTTAAGAGTAAGGCATTCAAAAGACAACTGCCTCTCTCTTTTCAAAGACTTTTTTCCTTTACTTCTTAGCAATAATTGCAGGACATAATGAAAAGATTATTATTTGCATGCAGAGTTCAATGCTTCTCTATTCCCAGATAAAAACAATGTAAAAAGGAGTTAAGGTTGAGAGTAAATATTAGTAATTTAGGCTACAGTGTATTATGGGGGTATTGCAATTATCTCAAAACCAAATATTGTACACCCAGGAAAGTAAAGAGTTGTGGTTAAACTTAAATCCAAAATTGTTAAGATATGAAATGGCACACTTGGGTCACCCAAACAACCTTAAGTCTGTCCTGCATTGTGGTTCCTCATTAGATTAAATTGATTTTAAAAACACGTTAGATTTTTTTTTCTTTTTTTCCCATCTTTATGTTACTAGAGAGCAGAGTTAATGTTGGTTGTATGCCACAATGTGCTAGGTAATTTACAGATATGTAAAAATACTAGTGTGTTGGGCAAAAAATTCAAAATTTCAATTAAAAAATAGGATGAAATGTTCCTGAAAATCTTTGCCAAAATTTTGACTCATTTTTGGACTAGTCTGTCTCAAGAAGTTTAGTGCATTTTGATTGAAATATGAGGTAATTTACTTATAGTCCACCAACCGCAATTAAAAACAAACCTTTTTTAGACAGCACTCCTGAACAAAGCTGCATATGGCTGTACCACCTGGATACACAGATATCTGTGGTTGCTATAAATGTCCTGTTTCGTCTAATGGCTAGAACAAAAACTCTGCCCCATCCTGTCACACAGAGACTTGACCACAGTGATTATGCATTTGTTGACATCCATGCTCAATTATTGTAATGCTTTGTTCCAGGGAATGAACCTACCAACTTGGAAAAGTTCTGGTTGGTTCAGTATGCAGTATCCAACCTACTAAGCAGCATATATAACCCTGGTATCCTGCTCACCACATAGACTTCCAGTGAATTCAGACTTGAGTTGAAAGTCTCAATTCTGAGACCATGGGACTGGCCCAAATTACCTAAGAGACAACCCCTCATTCTATGACCATGACCTGCCAAAAAGTTCCATACATGTACAGTGAGCATGGAGGAACATTAGCTGGTCTGCCTTTCTGGTTTTTACATTGCCACTTTGTATTTAAATAAATATTTAAAATAAAAGTGCTGAATTTGCACAAGAGGCATCATTAGCAAATTTTATTACATTTAATGAAGTTGGAACTTCATCACAGCAATCTGTAAACTTTGTGTTGAAGTACATGGCCAGTCTCAATAAAAGTAAAAAAAAATTTCAACACATTTCATCATCATAATCCATTCACTGTGGGTTGAAGTACATGGTTAGTTTTTATAAAACTTTCCTCATAGCTCAAACTCAAGTTTTTGAAACCTCTTACCATTTTTGTTGCTCTCCTCTGGATTCTCTCCAATTTATCCTCATCTTTCCTAAAGCGTAGTGCCCAGAGCTGGACACAGTACTCCAGCTGAAGCCTCACCACGGTCAAGTAGTGGGACAATTACCTTCCATGTCTTGTATACACCACTTCTGTTAATACAGTTGTGCTTCAGGGGTTCACCTAGACTAGTAAGGAGTTATCACCACCTGTCCTGTAATCCTTGGTGCTTCTGCGCTGTGCAGCTTTGGCTCAGAGGCCTAGCACAAACAGCCTACTTACAGCACAATGACCTCACCATGGCTCCCACCAGCCTGATTACTCCTTGCAGTGTATAGCCCTGCCAGGCCTGAAACCATCAGCCCCTCTGGCTGTAGCACTCACAAAACTTATCAAGTTCGCTGTTCCTGTAAAGAGACAGTACGCAGCACCAGCCTCTTAGTGTGGTTGTGGATTTTATTCTTCAGTCTGAAGAAGTGCACTGAGATGGTTTGTGTAACAAAACAAGATAAAGTTTACGAACAAAGGACAGATATTGCAATGATACCAAGTAGAAGGATTTGAGATAGAAATGGTTACAAAAAAAAGTAAAAATATACTTCTGAGTCTGAAACCTAACTTTACAAGTTAAAGCCTTTTGTTCAAAGTAGGTTTCTCACCACAGTCCTTCTTCAAACGTGGAAGGCCAGTTCTTAGCCAGGATCTACTACAGAGCTCAAAGCGCTTCGTTTCTTTCTCTCTTCAGGTGAAGGAAGCCAAAACAGCTTTCTCATTCTGCTTATAGCCTCAAAGTTTATCTTTGTTTTCAAAGCCGGGAAGCCCTCCTGGGGGCTCAGCTTGCTGTGTCCACCAGGGAGCTGACACCAGGTTAATTTTTGCAGTCTCTTCCCCCCCGCCCCATCATGCTAGTTACATGACTATCTCACCCACTTGCTAGTTTGATGGCTTTGTTTATCTTTTATGTAAATGCATTTCCATCTTTTCTTGCTCAGTTTACATTGGCAAAACATTCACGCAGGCGGGATCAGGGCAGGTCTTTGTCTAGGGCAGGATGACTTAAGACCTACTTGCAAGAACATATTTATAATTTTTCATAAATCACTCATATGTATTGTGACAGACCCAGGCCAGTGGGGTACAGGAGTCTGATAGAGGGCAAATATACTGGTAACTGGATGAGTAGTTTTCTGTTCCCTGAGTGACCAGAGCAGGGGCTGCACTAGAGTAATCAGAAATCTGCTAGAACCAGTTAAGGCAGACAGGCTGATTAGAACACCTGCAGCCAATCAAGGCAGGCTAATCAGGGCACTTGGGTTTAAAAAGAAGCTCACTTCAGTCTGTGGTGGGTGTTGAGGAGCTGGGAGCAAGAGGGCGAAGGAGCTGAGAGAGAGAGGGTGTCCGTTGGAGGACTAAGGAGTAAAGCGTTACCAGCACCAGGAGGAAGGTCTGTGGTGAGGATAAAGAAGGTGTTTGGAGGAGGCCATGGGGAAGTAGCCCAGGGAGTTGTAGCTGTCATGCAGCTGTTACAGGAGGCACTATAGACAGCTGCAATCCACAGGGCCCTGGGCTGGAACCCAGAGTAGAGGGCGGGCCTGGGTTCCCCCCAAACCTCCCAACTCCTGATCGGATACAGGAGTTGACCCAGACTGTGGGTTCTACCAGAGGGGAAGATCACTAAGGTGTGCAGATCTGCCAATAAGCACAGGACCCACCAAGGTAAAGGAGGAACTTTGTCACAGTACACCATGCAATAATATTAATGACCAGTGTTTTCACCAGTTCACATATGATACCTTACAGGACACCTTTTAGATACAGATTGTGACAACAGTACGTTGGAGTACACTATGCTGGCCAGGCCAGCTGAGACTCTCTTCTAGATAGCAGGGATTCTCTTGCTCTCTGGCATTGCGGTGCTCATAGGGCCATAACACCCCAGAATGATATTAGTCTTGTTTGCAACAGCATCACATTGTTGGCTCATATTCAATTTGTGATCCACTATAACAGGGGTTGGCAACCTTTCAGAAGTGGTGTGCCAAGTCTTCATTTATTCACTCTGATGTAAGGTTTTGTGTGCCAGTAATACATTTTAATGTTTTTAGAAGGGGTCTTTCTATAAATCTATATTATATAACTAAACTACTGTTGTGTATAAAGTAAATAAGGTTTCTAAAATGTTTAAGAAACTTCATTTAAAATTAAATTAAAATGCAGAGCCCCTTGGACCGGTGTCCAGGACCCAGGCAGCGTGAGAGCCACTGAAAATCAGCTCATGTGCCGCCTTTGGCACGCGTGCCATAGGTTGCCTACCCCTGCACTATAACCACCAGCTCCTGTTCAGCAGCATTACTGCATAGCCAATTATTCCCTATTTTGGAGTTTTGCATTGGTTTTTTTCTTCCTAAATGTAGAGCCCTGCACTTGTCTCTCTTGGATTTCATCTTGTTGATTTCAGACCAATTCTCTAATTTGTCAAGGTCATTCTGTATTCTAATTCTGTCCCCTGGAGCACTTTCAGCTCCCCTCCTCTCCCTCAGCTTGGTGTCAGATTTTATAAGCATACTCTCCACTTCATTATCCAAGTCATTATTGAAAATATTGAGCACTCCCAGACCCAGGACTGACCCCTGTGGGACTGGACTAGATACGTCCTCCAAGATTGACAATGAATCATTGATAACTACTCTGAGTATGGTTTTTCAGTCAGTTGTTAACCTACCTTATAGTAATTTCATTTAGACCACATTTCCCTACTTTGCTTATGGGAAGGTCGTGTAGGATTGTGTCAGAAATCTTACTAGCATCAAATATATCATGGCTACTGCTGCCACGCTATCCACTAAGCCAATAACCCTGGCCTAAAAGGATGCTGACACACACTGTTAAAATAACAGCCTGATGACATACAGGAAACAGCCTTTTTCTTATTATTTATGACTTACTGAGGTGTAGAACCACAGAATTGTATTGTGCTTTAAAAAAAAGACAGTATCCTGCCCCAGAGAATTTACAACCTAAGGTAGTTATGTTCCTAAATACCCATCAGGGCCTAAGTTCAGGCCCACAACAGTCCCTTCCAAGTTTATTAATACAATTGAGCATATGCCCATTGAAGTCAGTGAGACTTTCTACAATGGTGAGTGTTACACCCAGTGAGAGTTTTGCAGGATCAGGCCCTCATGACAGAGTTATGGAAGAGGGTTAGGAGGGCTTGCTTTTGTTCTGGGAGACTGTATGATCAGTGAGAATTTCCTCCACATTCAAAATTAATACTATTGATAATCTGATCTGTCAACAATATGCTGTACCAGAGATGACCTCAGTCTGATTTTGATAAGAACTAATTTGGAGGAGAAAAAAAAAGCATTTACAGTTAAGGGACAGAACTCACAAAAAATAAACTCATTGTTCTGACTTCAAGTATTACTAAGAATTTGATGTTCCTTTGTAGGATACATAGAACAACCAGTGTTCATCCAAAATGTGAAGAAAATATGGCAGTTCCCTGAGAAAAATAGTGACAAGCCTTTCAGTGATGAGGCTGATCTCTGAAGACCATGAGACCAGATCTATATATCAAACCCAGAGGCCCAGTTTCTTTCACCTTTGTGGATATGACTGACTCCCATTGACTTCAATATGAGGTAGTTGAATCCTGCAGGGGAGTATTGAGTACCAAGTTAGCAGTGTATTTTTTTTTTCTAACTCAATTTTCTTGGTCACATTTCAAAGTGTGGTAGCATTGGCTGAGGGCCAAGTAAGTTTCAGCATGGCAGTACCAGGGTGGAAAGAGGATTTTGTGTTTAAGGCACAGGATAAAGCATCAGGAGATGTGTGTTCTATTCCCAGCTCAGACACACATTTCTTGTGTGGCTTTGTGCAAGTTACTTCCATTCCTCAGTTTCCCCTTCTGTGAAATGGGGATAATCCCCACCTCAGAGGAGTATTGGTTGAGATTTGATTGGTTGACAGTTGCTTTAAATTTCTAGAAAAGTGCAAAGTATTAATAGCTAATATTTTCTATATGGTGAAGCCGCTGCTCACGACTCCTGAGACTTTGCAGGAACCCAAAGAAAGGCATCATTTTGTGTCAACCATAAAGACTAAGAGTGCATAGCACTCCATCAATATCCTGATTTCATGAATCCTTTCCTGGAGACCACTGTAGCCCTAAGTTTCAAAATGTATCTGGGGTTTTAGCTGCATGACTTCTATTTGACTTTAATGGGAGCTGTATGTTTTAAACCACCATGCAATGCTTTGAAAAATTCCTCATGATGTCCAGACTAACATTATCCTAAAGCTGTCCTTGGCAATGGCAAATGATGTCATTAATATTCAGTTGTTGCAAGACCGATTCAAAAAGAGGGGGATTCTCTGGCACGACTCTCAACTGTTAATGTAATAAGGCTTCCTTGTGTCTGATTTTATAGCGGACAATAACCGTCAACTGATCAACAGAAGAAATGTCAGGTGTGGAATCAATGCTGATAGAGAAAAATTTCATCTGTTTACATTTACGAAGGATCACTGATAAAACCTTTGATCCCATTAAGGATATAAACTCTTCACATATACTCGATGACAAGTATGATGAGCTAGCTGAGCCTCCACCAGCCTTGCTGTGCTTAGTGAATGTTCAGCTAAAAAGGGATCAAATTGACTCAAGAATTTCAAGATTCCTAGGAAATTACCATTGTGAGGTGACCCAGTTTTTTGATTAGTGTCATGAAAAGACAGGTCTCACTGAGAAATAAACGCAGTAATGTCAACCATATGCCTAAGTTCCTCTCTACATTATACACATTCGCTTTCAAATTGTTTTGTCATTTTAGCATAAACTGTATCACTCGCTTTCATCTGGGAAACACAAGTTTAGCATAGTTCTGTGCAAAAATCAAAGATGAGCATGGAAAAAATGCCCCTCTTTGCCTATTAAATCACTGAACTTATGAGCACAGTGGATATTTGCATGGATCCTTACTATTAAGGTATGAATAATCACCATGAATATTAAGAAAAAAATTGAAATGACACATTTAAATCTTCTAGATATCCTTTCCACCACCAGCTCTGGTCTTTTCCCAACAGGTAACCCTTCTGCATATATCCTTGCATATGTACACAGTAATTACAAATCATTTAATACATTTACATTTTTGTTCCTTTAGAAATCTCTAGATTGAACAAGACCAAAGACATAGTGAAATTACATTACCCAGTGGGTAGAATGAGTGATTGAAAAGAAACAATGGTCTCAAGTAGCCACAGACAGATCTGATATCAAATATCTCTCAGTTTGGGGGTGTTTGGGTAGGCAGGTCCAACGCGAATGAAAAGCATATAATTGTTATCCTAATAGCTCCTTTTGAAAATGAATGTGTTATGCAGGATTTTGAAATGTAATTTCACGCTGTAGAAATGGCTGCACTTGCAAGGTTCACAGACCTATTTGTGTTGGATATCTCTAGGGTTCCTTTCAGTGTGATATATAAGGTCTAGTTCAAATAAGCATCCATTAGTTCCTATGTGTGTTCACTAACGTTGTAGCACCCCTTCTCATTTGGGGCATATAGAGTTTTGTTTAAGTTAGTTTACCCACTTCTTTTTTTTACCACAACACTAATGGTTTGCACACTTTAGCTGAAGCTCTTTGTTCTGAAACTCTCCGAAGGACAGGCTATCTTAAAAGATTTCCAGTATCTCCCAGTTGCATTTGAGCCATGAATATTTTTATCATTTCTTCAGATCATTGAGCACTTGCTATTTGTCAAATACCAGCAATATGTTTAGGGCTGCATGAGGCACAAAATAAAGGCCCTGAGCCAGCACATACCTAACTATAAGCATGTTGGTAGTGCCTTTGTCTTCAGTGGGATTATGCAAGTCATTAAGTAATTTTCTGCATCAGTAGCAGAGAAAGTCCCTGACCTGAGGAGTTTACAGTCTAAACAAGAAAACAACATTTTCACGTCCAATGTCAGCTGCAGCCAGGAAGTTCAGTGATAAGTGCAAAATGATGAACAAAAATGCAAATGAAATTTTTGAGACCTCAGCCAAGCTTGAGTTGGGGCTGAGTCTAATTTACCCAGCACAGTCTGCCTAGCCTTGTAATTGACCAAGTGAGTACTTACCAACTGGAAAATATAATCCGCTAAATAGTACAAACTATAAAAACACGAGAAAACCCACCCCACTTTTCAAGGCCAGTGATACTAACTGTTGGTTGGAACACAAATTCCTTTAAGTACCAACAGGGGCTCATCAGTCTGCTGAATTCTTGGGATGGGATGTCACTCCTCTCTCCCCAGCCCTCCCTTTCCTGTTTATCTTCTTCTTTTCCCATTCCAGTGTCTGCACGAAGTCATTTGCAGAGAGGGGATAAAGCCCTTGTATGGCCCCTCATGAATTTCTTTGCCAGTGTTTGTCTAATCTAATCCTAGGCTAACGTGCTCATTGAAGTAGCCGCTATTTACTGTGGGGTACAATTTGGTGTCTTCCAAAGGCAAATATAGAAGAATCCTTATGGTCCAGGAACACAAATGAGTCCTGAGCAGTAGTGTCTATCCAGGATAAACTCCATCAGAGGCAGAGAAAATTCCTACCTTCAGTCTGGAGGTGGCTGCCATCTATTCCTCTGCTGCTCCTCCCTCCCCTTCATTCTCTCTGAAGTTGGCCATTTAGAGTATTTACCCTCCAAAAGACCCACTTTATTTATTGCTCCTCCCCTTCCTTCTCTCTACTTCCTCTATTCTTGGAGTTCTCTCATTGTTGTCTCTCTCACATTGCCTTTTCCTGTTTCTCTCACTCTTTTCTGTCTCTCTCCAACCTGATGCTGAGCTGGCTTGAAAGGTTCGAAAGGCATCTTGCATTGGTCCCAGCTTCCTTCTCTCCTGCTCTCATAAAATCTGCCCCTTTCTTGACTTACCGCTGCCTCCTTTTCTTCCCTCCTCATTTTTGTCTCCTGCCACACCAAGGCAGGTGCAAAGTCGAGTAGGGCAGGAACATAGTTTCTCCATCTAATGAATACTTTCAAAATTTCAAAAACTTTCTCCCATCCCAAATCAGGATGAAAAGTTAAAAATCTCAAAAAAAAATTGCAGACGGAAAAATCATTTTTTTTTCATTTCAGGTCAATCAAAATGTTTTATTTCAATAATCTTGAAATATTTTGTTTACATTTTTGTCCACTTTAATTTTTTTAACCTAATTAGCTTACATTTCAAAACAAAAATTCTTTTCCAACAGGAAAACCAAAATGTGTTGTTTTTTTTTAAATGTCAAAATGAGATATCAAGCCAATTCTGAAACATTTTTTCCCGACAAATTTTGAGTTGAAAAATGCATTGAAACAATCCTTTTCTGTAAAAATTTTTGGTTTTGGTGAATCAGCATTGTTTGATGGGAAAACATTTTGTCAAAAAATACCTGACTGGTTCTAGTGCAAAGCTCTTTCTGGGCTGGGAATGGAGCCACTGCACAGCAAAGATCTATTGATGCATCACAAGATGTTTGTCTACAAGAAGGACAACAGATTCCCCCCTCTGCTGAATACCCGGGATGCTCCTCTCTGAGCTGATGGTAAATCAGTGGAGAAGAGCAGGAGGAATGTGAAATATAGGAGCTTTGCCTGAGTGATGTCTGAGTAAGAATTTCAGGTCTTGCTCAGTCGTTATGGTAGAAATTGGTAGTTATTGTCCTTGGTGTGAAAATGGAGACAAATGATATTTTGTAAATGGGTTCCTTACAAAAATAAGTCAGGACAAGAGCAATTAAAAAAGGAAAACGACTGACTATCCTTCTCCTGTCAGTTTGTCTTCAGTAATGCAAACAACAGCAAAGAGGAAAACCATGTATAACCACAGCTCTTCCTGAGCGTGGCAGCAGTATCTGTTTAAAATGCAGGACACTTAAAACTGGCAGTGAACCCTAAGCCCCTGGCTGAGCTGCAAAAACTGATTGCATCAGAGAGGTGATGCCTTCAATGTGTTGGGATAAACGTTGCCCATTAAATGCTGAAGTACTAGTACCTGGGGCTTGAGGTTTTCCCCTCTCCCACCCATTTTTCTTCTATATTTGTCATTTGCATTCAGTTATATGAGCTCCCCAGTATCTTTGACTCATGTTATACCACAGCCAATGCGTGGCTGTGAAGAGGATGCAATGGTCATAGAAAGTGCATAGAGTAGACTGCAAAATAGTGAAAATTGAGTTTCTTTCTTCTGAGATGCAGTTTGTGCATTATGCTTATTTGACATCAAACCATAATATCACATTGATAAATGTTTATTCAGCTCTTATCATTATAAAACTAAAGCTACCATGGAGGGTTGACCACAATCAATGGGAAGGAATTGTGGTAGTCACATAAATATTTACTGCTCTCGATACATATCTTTTTAATAACAAAATAGCATATCACCTTAATATTACTATTATTCTGTTGTATGTCAGCATTGATTTTTAAGGAATACCCAATTTCTTGATTCACTGTAGTATGTGTTAAGAACCAATCTCAGTTTCTTTCCACACTGCCTTTTGCAATTCATGGAGTTTTTCTTTTTCTCAGGTAAACTAGGCACACATTAACATTTGCAAACCATTACAAATACATTTCTACATGCCAGAACTTTGGGGAAAATTTGAGGGGAAATAAGCCAAAGGAAACGAGCACCCCAGTCATAATTAAATCATCAAACACACAGAATCAGCAATCAATGGTGCCAAGCATTTCAGTAAGCTAGACTGCAGCAATATTTTTCATAAGGAAATAGCAAAATAACCAAATAAAAACCATCCCCCAGAGGTTGCTCTGAATTCTGTTTGAAAACTATCTAAATACTTGACGCTTCTTAGAAATTCATTTTCTGATCCCAGCAGAGGGTTCAATACATTCACTATTGACTAATAAACATTTAGAAAAGTTAAATTACTTAGAGCTATTTAAGTATCAGACAAATTTGTACAGAGTGTATAAATATTGTCCAGTAAAGAACCCACCCCACAATTTTTTTTGTTTCTTAATTGTATTTCCATTTTCTAGTTTATTGAAGGTTCTTCTTTGCTTCTGGTTTTTAGACCTTTTAAGTTTCAGACAGAATTTCAGCTATATTTAAAATGGAGAGGATAAAAAACCCCAAATATAACCTAAAGCCAGGAACATTTAGTTCATTCAGTAAAATGGAAAAGATAGTTTAATGCATTCTAAATCAGTTTACACACAACATGCTTTTTAATCAATTTTCCCCAACTCACTATCTGCTTATTTTTACTAATTTTGAATGGTATACCATGGTATCAGAAAAGTGTTCCAATTTAAACCACTGAGAAACCAACTGCAAGAGTTACTGCAATTCTTTAAATCATCTCTTTTCTCTTCATTTATTCTTTCTTGTTGTGCCCTGCCTTCTGACTTGCAATATGTAAACAGGCAGTAGTGAAAGAACATGCTTTGTCTCTCCATTACTCATATGTGCTTCGTACATTGTGAAGAAGCAGACCCACATCATAAAAACTAACTGAAAGCCACTGAGGTACCTCTCTAAAAAATGTAATGGACTGTACTGAAAGCCTAACTTTGACTGATGTGAGGTTTGGGACTTTATCCAGGTAAGAATTCATGCAGCAATGAGCACAGATAAGGCAGATGACCCAGAGTAGGGCCAAACTGTTTACCAGCAGATGTGTTTTTGAAAATCTTCCTTAGCTGGTCATGGCAGCGGAAAATACCCTGCTGTTAAACGCATCTGCAATCCACTGCTCTCCCTATCCACCTACAAAAATTCTGACCTTTAAAGAAATGATGGAGAAGCTGGTGATTTTTTCCATGGCATTGAAGCTCAGTCTATTTTAGGCTCCAAGGCAATTGCAGCCCTTTTTGCTCCCTATTTCACATCACTTTTAAGTCTTGTTCTGGCCACTATGAACCCTTCAGCACTTCTCCCTGTGCAATCACTGGAGTCAAGATCTGTGATTTGTGATTTGCAGATGACATGTACATTTCTTGGCTGATGGCTGTTAAAGCAGTTTGCAAACCTAAGGCAATAAACTGCAGGGATGCAGTTCAAGCTTTCTATTGACACACTAAATTGCTATTCTCATGCAAATGAATAAAAACTTCCTTGTTATTTTGATTGAAAGAAATCGTTATACATTTCTAATGTGAATTACTGCATTAATATTTTTAATGAAACCATGTTGTGAATTTCCATTATATGCTAATTGTAGATGTGAAATCCATATCTGACTAGGCTATTATCAAGAAAGATGGTATGCTGTATGTTTAAAAAGAAACAAATTCTGCTTTCACCAAATATAAATCCTTTAATCCTCTCACAATGGAAATCTATTACTGAGATGTACAACATAGTAACAGTTCTCAAAGCATTAACACAATTATTTGTACATTTCTGATAGTTTTTCATTTAAATATTTATAAAATACATAGAGGAAAGTACATATCTTTTAGCAAAGTCAGTTTCTATGTCATTCCTTAAAACATTCCTTTCTGTTCCTTCTAGATGATATCTAAAAAGAAAACCTGCTGTATTTTGTTTTAAGTGACACTTTATACCTACAAAAATAATGTAATCTTAAAAAGAAGCTAATATGATTACAATGAGCAGGATTATTGAGATTCAGTGTTCAGAGAGCAGGAAACACAAAATTGTTATTTCAAATATTAAATTTTATCTTGTGAAAAACAAATGTACTGAAGTGTCTCAATCATAACATGGACCCTAAATTCCACATATTGTGCAAAATTCCTAATCCTGCCAAAATGCAAGTCTGAAGATTAACAGAATGCATAATAAATGCCTCTGTCATTATACATAAAAATAGTTTTGTTAAATCAAGTGTAGCCCTTTATAAATATAAAAAAGCCCAACTTAAGCAGATTTGCACTTTACATTTCTACAGCTCTGAAGAGAAAAATGCATGATTGACTAAAACAGATTCTCCATTTCTCTGATTTAAATCAAGTTGCCTGAACAAAAAAGCCACTGGGCATAGATTTCTTTAGCAAATAACTTAATATTTATTGAGATTGCTTGTACGTTTAATTATTAATATCAGGAATGTTACAGTATTTCTACAAGGTTGATATTGCTGACGTGATACCTGTTGTGGGTCCCCCCCCCCATACGTTTCCTGTGCAACCATGAAAGCAGAGTTCTTACCAATTATTGTGTGTGACACAGTCAGAAAGACTTATGGTTCAGTTGGCTGCCACGAGGGCTCTTGTTGTTGGCATTTCAAGATTTGACTGGTTTTCTTTTTTACAAAATATTTTGTAGTTTGCATATTTTTATAGTTAGTGCATTATGGTATGTTAATGATGAGATCACAGGATCACAATCTGATAATGTACTAAAATAAACCATGTTTAAAAAAAGTCTAAAGAAGAATTTAAATCCCTTTATAATTTTTATTAAGCTATAGTACTCTTTGAAAACTGCAAGCTGTAGCAGAATGATTGTTGCAGAATACTATGGACTTTCCTCTAAAGTTAGGATTTTTTTTATGATTATAGTGATTTCTTCATACATCCAAAAGTCTTAATAATAGGAAAAGGTGCAAAATGCAAGTCTAGTCTAGCTTGTTTGTGATTTACATAATTCTTTTATCACGCAGAGACCATGGCAATGGATGCATTACAAATACTTAAATAAAAACAGTTAAACCAGTAGATAAACTAGCGTATTTTACAGAACACTGAAGTTTCCCAACTCTTTGTTATGCATGCTGCAAATCAGAAGACACGGAGATAATCTTTTGGTAGAGAAATTTTCCTCTTCCCTCCACCAAAAAACAAGCAAAAGCAAACACCTAACTCAGAATAGTTTAAGTGAACATCAAGACAAACAGTGAAATTTTGGCTTTGTTGAACTCAATGGCCAAAGCCCTCATTGACTTCAACAATGGCAGGTTTTCTCCCCAATATTTTCAAAAGTAGCTTATTATTTTGGGTACCTCAGTTTCTGGGTGTCTAACTTGAGACACCTTAGAGGGGTTTGATTTTCAAAGAGCATGAGCTCATCATTTTCTAAAAATCGGTTACCTTTTTAAGGTGCCTCAAGTTAGTCACTCAGAAACTGAGGTGCCTAGAATTTATAGACTTTTGAAAATCTTAGACATGGATTTTTTTGGCTGCATTATAAACATATTTTTTATGTATTATAATAAGACAGCTCTCCTTCCTTAATGATGAAAATAGCAACCAACATGCTGAGACAGAATTTGAGGTCAGCCAGCATAGGATTCCAGTTTTATGTGATATTATGTGTAGTTAGCCTAATCTTCAAGATCTCAATTGGACAATACTTCTACTGAGGTCAGTGGTCACTGAGGCACATAGGAGTTTTGCTCAAGTAAGGCCTTCAGGGCTAGGAATAGAATTTGCTGTTACCTTAAATTAGAAGATTAACAAATTACACAAACAGTACCATTTGTTGTGAGAAAGGCATGTGCCTAGTGGTCTGAACGTAGGACTCAGCCAGGAACTCCTGACTGGCTATAACGTGGATTTTTTTGAGTCACTTGCTGGTTTAAACTAAAGCAAATGGTGGATTCTCTGTAACTTGGTGTCTTTAATCATGATTTGAGGACTTTGGTAACTCAGCCAGAGCTTACGGGTCTATTACAGGAGTGGGTAGGTGAGGTTCTATGGTCTGCGATGGGCAGGAGGTCAGACTAGATGATCATGACGGTCCCTTCTGGTCCTAAAACCTGTGAGTCTAAGTAATCTTAGGCAAGATTGTGTCTGATTCTTACATAGATGCTCAGTGGGAGATAGAGTGATAAGGCCTGTCTTTATAGGAACAATCTAAGCCATAATCTCTATCTCAAGTTCCCCCCATTTATAAAAGAGGGATAATACCACTCATCTTAATTGTGAGAATTAATTGTTAATTTTTGTAACGCACTTTGAAAGTAAATGAGAGTTTAGAAGAGTGAAACAATTCACATACCTAGGATCAATGGTTGCTGACAATGGTGCTTTTCTAAGTGATGCCAGGCATTGTACCAAAGTTGCTTGGTGCACATGGTGGGATCTGAGTCCAGTTCTCTGGGCTTATTCATGGGAGCTCATATTTTATGGAGTGGCAGCACAGCCACTCCATGACCTCTATAGCTTCAGGGATGCTTAGCCAGTAAGTTTCCCCCAACCCTTTCTCCAGGAAGAGTAACCAGGGTTATCATTGCTCCACCCTGATGCCCCAAACCTCTGCTCACTAGGGCAAATAAACTCCCTTGAAACAGAGTTCCATGGCATCCAGGGTTTGCTCTCCCTGTCCAATTTGTGCCTCGCCTTCCACAGAGCAACTGCATGAGTGCTATTACACCCTCTTTTTGCAGAGGAGGCGGGATTTTGACCCAAGAATAATAGTATGAGTACAATCTGAACAAGCAACAGATTCAGTGGAAAAATAGGTTCTTACTACTAGAAACAAATGACAGATTTCAGCTAGAAGGTGAATGAATGAGATGTGTTTGAAGGACATTTACACTGGGGTTCACATTAAATCAATCATTGGATACACATACTTATCATGGTAACAAGAGACTACCATGTAATACACCTACTAACATTTTCTATCAGGCTATATTGTGCCATATCAATAGAAGTTTGGTGCATATTAAGTGTATTTTACTGTATTATTGATTCCATAATTTAGTAAATTAATTTTGTAATGAATAGACATAGTGAAAGGCAATTGGGGGTGAAAGAGAATTGTAGCAATGAAGGATGCCCTAGGGAGTAACTCTGATAAAGTGGTTGTTTTCTTCCAGTATGCTCTCTAGCTTTTGGTTTTTTTACCCCAGAAAGGCTTTCAGATCACAGTTGCTCCTATATTGATAAATATGGGGAACAGAGCAAACTCTAGCTGTGAATGTTCAATTACTCTTTATGCAGATAAATCAGTCTGCAGAGTGGCAATTTTATGTAATGATTTTAGTTTATGCTCCAGGAAAACCATACCAAAAACCTACTCCCACGTAACTAATTGTTTAAATCTATAAATAAACCTTCCTACTTAGATATACTTTGTCTACCTGTTGTAAGAGATGAGACTATATTTCTTAAATAAATGATGCAGGAACTGGCTGAAGTTTACTTTCTGTTACTCTAGAGTCCTAGCTGCTTCTTGCCTTCTTCAAATGTGGTGTATTTAATCTCCTGTAGTGTGGGAAATTATGTTCAAAATCTCTGTGATCTTCTGTCCATAGTAAGTTATGCATGTAGTGACAAGTACATGCCATAAGGTCTTGAGATTATATCTGTAATGTGTTGCTGCAGACTGTTGATCAAGAGTGTCTGGAAGAAAAACATTATTTTCAGGTGTGAAAAAATGTCACCTTTATCAAATAATTTCTCTTGCATTTCTCCCAAGACATTGTAGCCTATTTAAACTTGGGAGGTTAAGTTTGTAGCATTCATTATGACTGAAAATTTAGTTCACACAATCATGATGTTCTCTTTATTAAGTGTTACTGTTAAACAATATTAAAATAAACACAATCTGGTTGTCCTTTTGTGAGGTTCATGGGATGTTTATTCCTTTGCCTAGTCTTTTAATTATGTTTGCTTTTTAAGATTCTGATATGCAAGCTAATGTTACTGATGCACATGCTACTTGCCACACGTTATCTGATTTATCTTACTATATTTTACAATTTACAGTACTGACTGGCGCATGTAATTGAAGTGTTTAGGGGTGGCATAGGTGCTTATCAGCAGAACTGTGGCTTGAATCTATGGTTGTATGTTTTTTCTTGGACCTAGATACGGATTGGAAATAAACCCTGGCAGATATTCTGGCAGTGTTACTGTACATAACAAAAAAATGTTCTATATGGCTCTTCACCTATGGCACTATATGATTTATTGGGAGGTGTAACAGTAGGTTACAGAAACTGCCAAAAATGATATTGTTTTATTCCCTATTCATATGTGCACAACAAATATGGCTGCCTCAGCTGTTGATCTTCTCCCAACCTAACCCCAATCTTCTTAGTATCATCACCCCCAGTTCCTCCTTTCTCTTTGAGGAAGACTTAGTCTCCATTCTTCAGTTGTATTTTATGTAATATCTGTTGTTAGATCAGTTGACATAGTGGGCAGGGTTTAGGTGTTGAAACAGCCATATTTGGGTATATGGATCAGAAGTTCTAAAGGAAGTAGCCTGTCAATCTCGGAGGATGGAATTTCATGGTTCATGTAAGGTCTAGACAGAATTACAGTCCTTTTATTGGGGAGTACAGCATCTGTTTCTTCCTACCTTCCATGGTGATGCACAGGTTTTCAGAGAGGGCAGGGGAGGGCCAAGCTCCATTCACTTTTCACTGGACTGCAGAGCTGGCTGACCACATGGGGAAGTCAGCTGCACCACATCAAAGACTGTAGTAGTGAATGCATGCCCAGTGCTTTCCTTGGAGTGAGATGGCTCCATGCCATCTCTTACTGTGAGGTATGCCTGATGGGCATAATAGGGCCCTGAATATTATTCCCTCCACTTTTCCCTTCCAAAACCCTCCACTTCGACTAATAATAGCTCTCAGCCACTCAGAATACAGACATTTGCACCCTGAACAGTTATTCAGAAATAACTGTGTTTAGTCATTATGCAAATCAGATCCTCTCCTCCAATAAGTGTAGAGATTTTCTCAACTGACAAATGTACAATTATTGATCAGGACCTGCACAGCAGTCTGACTGGATGAGACAATTCCAGCTCTGTGTAATATTTATTAACACTTTCTTTATGAATAGTTTGGTAACAATTAATAATAACCAATGCTAAATCCAGTTCTGTTCAAATTATTCAAAACATCAGCAGTTTGATTAGAGGCACTGAGCTCAGTGAGAGCCACACCTCTGAAAATCAGGCCACCGGCCCTTAATGGATAAACTCCACAAAAGAGAAAATGCAGAAAATGTTTTTCCTGGGGGAATTTGAGTAGGAGAAATGAAGAAGCATGTGTCACCTGCCATGACACCCTATTGGTCAAAAAGTCCTCTTTGGATGGTGAGATGAAGAAACCCATGGAATTTTTTTTAGTAGAAACTGAAACTGTATTAGAGAACGGAGCATTGAAAGAGTGGAATCAATTTTATTGAAGAATGTCAGTTGCTTGGGAGAGAAGCAGAGTGAATCAGCAACATCAAAAACCAACTTGATTCCATTGTAAGGCACTCTGCTGAAATGGAAATGCCAGATGTCCACTCCTATTGCAAAGTGCAATTATCCAGAGGAAAAAGAATAATTTCCAAATTATTGGTTTGCCAGTGTTAGGGCAAAGTCATTGTGGCCCAGTGCTTTTCAGTGAGTGGCTCCCTATTTATTTTAACTTCAGTGGAAGTGGAAATGATCTTTGAAAAATTGACAGGTCATACAGCCGTTTGTAGCTATTTGCCAGCCAGTCGGGTATGGAGTGCTAGAGTCATGGAATAATAGGTGACAGGTGACATGAAAGTGAATGGAAATAGAATCTCCTTTGCTCCCAGGACTTGCTGCTGAGGTATGGCAGCAATGGCAAACCATTTACTGCCATCAAGAGGCAGCTACAAGAGGAGAATATAAAATATGCTCTTCTCTACCTATGAAATGTGCAGTGTCTCACAATAGCCAATTTATTATTTTCACCCTGTCCAGCAATATAGAAGGGTGCATCAGGGAGCTGCCAGCCTCTGTTCTGAATAACTTAAGTCAGGCTGCAACATGTGAAATAATTGAGCTGACCAGAATTTACAGCACTAGCTGGAGTTTCTTCTTTCTTTTGGTTTAATGAGGCATGACAATAAGAGGTACCCCAGGAGCATGATGCTGACCTTACATGCTCATTTCTTTTTCATTTTTATATTTTCATATTATTTTATGGCTTAGTTCGGACATCTTTCTAAGCATGGTCCTGTTCTCCTGGGGGATACCAGGATTAGATGCCTTCTTTAAACTTGGAGCAACAAGATGGATCATGCTACCAGTATCCTTTCTTTTTTTACTCTTATCTTCACATAGCAAGACCCATATGGTTTTCAGCTGGGCCTGTCTCGTTTACTGTGGACTTTGTTGGACTGTAATTTATTTTACTTAATTATTTATGGATACATTATGTATATTAGCTGCACTTGTCTAAATAACAAGGGCAGCAATGGAAGACTGCATGTTCTGTTGGTGCTTTCTTGTTATGGTCTTCTGCATTTCATAAGGTGCATTTTTGGGAAGATAAGTTCAATCAGAGTTTATTGTTCCATGTGATAATATCTGGCGGTGACATTCTGGGACAGCATATAGAAGTAGTTCAATCAGAATTCGGGTAAATGGACTAATAATATTGAGCCTACCTTTGGCTTTTGGTGTGATTAGAGAAATGGAACATATTCTGGAATTGGATTGATGAAAGGTCGTGCCAAGCTGATTCCTTAGACAAGAGCCCATTTAAATCAGGGGCTTTATTTATCCCTTTAACCCTAACATGATGATTCGGAACTCTTTAGGATTCTGAGTGAAATCAGAGATTTCCTTTTTTATAAAGACAAGGTAGTTTATAACTGAGGTAAGGGGAATCTGCCAAAATAAGAGAGAGACGATGGAAGGTCCCAATTTCTTACCTGCAAACTCCTTTACATGCTGCTTTTATCAATATCACTTTACACCAGCTCAGGAGGACATAGCAGGCATCTTGCAGCTCAACTGCTGGTTAAATATTTTAATATCCACTGAAGGGAAAAGTACCATGAGCAAATGCTAATGTAGTATCCTTGAGTGTAAGGCATTAATGGCTCCATAAAATGTAAATGCATTCTTAATTATCTCAAGTCACTGCACGCCCAAGTGGCTCTTTTACAAGAAACACATCTCACTGATAATGAGCACAAAAATTATTAAAAGCATGGGTGGAGCAAATCTCTTAATCTTCTTTTTCTTCTTAGAGTATAGGTATTACTTTATTAATGCATAGATGCCCAATCCTTGCTGAGGCAAAAATCTCCCACTGGACATCTTTGGAAGTTTTGCCTGAATAAGGACTGAAGGCTTGAGCCCTAGCAGTGTCTGCTTGTACGATGCAAAGTCGGTCTTGGCAGTTCAGTATGAATATGTCACTAAAGAGTACCCAGGATGTAAGTCTGCTTTTACTTTTGCCAACAAAAGTGCTTTGGTGTGTGTCTGACATTGTGAGTAGAAGGCACAGGAGTACATATAGAGACAGACAGTTTTGAACTATATTAACAGTCAGAAGACCGTAACGCAAGAACAGCTTATGACTGCCAATATCAAGCAGTAAGGGGAGCCCAATTACTAATTCCAACACCATTCTACCAGCAGTCCTCCAACATTTTCATATTGTGGACCACTTCCTAAAACTTGAGATCCTTACATGGATCAGCTTCCTTCCCAGTCCTGATTTTACATTTTTGCTGCAGTTTCAGTCTGTTGCATATGAATCCCTTGGCAAGGTCTCCCCATTTTCTACCTGGAATGCTTTCCCTGATTGTAGGACTGGCTCTGCTTTCACTGGCTGCAGCTCACTACTCTAGTCTCTGCAGGTCACTTTGCCTACTGTATGTTTACTAGCTCTCCATTTCCAGAGTTGTCCTCGATCTTATCATGGCTGAATTTATCCAAATACACGCTTCTCAAAGGCAGACATGAAGCAACCAGGCGGGTGCAGAGAAGTCCTTGCTTTGTTTTAGCTTTGTTGGTCAAAAAAACCCACAATGAATCATGGAGCCAAACCTCACATAATGGGTCTTCACCAGGATAAATGCAAATGTTGCATCTTGGAATATCTCTGTTATTAAAAGTCCCCAAACCTGTGAGATGTTTAGTAGTTGCTGGGTTTAAGAGAGCGACTGAATGAGACTCAATGAAGCGAATGAATATCACCATGAAAGGTGCAGGGTGTGGGATGAGGGAATTTTATGAAGAGTTGTGGGGGTTTTTGAGTGACACTATTGAGAGGAGCCCTTTTAGAGGTTATAGGATGAGATATGGACCATTTTAATGCTCACAGAGCGAGGAGCAGACTAGAGCTCTTGTTTGGGTGGTTGCAGAGAAGAAATTAGGTGTTTGGGAACGGAAACACGCACTGACACAAAGACATGCAGTAAAATAAGATGCATTTAGAATTGTGCAGAGCTCCTTTAAAACCTGCTTGAGTGCAGATTATAAAAAGACCTAAAGTCTGCCAGAAATTCAATAGTCTATTGCTGTTGCACAGCCACAATTGCTGGTCTTGTGGTAACAGCACAACATCAAAGGGACTGAGAGCTATTCCTGGCCCTGCTACAGATTTCCAGCATGAACATGTCCAAGTCATTTTACAATGTTGTGCATTATTCACCTCATTTGTAAAACGGGGGCAATAATCATTCCCTACCTCATGGGGTGTTGGAGGGATAAATTCCTTGGTTTATGAAAGCCTCAGATGGTACAGCTATAAGCTCCATAGAATTGTCTGCAAATAAATAAAAATTAAATCCAACTAATGCTTAGAGGTCAGCCTTGAGGGAAGGTTGAAGTGTTCAGCTATCTGGGTCTATCTACATACAGCTCATTGCTAGGATGAATGCGACAGCTTTTTACTCTCTGCTGCACATGATATGCCATAATATTGCAGCATTCTTTGTCAGGACACAGGATCAGTTTGGCCAAAGCTGGTGCCCCGTTCTCTGTTTTCTTTCTGTGCCCAAGAGTGAGTGGAAAATGGGGAGGGGGCGGAGGGAAAAGTGTGACTCACTAAGTCATGCTGGAATTCGCTAGAACCTTTCCTCACTTAAAGAAGAGCTGCATACTATGGGCAGTAGGCCTTTTCTTCATCCCGGATTGATGGTGTTCATTTAGTAAAGCTGAATACAACGCCGTGTTCACTACATCTCTCAACAATTCCTCTTTTCTTTCACATTGCTATCATCTCCATCTGGTTACTCTGCCCAGTGATTCAGAGCTCTGTGGTGCTTCTCAGATTTCAGGTGCCCCAGAGTATGCTTATATCATGCCTAGAAGAAGCATCTTGCACTCTAGATGACATTGTGGCAGGCACAGCACAGAGGTGCTTGAGCAGCTGGTCATAGAATTGGAGGAAGGGAAAAGGAAAGGGTAAGAAAAATGGAAGAATAATTAGAGCAGGAAAGCAGCTAACTCTTCAGAAATTTGGGCCCAGATCCTCAAAGATAATTAGGTTCCTAACTACCTTTGAAGAACCTAACTATCTATGAGGACCCAGGCCTTGGTCGATAGAACCTGCTGAAACCTTCAAAGCAGGATTGAAAGGCCAACTTTATGTATACAAACTGATTCTAAGAAGAAGCTGATTAGCTCTCAGATAATTTTGTGGTATAATGTGCTGTTAAATATAAAGTCCTGCTTTGCTAATTTATATATTTTGCAACCACCCCCAAAAAATAATTAGCGAGCAATTCACCAATCCTTATACTCCACAAAACTGCCCCTTCCTTAGTTATATGGCTTTGTAATTTCCAGTTTCAATTCAATCACTAAAGAGTTAAGGCTCCCAGCAAATCATTCATGATTCTAAAAGCTGCGGAAGAGGATTGGTAACTACCTAGTTCAGTGTGACACAAAGGATTGGCAGAAATAACTCAGGGCTAAGTTATTTTCTCTGGAGCGTTTTGCACTGGAGTGGCCCATAGCAATAAGTGCTTAAATGGCATAAGGGAATACCAGAAGAGTTTATTACTCTGGATAATATCTTTTCTAATGGCATTTTTAAGGATTAAAGAATATGATTTAGAAAATAGGATAACTGAAACACAATGAGCTAGAAAAGGAGCTTTCTCATTAGAGGACATAATAGTATATTGAAGTTGTCTGTTGTGAGTTTTCCTTAGGAATCATTTGTCCTTGTTTAAAGACCTGCCTGACCCCCCAATAACTTCCTGTAACCCTAGGGATTGAAATCTTGTCCCATGGATAAATGCTACACTGTCTGAAAAAATATATAACAACATGTAATGTACACAGATTAAAAACATATGGGACAATTATCCTCCTGTAGATTATAAATCTAGGAAAAAAACATAAAACAATTTTTCAAACATCTTTGTAACTGCAGGCATCATGTAAAATACCTGAAGGAACATTTGTAGTGTTAGACAAATTCCTTTTTCTAAACATAGAGGAATTTCTTTAGCAATTTTGAAAGGGTGCATTAGCATATAGAATCACTGTTGTAGGAAAATTCAATCTGTTGATTTCGCTTCCATGGTGGACTCTTTACAGTCTATATCATTTCCACTCCACTTCACTGATGGTGGAAAAGCTTTTTTCATGGTTTATTTAGCAGAAAGTCATTTTGATTAGCAAGATGAGTAATACTTTACAGCTGTTTGCAATTACTGCATCTGTTCTATCAGTGGGTTCAAATATTGGAGACTATATTGACAGAAATGCAAAATGCAATAGAAATGGGTACAAGAGAGGACACACAGACACACACATGCTTCATAGATCTAGTCATGTTCAGGGAAATCAAACATCATGTTATTCTCAAATCTGTGCCACCAGTTCAAAACCCAGATTTAATAAATTTGAAAAGTGGAAATTTCGTTTGGCAACTGGAAGGGGTTTATCCCAAATGGCTTCTTCTGAAAACAGAAGTCTTGATTCTGCTCCACAGGAAGTTAATATAAGTTTTGGCATTGCCTTCAGTGATATCAGGTTCGGGCCCGTACCAACTGCAAAACAGAGAAGTATCTGAGAACATCTGAAAAGCATTAATAGACTTGCTACAAAAAGCTGCAGATTTTGTCTGAATGCTGCCTCTGATCTATGAGCCTGCCCTATGGTAGGTGTAAAGCAGTATAAAGGGGCCTTAGTGTATATAAGAATTAGGCCCTGCATTTGATAGTTAGTACAAATAACTATTAATAATATTCTAACTATTAGGAGCCCAGTCAGTTAGAATAATCACTTGCAGCCTGAAATAAGGGGTAAAATGTGTCTTGTTCCTGATGTAATTTTCCTTGATTTCCTCCTCTTTTTTCTTAAAAGAGGAAGTAAGTCTGTGTGATTTCTGGAAACTGAGGGCAAACTCTGCTGTCAAGTCTGCAAATGGAACTTGACTCTTGTATTCTGCTCCCCTAACATACATTGACATCAGTGGGAAGTACCATGTTTGTAGGGAGGGCAGAATAGGGTCTAGAGCCGGGGTCAGCAACCTTTCAGAAGTGATGTGCCGAGTCTTCATTTATTTACTTTAATTTAAGGTTTCGTGTGCCAGTAATACATTTTAACGTTTTTAGAAGGCCTCTTTCTATAAGTCTAAGTAAAGTAAATAAGGTTTTTAAAATGTTTAACAAGCTTAATTTAAAATTAAATTAAAATGCAGAGTCCCCTGGACTGGTGGCCAGGACCTGGGCAGTATGAGTGCCACTGAAAATCAGCTTGTGTGTCGCCTTTGCCACGCGTGCCATAGGTTGCC
Source organism: Chelonoidis abingdonii (assembly GCF_003597395.2). Classification (NCBI taxonomy): domain Eukaryota; kingdom Metazoa; phylum Chordata; order Testudines; family Testudinidae; genus Chelonoidis; species Chelonoidis abingdonii. Next base: position 33,132,535 of record NC_133775.1, read on the forward strand.
TACCCCTGGGCTAGAGCTTTGTATAGGCGTGTAAGGAATTGAAATAAATAAACAAAATACAGTTGTGCCAAGATCTGCTATGCAGATCAGACAGCAGAATTCTGCCCTCCATTTAGCCGGAGAGAAAGACTTAGATGGGAGGGTATTAATGTAAGCGTCAAGCTATTATTATAGGTAATAATGAATAGTTTAATGGAACAGATGCATTGTTCCATGGTCTGTCCACCTGCATAACCTTTTCTAATGGTCAGCTGAACCTTTTTTTCCTGTAATTTCACGTTATTACTCATATTTATACTCCTTATGTTACTCTAAACTGTTTGTCTCAGTCCATGGTGTTTCCACTGTTAATTACACAGAGACATCTAAAGACAGATTCTCTAATTATATACAGTGTCATGCCTCAACTGAAACCAATGGAACTATGATAATTGGCACCAGCTGAGGATCTGGCCTTAGTCGTCATTTAGACAAGCTATACGTTCAGAGATGAATTCTAATCTCAGTTACACTGGTGCAACCCCATGGAACGCTGTAACTTGCTGGGGTTCTCAAATACTGCGTTAAACTTGTATTGTGCTCTAGTTATAAAGTTGCCTTGTATAGCACAGAGCAGAATGCCCACAATATTTGCATCCCATAATTTAGTCCTTCCTTCTAGCCCCCTTAATCAGTTTTGTTGCTCTTTAAATTTCATCCATTTTGTCTGTAACTTTCTGATATTGGGGTGTATGGAACTGAACAAAGCTCTAGGAATGCTCTCTACTCATACTTCTCATTTGTTTAATACCCCTGCAATACTTTGACTGAGATGCTGGATGTCTTTTTAGTTATTAGTTTAAATAAGAGCTTCAAGATGCATCCTTGGCCCATGGAAGAATTGTAGTTTTGCCATTGACTTCGAAGGGGGCAAGATTTCATACTTAGTATTTACATGTTATGTTGATAGCAGTTAATTTTAAATGAAAAGAAGCTAAATTCATTGGACCATATCCTGAGCACCTGCAACTCCCACTGACTTCAGTTGCTGGTCAGCAGCTCCCAGCATCTCTCCCAGTGGGGCTTCCCCCCCAAATTAGCAGCACAGCATGATCTCTTTAAGTTGCCTCTTTGGGTTAGTTTATTATATGATGTGTAAATGATAGATCCCTCCAAATTTCACATTGAAAGCCTGAGGAAGAAAGCACCTGTTGTAGGTTTTTCATTACTTTCCAGACATAGAGGTGGGATGGTTTGCTTATCTCATCAAAGGAAAGGAGTCACGTTTTGTGGCCAATCTTGGACTATGGTAAAATTCTTTGTTTCAGTGAGTCTGAGCCTTGTATTTTAAAAGATTGCTGTTTACGATACTTTCTGTAGGTTTGTATTGTAACATACTTTTGATGCTCACCAGTGAAATTTATATGATGCGTTAGGTTGTACGTCTCCTCAGGTTAGACAGAAATGAATTGGGCCAGCATCCATGTAAGTTTGCATACAATGAATCATGTTTATACCATATTTATTTTCACAGTTAGAGACAATAGAAAATACTTGAACTGTTTCTTAATTCTAATGGCTTTAAGGTTCTTTAATCCAAGTAAGGTCCTTCTTCATGTAGTTACAGACAGGGGTGGCTCTATATTTTTTGCCGCTTCAAGCACAGCAGTCAGGAGGTCTTAGGAGGTCCGCTGCTAAGGTGGATTTGGTGGCGTTTCTGTGGGAGGTCTGCCAAATTGCCCCTGAAGCCACTGGACCACAGGCATGCCACTGAAGGCTGCCTAACTGCCGACCTCTCAGCAACCGGCAGGCTGCCCCCCATGGTTTGCTGCCCCAGGCATGCGTTTGCTGCACTGGTGCCTGGAGCTGCCGCTGGTTACAGAACTGCATGGGTATGGAATACTCTCTGAACGACTGTAAGAAGTTCCACAAGCTTTGCAGGAAGTAACCTTTGTTATTTAGAAAATTGGAAACCTCATCTGAATTTGTTTGCATAACTGTAGGAATTCTGTGATTATGTATTGCTGTCTCTTATAGGCTTTGCCCTAGCATATCGTCTAAATAATGGAGAAAATACTGCTCTTACTCAGACCTGTGCAACTCCCAGGGCTGATGCAACCATTTAGGCGACCTAGGCGGTCGCCTAGGGCACTAGGATTTGGGGGGCAGCATTTTCTCCAGCAGCGACCGCAGCGGCTGGATCTTCAGCCACCCCAGTCACCGCCGGCATTTAGGTGGAGGGAGCTGGGGCAGGGGAGTGCACGGAGGGCTACCTGCAGCAAGTGAGGGGAGCGGTACACAGGGGAACTCCCCGCCCCAGCTCACCCCTGCCCCTCCTCCTCCCTGAGCACGCCGTGGCTGCTTCACTTCTCTCGCCTACCAGGCTTGCGGCGCCTAAGCTGATTGGCGCCACAAGCCTGAGAGGCGGGAGAAGTGAAGCAGCAATGGCATGCTCAGGGAGGAGGCAGAGCAGGGGTGAGCTGCTTGACTTCTCCCACCTCCCAGGCTTGCAGTGCCAATCAGCTTAGCCTCAGGGCAGAGTGGGGGAGCTGCTGCGGCGGGGGGGGGCCCTCAGGGCGGACGCTCGGGGACAGGAGGGCACAAGGTGGAAGTTTCGCCTAGGGTGCAAAACATCCTTGCACCGGCCCTGGTAACTCCAATGGTATTTTTGGGAAACTCTATAATTGAAAGCAGATTTTGATGTAATAGGTTGAATCCCAATATGAATTTAATGGTTAAATATTTGGATACAGTATATACTTTTTGTATTTAATATTTTATAAAAATTGATAGGGGAAATATAATTCATAAATTGCGAATGAAATAGGAGTATCTTACAGAAAAACATATTTCATATTTAACTGGGTGCAATATTCATCAAGGAAGATTAAACCATGATGAGTAGGTTCTAATGGACGTACTGTTTTATAAATCTTGATGAGGACACAATTTTTTCCACTGAAATCAATATAGCTGCAAAACTTAAATACCAGGTTCCTTCACAATCATAAACAGCAGTACCTTACACTGTATTTTTCCAGCTCAGTTTGATGGGCATGTCGATGCAAGTTTGGCAAAGAAAACATAATTCACTTTTGCCAGTGATGGAGATTTTAACACTTACTTGAAATAGCTGATAATCTGACACAGGAGAGTTAAAGGATTACAGTATAGTATTTCATTTGGCTAATAAGAAAAGCTGTTTAAAAACTATATTAGATTCATGCTCAGTATATACTGATGTAGCATTGCTTTAATGTACTTGGTACCATCTATTATAATAGTTTTTTCTGTTGTTATACTAGCTTTTGTTTTCTCCTAAACACAAAGAGATAATAGAAATGTGTTTGTCTTTCCCCATTCATAGCATTTCCCAAGAGAATGGATCTGTGCTCACTAGCTAAGAATTAGGCAGGTTAGGGAATAAGTCTTAGTCTTATTGCACCTGTACAGTAATTTGAAAGAGGGGCCAAATCAGTCTTATTAGACATATTTAGATCAAGAAATGTTTTGTTCGTCATGAAGTATAGGGTCTACATACAGAGCCATGATGACTGCTTTGATGCACATGAGGTAATTTTTTCCTTAAAAGGGATTTAGTTCTTGATAGGTTTATGAAGACTGGAATATCCTCACAAGTGAATTGTGTGACTAGGTGTCTGTCTTCTGAATTTTGAGAGATCTTTGTAGACTAGGACATTGACTAGATCACCTTGTGTGTACGTATCATCTAATAATATGTGTGCACGTACACAATGTAATCCACTTGTATTATTTGCTATAAGCTAATTTTAAACATGTGGATTAGAATGGAATTTACTGAAGAAAAAGCCAATGTCCACAAAACATTTCTAACCTTCATGTGTCCAATTCCAGCCAAAATGTCTACCATCCAGTAGCCAGAAAATGTAAAGAATTCAATTGACTAAGAGTCTGAGGTTAATGAAATTAGAAGGGCTCCTTACCGGTTTTACAGAAGAGATTATTAATTTTAGTAGGAGCTTTGGTAAAGAGGAAATTGAAGGACTGCTGTCTGTAGGGGTGAGGTTCCCATCTCCAAAAATCTTTACATTATGGAATAATAATCAGACAGTTGGCTACATATCTGTTACTACATAACAGATAATCTTCCACTTCAGATCTCATTGTAAAATATGAATGACTGATTGTTATAGGTTTTGGAAGAGGGTGGTCAAATAACTGATGAAGTTAATTTGAAGTTTAATGTAAACTCATTTCTTTACTCAGAGCCATTATATCAAACATAGACGTGACAAGTTATTTCATGCAAAAAAGTGGTAGATATATATCAATGCCATGCTTTTGCAAACTGCTTATTGCTTAGCAGTAATAACTGGTTCATTGACAATATATAGAAGTTTTTAGCATTCTTACACCTTATGCAGAAATACATCACTGGAACTTTGTTCTCATAAACAAAGAGTGCAAGCCATCACTCTATCCTTCTTCCCAGATCCAGTGTGCAAGCCAAGAACATTGTAGAACAGAATATGCACATCTCCTAGAACATCCCAGTGTGGTAGAATGACTAAGAAAATAACAATACTGACATCAGTCAAAAACTTTTATTGCACACACATCACTATCGTTAGTTAGGACTGAAACGGTGTCTAATTTAATAATTTGACCCCTTAGTTGGCAAAATAGAGCAGCAAAGAGAAAAATTTAACCTGGCTCTATGACTGCATAAGTATTTCAGCGAAGAGAGGTTCTACAGCAGACAGGGAAGACCAATTAATGGTGTGCCCAGCTCTTATGAAAGAAGCCGCAGTCCACTTGAGGGTGCCCATTGTCCTTCAGAATACATCTACAGGGCTGCTGCTGGCAAGCAACCAGAGATAGCAGAGAGATTAGTGCAGGCAGTGAGTAATTCTTCACTTTTCTTTAAATTAATCTGAAAAAAATAAACAGGGCATACACTGATCCCCTATGGATGCTCAGAGGATGGAAGCAAGAAGACAGAAGAATCAATGTATACATATGGCTCCACCCTGAATCTTCTCCTTCCATACTCTTGGTAAGGTTAGCATTGCTGTCAGCTGATCTTTAGCAAACCTTGCACTCAGGAACCAAACATAAAGGTAAATCCAAGAAAGTATATAAAGAAACTAAGGCAATGTATGTTACACCTTCTTCCATCCTCTTCAACATGCATATTACACTGACTTAAAGTCCCTCAGAACATAAACACTCTCCTTCTTAGCCGTCTGTGACTCACACTCTCTGTATTTGGCCAATCTCAGTCTAAGGGCTAGTCTACACACAACTATACACATACTATTCAGGAATAGTTAACGCTGAACAACCCCACTAGCTAGGAGTATAAACAACCCCAGAGTTATATCAGTATAAAGGTGCTTAGCCCAGTACAGTTTATTCCTGTACAGGAAAAGGAATAAATTATCCCAGTAAGGCACCTTCATACTGGTATAACTGCATCCACAGTAGGGGTTATACAGGCATAACTACTGCAGTAAAAAATTGCACCCCTAATTGGCATAGTTAGGCTGGTACAAAAACTATGTATAGATCATGCCTAACGATGTGTGATGGAGTTTAAAGCAGGCTAAGTAACTCACACTGAGGGGCCAGAAGGAATAAGGAAAGGGCAGAGCAGGAAAAGCAATTAACAGGATAATGTAATAACGTGTAAAGTCTGGACTACACTAAAAAGTTAGGTTGACCCAGCTACATCTCTCAGGGGTGTGAAAAATTCACACCTCTGAACAATGTAACTAAGCCAACCCACCCCCTGATGTAGACAGCACTAGCTACCTACCACCTCTCAGGGAGGGGGATTACCAACACCGATGGGAGAACCCCTCAGCAGCACAGTGTAGACACATTCAAAAAGGCTGCCCCGCTCCCACAACTTCAACTTCCAGGTTCTTACCGTTTCTTTAGTTGTGCCAGCATTTAGCACTGTGGAACTATAACCACAAACAGGGGAAAGGGCAGAGCTGTTCCTGAGTTTCCATACAAGCAGTTCAAACCATGTTAACCTGTGTCTGAGTGAGCATGTTGAAGGGGCTCTCTTACCATGTAAGGCTAGCTCCAATGAATTAATGTGCTTGGAGAATGTACTTTCCCCACTCCAGTTAGGGCAAGAAAGATTGTGCCTCAGGGAGACCCAGTCTCTCCTGGTGCTGCTTTTTGAATGGAGGGTTGTGCTGATGCAGATTGTCTCACTGGCTTTACTCCACAGGCAACTGGAGAGGGGCAACAGAGACACCCCTTTCATTTCAGCTACCTTGTCCCTCTGTGGTGAGCAAGATTAAGCAGTCCCTGCATTCTCCAAAGTGTGGGGACCACAGAGCCTTCTACTGTTCATGTTGTTATGTGGCCATGAAAGGGCAGAAAAGGCTACTTGTACACCTCACTGCACCAGGTGGCTGAGCAAGGGGCAGCGCACAAAATCTGCAATGCAGACATTCTTAATACCACATTTCTAAGGGGATATAAGTAGGTCTAACAGAGTCAGAGTGTAAGAGAGTCTAACTTATACACTGAACACATCAGCTCTGAATTCGCACTGATCTGAAGAATTAGTTTGGTGTTAGGGGTTGGGTTGAAGGATTCTTTCACTTCCCTCATCTCCCCTTGCATGGCCTTCAGAGGGGTTGTGCGCCAATTTCATACATGGTGAAAGTCCACAGCACAACTGTTTTTTAAAAAAAAGAAGACCTATTTTTATCTGGACTTTTTCTCTCTCTCTAATGATTCAGTTTGCATTTTCTTTCCTGCTACTTTTATAGAGCTGGATGCTTATGAAAGAATATTTGATCCAATCTTGGGCAGTAAAAGTTGGATAATTAGTACATAGGCTGTACTTTGAAACAACATACTTTTGTTAGTGGGCTCCATTACTTGCATATATGGGGTTAAAGTCAATAGGAATATATATAAACTCTGTCTTTTCTCTATAGACTTTCTGAAAGGTTCTTTGTCTATATTGTTGAACAGCAACTGTAGAAGACTTTATAACTAGATCACAATACAAGATTTTGATTGAAACTGAAGCACATCAAGAATTGTTAGCTTTTGTTATATAAATATTACATATGTTTTTTTTTAAATAACCAAGCCAGTCTTATCATAAGTGCTTAAAATGAGATATGGGATTTCAAAGTGATGAATTGTAATTTAAAAAAAGGGAAAACCATTTTTACACTAAAATGTGTATTTTTGCACCCTTTCTGGCATTAATTATCGAATGTACACACAAAGCAGATTAATAATTATTTATGAACAGGATCTGTCACTATATTGCCATTGCTTTGTGCAATTTTGAGGTCACTTTTGTAGTTCAAGATTTTCCATTCTGTCACACTGTCATGCTTTTATTTTATTTTATTTTTTTGCCAGTACATAAGTGAACACTTCGGCACTGTGCACCACAGGAGACATGCAATTCTAAAAAGGGCAGTGACAGATGGAAAAATGGAGTTTCAACCTTTAAGAATGAGAATGTGTGTCCATTAAAAAAAAGAAAACTTTAAAAAAATATTTACCAAAAAAAAAAGCGTGTCTACAATGGCTCACTGCAGCACTGAGGCAGAAGAGAATTATACCGGGACCACTGACAAATGTAATGGTCCGAGGATTTACACCACTGTTCAACAGCAGAGTGCACTGAAAGTGCCAATGCAACTCTTACACTTATCTGACATGCTCCGTCACAATAAAACAAAGTACTGCATTATGATAAAATAACTGTGACCTTGGAAACCAAGGGAAAAGGGCAAGCGAAGAGAAGAAAAGGCTGGAGAGATTGCAGAGTGTTTTTTTCTCAGTAAGATGCCTGAACAAACATAAATGCAGTTTATAGGTTCTCTCTCTTACACATTTGTATTTTCTCTTTCCCTCCATTTTCACTAAATAGAAGCTTATTCCAAAATGAGGGGTGCTGTGTCTTAAATAGCAATTCCCTGGTTCTAACTGGCAGTAGTACAGGTAACGGCACTTGCTCCTAAGAATTAAGGTAGCAATCCCCTGAGCTGAAGTTTTTCTTCCAGATTTTCTATTATTTTCTAGGCTGAAGAAGAGGTGGGGATAGTGAAAAGGAACCAAGTGTGGCTATCTGATTCTGGGACCAATTCTAGGCTGGCATTGGCTGCAACAAAAAATAGAGCAGCCTCTGAGCTGCTGTAATCTATATTGAGTGGCTACGACTTCCAACAGGCTGTTCACCACGGGGAATCACTTGAGCTCATTGGCCCTCCAGCCATACTCTCTCCACCTCTGGCAAGTCCAAATGCCTGGTGCTGCAGGCATCAGCATGTAGTAACTGCCTATGTAGATCTACATTAGCTGGGGATTCTTTCATGTTGGGTGAAGCCTCTGCTTGGGTGATCCAGACAACTGCTTTCTGACCCATTGGTTCTGCATTGTGAAGAGGCCGGAGTTTGGGACAGAATCTGGGTCTTCACAGTTTACAGACCTTGAGAGTTTTTGACACCCACAGAGTCACTGCCTGAATTGCACCCATAGGGCCAAATTTACAGTAAATACCTACAAGTGCACCTGCAAAGGTTATGGGTGCCTTGTTGTTTACACATGAAAAAATGTATTTTTCACTTGTGACTTGGCAGTGGTGCATACAAAGCAGGTAACTGAAGGCAAAAAAAAAAGTCTTTGGTGGGCAAATTGGGGCATCCATAAGTAAAGGCATATCTGTGGAAGTTTTAAGAATGTTTTGGCCTAATGTCTGGTTCAGCTGTTCTTGAACTCTTACTTCCTGGTTTGTTGGCTTTTAACAAACGTTCTTCCTTTGAACAAACCAGATTTGGCGGGGCTGAGGGTGGGGAATAGCGGTGGGAGAGGAATAAGATCTACCATGAACTTCTGCCTATCTACTGATTGTAATGTGTGAATTGTTTTTCCTCTTTCTTATCTCCTTCCGTATTCCAACATCGTTAGAACTTTTCCCCCACAACCCTCCAGCCATGTCTGGTCCCATTTTTTGCACCTTTTTACTAGGATCCCTACTCAGCATGTCACCTGCCAATAAATATCTCCTTTTTTGACATGCCAAAAGATCTCCACTTTTTTCCCTTTTATGATGTCTACCACTAGAAACTCTGTTTATAAACTCTAAATAATCTTATATTTAATATCTGAAAAGGAATTTAGCACACTCTATAGAAATATATTGAGTAAAGGAAAGAGAAAAGATGTAAAGAAAATAATTAAAATGGGTTGCTTAGGAGATTTGTGGAAGTGTGAAAAGACTTCCTTTGGTTGTCCAATATTTGTCATTCATTTAATCAATTAATTTACTTCTCACAGCCAAAACACTGCCATTAAAAAGGCTTACTCAGATGCTCTACACTGTTCATATTGATTCATTTTCAGTGAAAATATCAATAACTTTGTATAGATCTGGACCTTAAAGTTACTTAATTATTGATTGAGAAACAGTTGCTCAGATAGAGCAGGCGGGTTTCTGCTATGTTCAACAATAAGAAGAAAGTGAGGTTTTTTTGCATGGCTAGAAGTTGTATGGTGGGCCATTCTTATTTCATATATCATTTGTCGATGATGAGAAACAGCTCTTCAAGATGAATTTTCCATGACCCAGTATGGCCAACTTGGTCCTTTCCCTTCATCGGATGTTGAAAGCTAAATTAGAAAATTGAACGTCCCCCACAGTAATTATTTCTTCATGTCACTCTGAAGTTATAATTAATATTACTAGTAATAACAATAAAAAGTAATTAATGCATTCAAATCATGTTGCTATTCTGGCTGCCTGCAAACACATTTTGGATAGCATAAGGGCTATTAAATATTAACATTTAATTGATTTAAATATTTGATGTCTTAATGATTTTTGATGTCTGCTAAAAGTTTAAGCTGACATTTACAATTGAAACCTTTGTGATCACAATTCCAAACTACAAACGGTCACATTTAGGGGCTGATCCTGCATTTCTCATTGAAATCAGTGGGAGTGCTGAGTGTGCAGTGAATGCAGGAACAAGTCCACACTGAAGCTGATTAACAGCTTCTGTGTATGGGTTATACAACATCATGGCACTCTGCCATTACCAAAAGGAAAAGAAAATGGTCCTAATCATTCTGGCCTTAGGTGTGGGGCAGGAGACCAAATACTGTAGTTTTTCTTGGTGTTGTAAGAATCTGTGGGACTGGAATCCAGGAGTATGAGGGTTCCAGGCCACCAAGTCTTCTGCATCATCATTGGAAACTCAGACCAGGTTTCTGCTGGAGGACTCTGTGAAGTTAAAAGCTTCAGGAAGTAGTCCCCAGTGGGGCCTGAGTGGCAGCCCTCTACAATCCACTGATAGATTTATGTTGGTATATAAACCAGGAAGCAGCATGGGGAGCTATCTGAGCCATGATGCAGAGTGTCTGCTTGCTTCTGCTCCAGACCGTGCCATGCTGTGAACCTTAGATTCTGGCTTCTGACTCTAGTTTGTCCCCAATTCTGCTACATACCTTCTATCTGTAACTTGGTGCCTGATCCTGATTTTCATGTATCCTGACCTGGCTTGACTCCCCCCACCCACACACACACACTTGTCTCCTGACCCTAACTTGATAACTGACCAATGCACACAGGCCATCCACAGCCAGACCCTGACAGTTTGCTCAGACCACTTTGGTCTCCCTGCCACCATCCACCCCCACCACAGATGATGGAAGGGGCAGGCTGCCCTCTGACCAGTAGTTTCCCAAGGACTCGGAATCTGCAGGACCAAGTCACTTGCATGCAGGCTGAGAACCTCGCGTAACAGACCCAAGTAATGTAGCTTGCTGCTGAACCATAGACCCTACGCCAGCAGCTAGCACACCCACAGGGAGAATCGGCTGTAATATGTGCCCAGACAGACCACCCTGCACCCGAACAGCTCCTGTTGTGCCACTACCTGAATAATTCCAGGAGTTTCTGCACCAATACAGGATGCTTTTCCTGCTCGACTCCCAAATGTACCCCATTATCCAGACAAAGGTATGGCTAGTAGTCAGCCTTCTCAGTGTGGAAGCACAGAGTTCCCTCCTGTTGGAGCAGAACAGCCCAGCCCAGTGCTCACTTGGATGACTTCCTGAAAATCTTCTGGACCATCTTTCACAATTCACGTTGTGTCCACCCTGCAGAGGATGCCGAGAAGCTTAGCCGAGGCAAGGGCCAACTACCTTTTATGCCACTTGCTTTTGATGACTTTGTGGCTGATTGTCAAATGGACTGAGGCAGTGGAACTATACCAGTTCAGCTGGGGACTCAGTGAGGGTGTAAAAGATGAGCTAGCCTGCACTGAAAACCCCACCTACCTCAAGGTCTTTATTGATCTTGTCCTGCACATTGATTCTCACCTGTGCAAGCAGAAGAGAAGGGGTGGCCACATGCCCCTACACATACACACTATGCCAAAGTGTGTAGAACTGAGTCCTGAACCCAGGCAAGTTAACCTGGGTCCCCGATGCCTGACCCCAGAGGACAAAGAATTTTGACAGCAGCTGAACATCTGTTTTACAGTGGGGCACCAGGACATGCCCTCACCTCCAGACTGGGCCCAATAGGGGGATACAGACTGGGCATCACCAGAGCTCTGTGCTCTGGAACCAACCCTCAAGTAGAACCCAACTCAGGAACCATGGGGTCTCCCAACATTGCCAGTTGCTGCTGTGGTTGCAGGTCTTGTGTCAGGTGAAGCAAATCCTGACCACAACTGGCAATGATAGGCTCTGAGGCCACTGCCAACTTTATAGACGCTAGGGTAGCCCAAACCCTGCATATCCCACTCAGGCCAAAAAGCCACACCAGACTTGGTGGAGACAAGTGATAGGTTGCTCCAATAATTAGAACCAGTGACCCAAGAAACTGTCCCCTTAAAAGCCATTGTAGAAGGGCACAAGGGAAAAATATGCTTTGCTGTGATCCATTCTTCATTCTTCCTGATAATTCCTGGCATTTTTTGGTTGGAGCAGCATAGTCTATATCTCCTGGTGGTGAAGGAACATTAGTTCTTCCTCCTCATATTGCTAGAAATCTTGCCTCCAACAAATTGGCCAATCCTGGGGCCCCAGGATTGGCTAAGATCCTCAGAAGCAAGACCCCATACAGCAGGGGTTAACCAGCAGAGAGTGGTTCTAGACAAGAACTCGAGTCTCCCCAACAAGTATCAAGACTACCTGCATGTGTTTGAAAGGAAAAAAATGGATTCAGCATCCCCCTCCCACAGGCACTACGACTGTTCAGTAGACCTACGACCCAAGATGAAGGTGCCCTATGGATGGATATACACCATGTCTGAACTAGAGCTGGAGATGCTACACATGTATATACAGGAAAATCTTGCAAAGGGCTTCATTCAGAGATCCACCTCTCCAGGAGAAGCACCAGTCCGTGTTAAGCAAAAAAAAGATGGGTCAATACACCTCTGCGTAGAATATCATGCACTGAATCAGATGACTATTCATACCTGTCCTGTTACCCCCTGTCCTTCATCTTGGAATTGTTGGACTGTGTGAGGACTGCCAGGATCTTCACTAAACTAGATGTTTGGGAGGCAAGCAATCTAGTGCACATAAAGCCTGAGGATGAATGGAAGGTCGCTTTTCGTATGGGCACTCTAAATATTTAGCAGTGTTGTTTGGCTTAAGCAACACTCCTGCCACATTTAATAAACAATGTGTTCAGGGACATCCTAGACCACCAGTCTGTGATCATCTGCCTTGATGATATACTGGAGTTTTCTGAGAACCCAGAGAAACATTGTCATGATGTGCAGTCCATCCTGGAGAAACTATGGAAATATGCTTTGTACACCAAACTAGAGAAGTGTACCTTCAACTAGGCCACCATCGAGTTGTTAGGTTACACGATGTCCAGGGAGGGCATTCAGATGGACTCACAGAAAGTGGAAGCCATGTGCAACCAGACATCACAGACCATCTGAGAACTTCAGTGCTTCCTGGGCTTTGTGAATTTGTATAAGTGATTCATCATCATCATCTTCTCTGAACAAATAGCCACACTGACTTCCCACCTTTGTAAAGTTATTTGGTTCATTTGGTCACCTGTAGGCCAGCTCGAATTTGACCAGCTCAAGATGACCTTCATTACAAACCTGATTCTGGTACACCCCAACTCAACTCACCCATTTATAGTGGAAGTGGCTGCATCCAGTGTGATCCTCAGGGTTGAACTCTCACGGCAACTCAGACCCCAGTCAGTTCTGCACCTTTTCACATACTACTCTCAAACTCAATGAGCACAGGCCACCCATGGCCAGGCCTGAGCAGGTTTAGAGGAAAGACAGGACTCTGTTGCAGTGAATACAAATTAGATTCTTTATTGAAGATACTGAACATGGACAGGATGCCACGGTGCCTTTCGATTCCCAAACTAACTAAATAACGGTGTTGTTTGACCTGTATGGCCTGCACTTTGCAATCATGGAAGGAACTACTGACTATGTTACAGATACATGAAAAGGATATGACAATATATTGACACCAGGATTGCAGGAACACAGGAACTACCATACTGGATTAATCTAGTAATCTGTCTCAAATAGTGGCCTGCACCAGATACTTCAGAAAAAGGTGTGACACACCACATAATTACGGACAATTATAGAATAACTTACCTCTTTTAGTTAGTGGCAGGCTTTTCCCATACACTGTAAGTATAATATAAATCCTTCAAATAAATTTTGTGATTCTGTCTAAAGTAAGAGTGAATGTTCTCATCTATACAAATGACCAATCCTTTTTGAAATACTGGTAAGTTCTTGGCCTTAATGATGCCTTGTGGCAATTTAGTTCTGTAGGTTAATTACATGGGTTTTTTTTTTTAGTATTGTCTTTCATCTTCTTGTCCTTGTGTTATGAGAGAAGGTAGATACAAGTTCTCAATTAACCTGCTCTGTACCATTCATTATTTGGTACCCCTCTTATTTTTCTCTAAACTAATCAGACCTGGTCATTCCAGTTCTCCTCACTGTAACCGTGCCATACCACTAATAATTTTTGTCATGTCTCTCAAATTTTTCTATTTTTGGTTTAAATTTTATATGAGAGGTTGACCAGACATGATCACAGAATGCATCACTGAGTTATATCATGGCATTAAAATATTTTCAATAGTATTGTGCGTAGCATTCATTATGCATTCTGAGACTGTTTGCTTTTTTTAACCATCCTGCACCTTTTCCAACAAATAAAAAATATAGTTAACAAGATGGTAGTGTGAAGAACAGTAGAAAGTATGGAAATTCTAATGCAAAATTAAACTGGTATGTATAAAACTAAGAGTGTAGACAACCATAAAATCTATTTGATCCAAGTGTATTGGACAAAGATTCATGGCCACTGGGGGCCTTAATGAGAGAACATGATTTTATCTTTGGTTCAGAATCTGTAGTTTTCACCAGGTGGGAAATTTCATATATTTCTTTTCAGTCATTCTTCTGCTTCCTAACGTCAGTATATTAACTGGGCCAAATTCTGCTCTTTGAGCAGTCCCATTGACGCTAGTGAGATCAGATGTCTGAGTGATGTGAGCAAGCTTTTGCTTTCTATCATTAACTTTAAAATGTATTAGACGCTGTAATGGTACTAACCCTTGTTTTTTATATTTACAAACATCTTTGATCTGCTTGATAATGGGTTTTTTTGTTAGATTGATTGTGTTGCATCTTTTCCTGTTCTTTGGAAGTTTAAAAATGCTAATACTGAATTCAGTACTAATTAATCAGAATTACTGTGATTTATTCTTGTCTCTTTCCTAAGGACTGAATATAAAACAATAAATTAATTCAAAATGCATAAGCAGTTAATGATGATCTCATATTTATATGGTGCATTTTATCCAGATAGGCCTAGCAGTGCTCAGACTTTGAGAACTGAATTGTCTCTGTCTGTCTGACTAGGAATCATTTTGCTTATCACTTTTGGGGTGGAATTTGAGAATCTGGAATATTGAATCAGTATTGACTCAAGAGAGTAGGATGCCATCTACTGAATCATAACAATTATTCCAGCAACACCTGGATTTTCTCTAGAGGTCTGCCAGTACATTGAGGCAGTCCAGTATGGATGTAAACACCTAAGAAAAACAGGGAATATTGAACATTCATTAAAATAATGGATTTTTTACCTAGGAATGAATAATAAGTCTACAGGAACATGAACATGTTGAAAATCAAAGACAGATTTTTGAGTGTTGTTTTTGTGTTTTCTTATGTCTTTTAATTAAAAAATAGATTAAAAATGTAAAAGCTGCAGTATGCTAAGGCTAAGTCCGGAAGGCTTGATTCTGCTTTCATTTACACCAATTAAAATCAGGAATAACTCCACTTATGTTAAGGGAATTATGTCAACGTAAAACTGATGTGAAAGCAGAATCAGCTCAGGTAGTAATATGCCACAAAAATAGAGATGTGACAAAAGATGGTAATACTTTAGAAAAAACAGGTAATAAAGAAAGAACACCTAAGATTTACATTAGTTAGGATTTCAGAAGTGCAGATAAGTCTAGTATGTAGTAGAACATTTCAGGGAAAGGCGAAAGGTCTCTTTTTTTTTCAAAAGCCAAAAATCAAATGAGAACTTGAGATGCAAATTAGTGCTCTCATTCTTTTTTCTATGTCACTTTTATCCAGACTTTAATTATGTGACAGTGAATTCTGGGCAACAGAGGTTTATTTGTTGTGTACATGTAAGAATGACACTAAACATTTTTTTACCAAGAATTTACACTGCCCTTTTCTGGAATTCCTCTTTTTTAATCATGTCAGGGAGCAACACTAATTTTAATAAATACTCTGCACTTTGTTTTACAGTGTATCCTGCATCAGATAGGAAGTCTGCATGAGCACGTAGTGCACATGAAGTAACTAGTTTTAGAGAATAGTGTGAGGGAACTGCCTCAGCAAAATTGCTTTGTATTAGCATTCATGGTGCCATTTCACAGTCCTTAAAGCTCTTGATATCATCTACTTTTGCTGCTGGTATCTCTGGAAGGTAATCATTATATGTTTGGATGCAAAGATGAGAAAAACTGATTGTAGTCTTCAAAATAAGGATCTACTAGTGCCTATGTTCAATGAGTTATTCAGAGTCTAGAAGGTAGATCCAGAACACCAAAATATATTCCTGCACAGCTTCACTTTTCTTATAATACTCTAACAGGGACATAAGTGACCTTACACAAGTTTACATTTCCTTGCCTCATTGAAGACTTAAATAACTGTGACAAGAGACTTGATGTTACAAGAAAACTTGCTTTTGTTTCATATATTGAAGAATTGGTTCAGTGATTTACACTTATGTAGCATTTGTCCTATGATGAGTTCCTATGTTAACTGAAGAATAGTCGCAAAAGGAAAAGTTAACTGGGAGCAGCCTTTATTTGTGAACTCAACTTACATTTTTCCTGAGGTCTTTATTTTGCAAATTCATTTACATTACTACACTGATCTACTACTCTTTCCATCACATTCTGCATGGAGATGGCCCTGTGTCTCCAGTGAAGCCCCCACTGATCCACAAGATTTGAGAACTGAATCCCAGATTCCCATCCCATCTTCCCCCGAGGAAGAAAATGTAATGCACAGGAAACTCGATGACACTTTTTGCCCATGCCTGCTCCTCTCACCTGGATTTGCCTGAGGGAGTATATGATAAAGCCTTGGAACATGGACAGGACACACACTCATTTTTAAAGAAAGTCCTGTACTCAAGACCTTGATTTTATATCACTTTTGAAAGATGTCACTCATAGTAGCACAATGCATCAAACAATCATAGTGGGAGTATATTTCAATGCTTATTTGGAAGGGAGAAAGCCTCATAATAAATCATCACCTTCCTGTCATGTCTTATCAAAAATACAGGTAGCTTAAAACTAATTTAACATATAATGAAATGGGAGAGCCCCATTCCACATTTTTTCTCTAGACAATTTAAAATCAGAGGTATGGATCCTGATAAAGCAGTGTTCTTAGGGCTTGATTTTTCAAGCACCTTATGCATGAAATTATGTGTGGAAAATTTGTGCACTTAATTTACATGCATAGTTACTGCATCTATACAAGCAAATCAGGTAACTCTGTGTGCAAATGGCCAATTAGAATAGCTTCCATCTGCATGTGCAAGTACCTGATTTGCAAATAAAACCCATATTAAATGCATGTGCAATTAGGAACACAACTGCATACATATTTACATGTACAATTGCATACCAAAAGTGTTTGAAAATTTTGTAAATTTTTGTCCCATGTGTAAGTTTGGGGTTTTAAGTAGTAGTTGTTAAAATACTGAGGGCCAGATCTTTAGCCTATGTAAACTAGCATAGCTCCTCTATGTTCAGTAGAGAGAAGTTGATTTACACCAGCTGAGGATCTTTCCTGAAGTTTTTCAGCTATCATAATCGCTTAAGTGAAACAGTCAAAGTAATTAGTGCAAGCTAATGTAACTGTTGAAGAACAACCCAATATTTGTCAGTTCTATCTGTCCTATGGAGAACCTAATCAATGAATTAGTCTACCAATGAATTAGTCTAGGCAGATAATTACTCCCTGTCCTGTTAGTCCATAAAAGAGATCAATGAAGTCAAATGTCCAGTTTAATATTTCTCATGTAATGATTATATTACGAGTAGATTGCTGAAAAGAAGTGTTTACACATTTTAAATTATACCCTTTAAATATGCAGTTATAACTGAATGATTTTCTCATGACTAATAAAGCATGAATCTAAATATATTAATGAAAAAATATTTTAGTTTTTGCATTTGTAGGCTGTGTTTTTGTGGATCTGGTATGGTAAGAAGTGAAGGTATATGGGTATATAGAGATTGGTGCATTCTGGGATCCCAATTTTCTCTGCTCCCCCTGCATGGGATAGAGTGGCAGGGGAATTTGGCTAT
Organism: Chelonoidis abingdonii; assembly: GCF_003597395.2. Lineage (NCBI taxonomy): Eukaryota > Metazoa > Chordata > Testudines > Testudinidae > Chelonoidis > Chelonoidis abingdonii. The sequence goes on from NC_133775.1 coordinate 33,150,431, forward strand.
GAGGCCAAATCCATTACTGTGGTAGGGATACAGATGGATTGCTTCCTCTTTTGTGGCTCATGGGACCTACAGCTGTTGTGTGGTACAGCAGGAGAAGCCCATACTAGGCAGGAAGTTGATGGCAATAGTTTAACCCTTTCTGATTCTAATTGGCTGTTTAAACTGGCTTTATTTTAACTACATATTGTGATCCTGTGTCGTATGTGCCATGGTCAACCACTTTAAATTTTGCATATTTACCACCAAGTCTAAAGCTAGTAAAATAAACATATTTTCTATGTTATAGCATGGAAATGTCCCTAATCATACAGCACTTTAATTTTGGGCAGCTTGCCCTGTCGTATAAGAGAGGAGGCTGCTCTCCCCCCCCACATAAATTTCAAAAATCCATTTTACTTTGGAAAAAAGCAATTCCATGTGTTACCTGAGTACAGTGCAGAAAATGAGTCGTGTGGAAAGGATGAAAAAGCTTTGCAGTTAGTCAGGCCTGGAGGCAGCTGAAAGCAGATTTTGCAGAGGGAGAAAAACTAATGTCTGGATTAACTACAAAAAAATTGAGATTTTATTGAATGATCCCAAAAAGAAAATGCTACAGTAATATTGAGTTCTCATAATCCCTTGTAATGAATACTAAACACATGACAAACAGCAAAATAAGGGAGTCAGCAGTAACTGAATGATTATTTGTTTGAGATGAGCTGGAGTTCGATGAGTGTCCTGATTACTTTTAATGTTGGACATAGCCTTTTAAGTTTTTTCATTCCAGTTCTAGATTAGAATACTGTTCTTTAAAAGCTCAGTCTTCTACAGAACAATAATGTGTTACTTCATGTTTCATATTCCAGTATCAAATTTTCTATTAAATATAAATTAAATTGTAAGTAACTAATGATATATTCAGTAAGAGCTAGCTAGATGAAAAATTAATGTCTGAAGTCCTGTTTTGCAGGGATTAACTGAACTACTCAGAACAAAATTTAAATGTGCCTGATTTTCATAGATTCAAAATATCCTAGCTAAAACTGCATGTTTTAAGTCAGCTAAAATAAAGTAATGGTTAATTTTGATGGAAGGTAATGCCATCATCAATCTAATGCACACCCATCAGAGCTGGCTAACATGCAACTAAAGTTTGTTATCCAGAAAGATTAATTTAGAAGTCGATTCCACCACCTTTACTCATGTCCCTTACTCCATAATTAGTCCCAGTGAAATCAATATTAGTACTGTCTCTCCTTCTTCTGACACCCATGTCCCATTCTGATGCTAGCATCACTCATCTATAGAACAGGCACCGATATCTGGGGCCATGCAATGGAGAAGAAATCAGTGACTCTGGGTACACTTAGAATATACCCATATATATATTCTAAGTGTAATTTGTTTTATTTATGCATAAATATCAGTCCTGAAACAGTGGTAGTCAACCACACAGACAATCCCTTCTTTCGGGGATTTCAGTCCAACACCAATTACTTGTTCCCAAAGCATAATTCTGCCTCAGTGGCTGACTCTATCAGAGACCAAGGCAGAAAGAAGTCTCTCCTACTGCCTGTTCAGCTCTCTCTTCCAGGACCACTGCCCCCACACATAAATTTGTACATCCAAACTATTAACAACACAGCATGGCTTCCCAAGAGTAAACATATCCTCACACACTAAGAAAAAGAACTTTGAAGACTATATGTAACAGCATCATCTACTAGTGCCTACCATAACAGTATCTTAAAGTGACATTAAGACTATGTTGGAATTAAAGGAGTGTATTTGATGCATTTTACTCCCAAGAATATCAAGTGCTTTACTATGAGCAAAATACTGCAATCCTTTCTGTGAATATTACAATCTGAAATGGAGTTTTGCCTCAGTAAAGAATAGATTAAAGAGTGCATATACAACATCACTGAAATGTAGCCATCTTTGGGATGGTATGGTAATAACCATCTAGTCAACTTTGGGGTCAAATCTCCACTATTGCAAAAAGTCCAGTGTAATTTTTGTTGCCCACACAAAAGCAAATAAGACCCCAGTTTTTAGAATCTCATTTCAAAAACTCTAAACTACTGATAAGGACAAAGGGATGAGTCCATCCTGTCCAGAGATTTGAACTGCAGATTCCAGAGGGCCTAGGTATTTCAAAGCTGGTGGTTAGCCTAAGTAATGTCAGGTGGCAGCATACTGTGATACAAAACAAAATGGATGACTTTAGCCTTTATTTTTGAAAGGATCCCCAAATTTTACCCAATCCTTACGTAACTCAGAAGTGCTCATTTGGGTGACCCAGGAAGGAAAGTTCTAAAAGATTTTAAAAGTTTGCTTGTAATTGATATCAAAATAGCCTGGTTAAAACTGTGCTTAGTGACTCATGCAAAAGAGTCTTGAAGAGTCAATTAGACATGCACAAGCTAACGAACTGCAAAAAAGGCTTTCCCTCCATTAAATGCTTCTCTGCAATTGTCAATATTCTTGAAAAGTGTAATGATTTCTTATCAGTGCTTGAATGAACCGTAAAACTACCTTTTGAAATATTGATATTTCCACAATTTTGAGCACAAGAATGTTTTTCTTTCCATATAAAAGCTGATGGGCCATTGTCTTGAAGTTTATTTTATACTGTATAATGCAAATAATTACTGACTAAAATGCTTGATGATTTCTCTTCCCAACAGGTTGCACTATGCTCCTCGATTTCATATGCTTCAGCTTTTGAATTAGCATTTAATCAAGATATTCCAAATACGAAATATTTTGGTTGGATAACAGAGATAGGTATCTTCATCTTCAAAACTCAGAGCAATTACATTTCTCAAACTGTTTATGTTCAGAGTTATGTTTGGTTTGGGTTATCTACATCAGCTCTAGGATCTGATCCTCAGTTGGTGTAAAAGCTGGGAGCTCAGTTGACCTTAATGGAACTGAACTGATTTACCAACAGCCAGTATTTTTAAAATCATAAAGCTAATTGCTTTAAAAAATACCAAACAATAGATTTAAAAAACTGCAATGTGCATGAACTGCCTAATTCTCCCAGAGACCCTAGTGGATTTTTGATATGGGCTATCCCGGAACCTAATGTCTGGAGGTGGCTGGAAAAAGTTTGGCGAAATAGTTTTCCATCAAAAAAATTTTGTTTTGGAAGAAAAAAAGGGGGAAGTTCTGAATGAAAATGTTTTGACTTTTTCTTTTCAAATGATTTTTCATTTGAAATTTCATTTCTTTTGTATTATACTATGTTATAATGTAATATACATTTTTAAAAGCCAAAATCAAAACAAAACATTCCTATTTATCTGAAATAACTTTGTTTCAAAATATTCTTTTGTGGTGATTTTTAAATTTTGGGGTTTTGTTCCAAAATGCAGTGAAAACCAATTACAAAATTTCAAACGCCTCAGTGAAACAGGATTTCCATTCTCCTTTCAATTCTACTAATGAATTGGCTGCAGCCCACCACCTATTTATCAAAACAAAGGAATAAGGAGTAAATGACTTTGTCTGCATTATGAAATATTCCCCAAAATTTTCCATGGTTACTACCCTTCAGGCAGTTTCACTAGTGATAGAAACACTAGTCCAGACATGTCTTTTAAGATCTGCTCTGAGCAGGATTAGATGATACATTGCTTTTCAATGCCAATGTCTACATTAGGGCTCCACCATCACTGGAGCTACAACATTGGTAAATTTTAGAGCAAAAAGACTAGTATAGACTAGGGCTGTCAATTAATCACAGTTAACCCATGTGATTAACTCAAAAATTAATCACAATTAAAAAAATTAATCACGATTAATCACACTTGTAACAATAGAATACCAATTGAAATGTATTAAATATTTTTGGATGTTTTTCTACATTTTCAATATTGATTTCAATTACAACACAAAATACAAAGTCCACAGTGCTCACTTTATTTTTATTAAAAATATTTCCACTGTAAAAATAATAAACAAAAGAAATAGTATTTTTCAATTCACCTCATACAATTACTGAAGTGCAATCTCTTTATTGTGAAAGTGTAACTTACAAATGTAGGGTTTTTTGTTACATAACTGCACTCAAAACCAAAAGAATGTAAAGCTTTATAGCCTACAAGTCCACTCAGTCCTACTTCTTATTCTGCCAATTGCTAAGACAAACAAGTCTATTTACATTGACGGGAGATACTGCTGCCTGCTTCTTATTTACAATGACACCTGAAAGTGAGAACAGGCATTCACATGGCACTTTTGTGGCCGGTGTTGCAAGTTATTTACATGCCAGATATGCTAAACATTCATATGCCCCTTCCATGCTTTGGCCACCATTCCAGAGGACATGCTTCCATGCTGATGATGCTCATTAAAAAATAATGCGTCTATTAAATTTTGTGACTGTACTCCTTGGGGTAAGAATTATATGTCTCCTGCTCTGTTTTACCTGCATTCTGCATATATTTCATGTTATAACAGTCTCGGATGAAGACCCAGCATGTTATTCATTTTAAGAACACTTTCACTACAGATTTGACAAAACACGAAGAAGTTACCAATGTGAGATTTCTAAAGATAGCTACAGCACTCAACACAAGGTTTAAGAATGTGAAGTGCCTTCCAAAATCTAAGAGGGATGAGGTGTGGAGCGTGCTTTCAGAAGTCTTAAAAGAGCAACACTCTGATTTGGAAACTATAGAACCCAAACCTCCAAAAAAGAAAATCAATCTTCTGCTGAAAATGAACATGTGTCAGTACGCACTGCTTTGGATCATTATCAAGCAGAACCCATCACCAGCGTGGAAGCATGTCCTCTGGAATGGTGGTTGAAGCATTAAGGGACATATGAATCTTTAGTGCATCTGGCACGAAAATATCCTGCAACACCAGCTACAACAGTGCCATGCAAACACCTGTTCTCACTTTCTGGTGACATTGTAAACAAGAAGCTGGCAGTGTTATCTCCTGCAAATTGTAGCCAACCTTGTTTGTCTGAGTGATTGGCTGATCAAGAAGTAAGACTGAGTGGACTTCTACGCTCTAAAGTTTTACATTGCTTTATTTTTGAATGCAGGTTTTTTGGTATATAATTCTACATTTATAAGTTCAACTTTCATGATAAAGAGATTGCACTACAGTACTTGCATTAGGTGAATTGAAAAATACAATTATTTTGTTTTTTATAGTGCAAATATTTGTAATAAAAATATAAAGTGAGCACTGTACACTTTGCATTCTGTGTTGTAATTGAAATTAATATATTTTAAAATGTAGTAAACATCCAAAAATATTTAAAATAAATGGTATTCTATTGTTAACAGTGCGATTAATCACGATTAATTTTGTTAAATCGCTTGACAGCCCTAGTATAGACACAACCTGTGTTTATTCCTCCCTAGTCCTGCACTGACAGAAATTGTCACAAATATATAATATTAACATTTAATTAACAGTGCATACTTATTGCCATTCTGCCTGTAGCTAAACTACTAGATAATATAAATGCTCTCATAAACTGCAACTTAATGGTTAGATTGAGTGGATTGTTACAATTTTTTATCAGACCTTTTATTTATTGCCAGTTATCATCATCTTGACTGGCCAGGGACAGACAGACACACACACAGGCAAAATCTTTCCATTGGAACAGTAGCTGTTGAGGTTTTTCCTAAATAAATTTACAGGCGCCTGTCAGTTGCAAAGCTTTATATTATCCTATGTCAGCCACTGGAGCTTAGGTACAAACTCAAGTCAATGGAACAAAAGTTAATTATCTGGTACAGCTATTGTTATTATGTAGAGGAGCCAGCTCTTATTGATTAATGAGTCAGTGCAGCGTTTGCTCACAGGAATATTAATATCTTGTGCACAAGAGAAGTCATTAAAATGAGTAAGGAAGACCTTGACTTTAAACTTAAAGTGCACATTGCTCTAGTTATCTGAATGATTTTGTCAGGTATTTGGATGATAGTTATAAATTATTGAAACCAATAGTTATTGCAGAGATACTTCAGTTAGACTGTTTTGAATTAAGCGAGTCAATACATTTCTTCCATTATGTTCTGCATTTTATTATTAGGAAAATACTTTATTATATGGGCAGAAAAATAGATGTAAGATGGGTAAAATTCCTGATACATGGACACCAGTTCCACCACACCGATCATTCCATATCAAAAACAAAAGCAATCTTCCCCTCACCCTTGTGCAATTTGGAAATCAACTTCTTATGTGCCAGTAATGACAGTAGAGTAGGAAATTTTCCACTGGAAGATTTTCCAACAGAAAATGCAGTTTCTACAAAATCAAAATTTTCTGTGTCAAAAATTTTAGTTTTGCCAAAAAAAAAAATTAACTTTTCCATCAGGAAAATCTAAATGAAATATTTTACTTCAGGTCCATTCAACCTGAATCGGAACATTTTGATTTTTAAGTGACCCAAATGTTTAGCTTTGAATCAGTTAAAAACTCCATTAAACTGCATCACCCTATGGCGCATTGCCTTATGGGAGTTGTAGTTCTCTCCCATAATGCAAAAGCAAAGTATAGTTTAATGGTGAAATGTGGCTCAGAAAACCAAAGGGAATTATTTCTATTTCAGGAATGCTGAAATGATTCATTTAATGGAAACTGTAAAAACAAAACATTTTAATATTTCCAAATCAAAATTATTTAGAATTTCCATTCCGTGGAAAATTTCAACATTTCAATTTTTAAAGTTCAGCTCCATGTTTAGAAAGGCCGCATGATGGAAATGCTAACATTTTTCATTTTCAAAATGAAACAGAGTACCCTTTTGTTCCAGTTGCAGGACACATGCTGACAATCTTGTTTAAAGGAGATTCAGAAAAGTAAATAATGTGAAGGGCTTCATAAAGGCCAGATTCTCTCCTGACTTGCAGCACAAACACATCCATTGACATCAGTGGGGCAGAGCAGAATTTGTTTCTAAATATAGTCAATGGATTAAAATTCCCTACAGTGTTGTCAGCATGTAGATTGTCAGAAAATGGGTTTAAGTGGCAAAGTAGTCTGCATTCCACCAATCTGGTATTCCATGTGCAAAATAAGCCTAACTCCACATCCATAATGAGGTGACAAAACAGTGAGTATAGTGTGAAGAGAGACCAGGGCTGGCCAAAAACAGAATGTGTCAAAATGGCACCAGAATTATTAATGGATATGTATGAAATAAAGCTCTCCCACCCAAATACAGATTTTTAAATCTATCCATACCACACTAACTATGCTTAACATTCCCAAGAGCAAACACAATTCTGTGTTGAAGGAGCTATTTTAATATGTTTTGAAAATATGTGACAAATACATTATCAAAATATAATAAATATATTCCAGATAGTTTTCGTTGAGATTTAGGCCTTGTCTACACTCAAAAATTAAGTCGGCTTAACTATGTCACTCAGGCTTGTGCAAAATCCACACCAGCAAACGGCGTAGTTTAGCTGTCCTAACCTCCAGTGTAAACAGCACTAAGAATTCTTTTGGGGTGACAAACCTGAAGTATTGACTCAAATTGATGTATCAATAGAAGATGTTTTAGAACAAATTGATAAACTAAACAGTAATAAGTCACCAGGATCAGATGGTATTCATCCAAGAGTTCTGATGAAGGAACTCTGATATGAAATTGCAGAACCACAAACTGTGGTCTGTAACCTGTCACTGAAATCAGTCTCTATATTAGATGACAGTAGCTAATATAATACTGATTTTTAAAAAGGAGTCAAGAGGACATCCTTTTTAAAATTACAAGCTTTTAAGGAAACTAGGTAATCCTGGGATCAGTGAAGGGGTCCTCTTATGGATAAGTAACTTCTTGAAAGATAGGAAACAAAGAGTAGTGCTAAATGGTCAGTTCTCACAATTGAGGGAGATGAACAGCGGTATCCCACTGGGACCTGTGGTGTTCAACATATTCATAGATGATCTAGAAAAGGGAGTGAATAATAAAAAGACAAAGTCTGCAGACGATACAAAATTATTTAAGTCCAAAGCAGACTTACATGCTTGACGTTAATTTAATTGGGTGGGCCAGAGTTAGAGTTGTCCATGCAGCCTCAGATCTGACCCCGGATGTGTCCATCCTGTGCATGGAATGAGGCAGGAATTCTATGGAAAAAATAGGATGTGATCAATTAAAGACTGTATCATAATGAATGTGCACAAGGGGGCCAAATTCAAGTTGGACAGGCAATCATGAATTTAGCATTTCCTAATTTTTGAGTGCTTGGCTTTGTAACCTAAAAATATGCAGCTGTTTTTTGTCCGAAATTTCCTAGCCAATTTATTTTTTAATTAAAAGAGTAAAAACAAATTCTGTTATCTGGAACTTTGCCATCCGCCCCATAATACACCTTCAGAGGTTTGAACTCTCTGACCTGTTAGTAGCAGCCTACAGCATGGTTCCTTGAGCTAGAGCACTAACTATGTAATCTAGCAGCAGAACAAGTCTCTTTTCCCAGAGAAGGGGATGGGGATGCTGGTAGCTCTTTCTTCCACTCCCAGAGATAGGGCCATAGGGGAGCTCTTTCCCCATATATTGCCCCCAAGGGAAAACTGTCCGTGAGTACATGTGAATATGTGCTGAGTCTGGGGGATAATGGGGGGAAACCCATCCCATTCCTCTCTCTTTGCATGGTTTTGAGGGGAGTTCCTGTCTCATGTAGTGCCCCTTTGGTGAGAGGGTTAATGGGTCACTGGGGCTATATTCTGGGCTAGCTCAGCTCTCTTTCCCTCACCCTTTCTCCACTACAGCTGTTCTGGCAACTCCATACTGTGCCCAGTACTATATGTGATGCTGCTTTGGTGATTCCATGAACCTGGCCTCAGAATGGTCAGTGATTTTAGCAGGCTGCCAACATTTGATTGCAGAATGCAAGTGTGAGAAAGGAAACAGCAATTTTAACCATTTAAATCTCAGCAAAAGCTGGGTGGAATTTCATGGGACAAAGAAAAGGCAATTCCATAGCCCAGAGAGATTCCCCCTGCTGAAGCCAATGGAAGTAAAAGAATTCTTCAAAGTAAAAGTCACAAGACTCTTTTATAAAGCAACCTAAATATAGGTGTCACTTCCAGTTACCTCTATAAATGAGTATTGTATATATTTAATTGTATTCCTCTCCCATCATGCTTCAAATGTCACTTATCATCTTAGACTGTAAGTTTTTTAGGACTGGGACCACATCTTTGTATGTGTTTATATACAGTGCCTAGCACAATCCTGATCCTGATTTGGGCTTCTGGGACCTTCTATAATGGAAATATATTATCATTATTGAATAATCCATTGTAGTATTTAGCTTGTTGTATGTACCTTGGAGCTAGGATGTCAAATTCTGTTCTAAATTACTTCAGCACAACCCCTTTTGACCCCAGTTTGTCCCAGTGGTTTTATGCCACTCACAATGTCACAAAAAAGGACAGGTTTAATGTTCTTGATCTACATTACAGATATGATTTTGGATAAGGAGCCACTGAATAAACATTTTAGGTTGGATATAATGTTAATTTGCAAGTAGAAAAATCAATGCAGGCTAATGACTTTAACTAAAGCATCTTATAATTTTATGTTTTTTAACCCATTAAATTTGTACAGAAGTGTTTTAAGGTTAATAGATTATATCTGCACCCTCAGGAAACCAAGCTTCCTGTGCCTGTCTGTCATTTACTGGAGTGGTAACTTATCTGTCAATATTTCTTCCTTTTTTCTAGTCCCAGGCCTACTTGATCTTGTCCATTTGGCACTGCTGGAGGAATAACAAGTTTCTTCCCATCATGCAACATTCTAGGATACATCATGACAGAGAAATCTCAAAGCCCAAGTCAATTATAACAGAAGATGTGTAGCACCTCTGCCCCCACAATGTCTACTGGGGCTACAGTTGGCAAAATGATATAAAACTATTTACTAAGAAGTCTTCCCATGATCTGGAGCTACTTAGAACTAAGCCACCTGAAAAATGTAAGGAAATGTGCATATGGCTTGCTGCTTGCCTTTTGATTGTTTAGCAAGATACAAAAAGCAGTCAATTAATGCTGTGTGCATGAAGGGGGAGAGGGAGGGGAATAGAACTGGCAGATTCCTCATTGTACAGTGATTACTTTTTAATTAGAATTCATTGAATACAGATGGATTCTCTCCATACTTTCTCCCACTGATGATTTTAATATTCCCATGTCAGGTATTATGAGGCTGTAGCTGGCAGTGAGTTACATAAAATAACCCTGTAGCTTGTAGTGACTTACATAAAGTAACCAACTTATCCATTTGTCTTAGATGAAATATGATCTTATTCCTCACTTCTTTCTGTAGAATCTGCCACTGGCTTGTTGATATAGTGTTTGTTTACTCTCATTCCTACAGGAGGAAATCTCATAGTTCATGTATCAAATTACTGTAACTGACTGGAACATTTTTATTTAAAATAATGTTCAGTGATATTTTGTCACGGTGACACTGCTGATCAATTTGCAGGACTTCTAATATTTTACAAGTAAGTAATCTGAATATCACTTATCTGAACATGCAGTTCTAAAACATACTGTAATATCTGATCTCATTATAAAAATCAGTACTTCCGATTAGAATAGAGCAACTAAATCTGAAACTGACTGGATATTTGCAGTATTTTGATAGAAATAAGAAAGAATTTCAGTTTTTTCCCTTTTGCTCCAGGACCTCTAAACATGAACTGACATTTGATGTATTTTTGAAGTCAAAGTTAATAATTCTCTTTACATAAAAAAATAAATACCCCCTGTTGAATTCATGCTCTAAAATTAGAATTGCATATTTCTTAGTAATATACCTAAGGAAAGTGATTTATTCTAATGCAATAATGGCATAGATTTACAAAGTTTGAGTGATACAGTGTTTCTCGTTATGGCTGTAAAATATTTGTTGCCACTATGGGATTTTCTAGATCATTATTTTAAAAAAGGAAAAACCCATTTTGACAGATGAACTGGGGCCATTCTGAGCAAATCACAGATACTTCATATAACAAGGCCTCCAAAGAGGGGAGCACAGACTTATTACTATGGCAACCCAGATCAAAACACTATTTTAGTGGAGAGTTTCCAGTTTTACAATGCAATGATGATTGTTTATAGTACCATTGAAACCAGATTCAGCAAAGGTTCAAGAAATGAGCTGACAAGAGGAAAATCATTATAGATAAACTGGGGATACCTGAATGACATATTGTGAAATCTGCTATTATTTGATCAAATGATGAAATTGTTACACAAAGATAGATAAATAATGGTAGACAATACAGACTGATGGACCACATTATGTTAGTTTGTGTTATATTGCGTCTCTAGAAGATAATTATTGGTTCAGACTTATAAAGTACAAAAGCAGTTCTAATGATAGGAATCACTCACCTTTGAAATACTCGGTTTTTCTCCTTATATAAGTAATTCTACTTAGTTAAACCTAAGTTTTAGAGAAATTAGTGTCTTTTTTCAAATTTCACACTTAAAACTAAGCACTGTGGTACATCCCAGTGAATGGTGACAGTCATGAATGTCTACATTATTTAATATAACTAAGTAATAACTATATTAGCTACATTTTCCATTTATAAAACACGTCTCATCTGAGCGCTTTACAAAAATGCACAAGTATGACAGATGCAATGCGATGCAATGCAGTTTGGTGTGCAATTGAGGGGAGAATTTGGCTTTGCATCTTCACAAACCATTGTATAGTACTTTATGTATATTAGAAAGATGTATCTCCCATAAATATAACTTTATTAACATATAATCCGGGTGAAAAGAGTATTAATCCTTAGTACAATTAATACCCCAATTAAATATTTAAAAACCTGTCTCATACACCATATAACAACATGGCAGGATATTCCTGTTGCCCCACCCCGTCAGCTGGGTTTAGAACCTAGCATTGTCTTCTGCTGATGGGGGACTTGCTTTCATTGCAACAGTGGAGTTAATAATCTTGACCACTGAGCTCCACTCAGGCTCATCTAGCCTGTGTGAGAACAGCCATACTGTGAAACAACACTCGAGATACACAGAGTGATAAGATTAGCAGGGTGATTGGATTAGCATGTGGAGGGTCAGTTTGCTTGAGTATAAAGCACCTCTTAACTTGAGCTAGAAATGCCATTTAACCATATCAATGGGACCAGCGGTGAAAGAATGGCAATCCCAGTAGCAAGAGAGAGGGACATTCGCCAAACAACAATAGGTAGCTCCTCCCCTTGGGAGTCTCTGACACCCATTGGCCAGCTGAGGGAGAGGGGTGCTGATTGGCCAGCATTCCCCAGCTCTCAGGTTTTAGCCCAATGCAGGGGCCATGTGGAGCCTCTTTTGGCTCCATTCCAGCAGCCCACTCTACCCGCCCACACTAGGAATGGGAACCCAGCCTGACAGATGCTGTGGGTCTAGCCGAGTGCCTCTTTAGGGGGCCAGGAAAGATTTTTTTTTCTCCCATGATTGAATTGGTAGAGTACCAGGGAGTTATTTTGCCTTCCTGGCAGCACCTGCAAGCCACAGTGGGTTAAGTAGGAGCATGCTTAGTATCTAACTGAGGTATTAGGGTGGAGTTGTATATTCATTGCAACATGCAGACAGTTTGCAGTATGCTTAAGAGAATAAAATGAATGGTTCCCAGAGGTAAAAGACCTGGGATTTTGGTGTTTGGCCTTGGGCTCATGTGATAGGCCAAGGTACTCATCCTGCTGCATCCTCTGTCTCGCTTGCTGGGAGGAAAGTGCTAGGACTCAGAGAGAACTGAGTCCTAGAGAGAGACTGAGAAGACCCTACCCTGCATTATGGGTGATATAGTAAGGAGCCCTGTAATCCTGATCCAGTTACAGGTTATATGGTAAGAGGCACTGTAACTCCTACACTAGAACCAATGACATGCCTGGTATAAGAAAGTATGGGTGCTGGGTGGGGATGGGTAGGTAGTGCCCCTCCCCATCATTAAGTTTAATAAGAGTTGCAGCCTGTCACTTAATTCCATGCATGTGTCTGTCCTCATTTTGCCATTGTGTCCACATCACTTGTGTGTCAACAGAAGTCAGATTCAGGGTAAAACTCAAGTTATAGCTCAAGCTAACACTGGAGTGAAGACAAGCCCTCGGTGATGGAGGCAAGGCTCATTGCACTCTATTCTGAATATAAAGGGTCCGAAGACATAAACCACTGGGTAACCAACTCTGGACAGGCTGGTGTTTGTTATCTTCAGTTTGAGTTTGTTTGGTAATAAAGCCAAACTCCGTGAATGAAGTAAGCTCTGACCTTAGATGTAGTCTTTTGCTGGAGAAAGGTTGTGACGCCACCATTTTACATACACATTGAAAACCCTAACCATTAAAAAAATCTGAAAATCTACAGATAAGTCATCCAACCAATTCCTCACTGCCAAGTGCCAGAAAGGACTATTCACTATCACCCTAAACACTTTCTACTGTCCACTCAATCTCAACTTTACCCCTTTAATTCTTAAAATATTAGTGTGCACATCAACATCACCAAGTGCAAGCATAGATCCTGCTCCTGCAACCACTTAGGCATGTGGGATCTTCAAGGTGGAGGCATTTCTGAACCCACCAGCATAATCTAAATCTTGCAGGAGATATAAAGCTTCCCCATGGAAAGTTTTAAGAAGTTGGAATGGACGGAAGTGGCAGATGTAGTTGTCTTACAAGGGCTACCTGGCACGAGTCTTGTGTAACATTTCAGAATTTGCCTCTTCATTCAAGTCGGAATCAAAATTGTGTCTCATATTTGGTATTTCACAAGTTCCAGGGGAAGGCATTTGGAGGTGCATCCATATTTAGACTTCAATGCAAAGTATATCCTTAGTAAGCAATACAGTCTTAACTAACTCAACTGGCATTTACTCAGCAAATCACCGTGAACATGGCAGCATTATAAGGGTCATATTTTTACATGAATGACCTGTTGCTGAACAATTTCTTCATTGTGTTAAAAACACACAGACTTTTCTTCAGTATCAAATATTATGTCTCAGCCTTCCATTTACTTTCCCCTCAGTTTACTGTGGCCTTGGCAAGTTAAAGATAAGCCACTCTTCATTAACATTTGAGGAAGGAGCCTCCCTCAAGCACCTAATACAATAAGCAGTTGATAGTATTTATTGCTCTTCCTCAAAAGTAGTTACATTTTCCCTCCGGGGCAGGGACTATTAAGACCTCTTCATATAAATACCCAGAGTATTATCTCAGCTCCCAAGCAGTGGCACCAGCAGAAACCTCGTTATGCAGTAATTACAATCTAATTTGACTTCCATGAATACAGAGAGATTCTCCTCTCGTTTTTTTAATCAGTCATCATTATTATGAAGCTCTAGCTGTTTTCCACAGTCTTCTAGCCCTCAGTTTAAAAATGAAGTTTCCAACCCACTTTCTTGCAAAGATAGTTCTTGTATGTCAGTTAATCTAACCTCCAGGCATCTGCCCTCAGCAAAGATGTGAACGCTTGTCCCATTCAACCAAATCCTAGCAGGGTCATGACTATGCTAACATTATTAAACAAGTTTTTGGGAAATATAAATTCTACTAGTGACAAGGTATTTATAAAAACACTGCCCTTCTGCCAAGTTCATCTTCAATTTATACTAATTGGGCTGGTCCTTCCCTTGCCCAGTCATTTGTATTGGAGGATGGGTGAGGGCTACTTGGCTGAGATTCAACCAAGAAAAAACCATGGTAATACTTGTAGATTAGGGGATACAACTGAGATAAATGGCAGAGGTTATTTCAGCTCCCGTCGCTGGGTGACTTTGCCCATTGTTTGTGATGCAGGTATGTCCACTGTGGCTCTTGTTGGATCCCCACTTTTTTTCTGGTTGCCCATTCAGGAGTAGTGGCCAAGAGCCCTTTTTTATTCATTTGCACTTGGTCATAGTTGAGTTAGGTTCTGTCTTCAGCACCTCTGATTGCCATCATTTGATGAATTAAGTAAATATTCCATTAAGGAATAATTGCCATAGTCTGATTATCTCTGGATTAAGGCATCTGCACAGCTTTATACATACACAAGGCCCCTGCAAAATATGTCCTGTCTGTCTATTCTTCTATGTAATCATGATATCCAGGCAGTTATACTATGTTCATCACCAGGGTGTTTGAGCAATTTAAGGTTAAAAAGTGGATGACCAACTTCATTTAGTGATCTGAAAAATTCTGTGCCACAGAAAAATGTACAAGGCTGCATAACTATTCCTGTCGCTACCATCACAAGGTAGTTTCTATAATGCAGAAGCCAGGAAGAGTTGTGGTTAAAGCCAAGCCCTACAGTATATAATTTCAAGCCACAATTTTCCTTACAAGAATGACACAAGCTATGTAGTTTTCACTAAACTCTTCTCCAGTTTCCCACTGTTACCAAATATGTGCAAATAATTCAGAATAGCGTCACCTATCATACTAATAGGTCCTCTAGCATGGCACTGAGAAGGCGTTTCACTGTGTAAAAGCCATATTGCCACACTGTATTATGCTTAGCTGTCACTTTGCCAGGAAACATTTACTGAGGAAATTAAAAAAGGAGAGTGCATATTTTATCACTTATTTAATATAAGCCATTTACTTTTAAACCAGGGAAATGTGCTAGTTTTTAAATATATATTAGCTGCTTTCATAGAGAACTGCTGGTGTTTGCACCACTGGCATTACTGAATGCTGGTAATTTAGAAGTGAAGAACTTTACCTAAATCTGTGTGGCTCATCAGTCTTTTCCCTCACTGGTCTGCAAAAGAGTTAAAACAGAAAGAAACAAAGTGCGTCCAATTTACAATGTTTGAGGAGATATTTAGAAAGGAAGGCCAGCCAGTGGTTAGGCCACTAGTCTGGGACTTGAGAGACCTGCATTCAGGTCCTGCTCTGCTACAGCTTCTTTGCGATGTTGGGCAAATTATTTAGCTCCTCAAAACATATTTAGGTGCCTAAATACCTTGATTTCAATGACAGGTGCCTAAATGACTTTGTCTCAGGTCCTCATCTGTAAATTGCAGTGGGTGGCTTAGCAGCTAGGGGTGTTGCCAGGATAAATACATCAATTAAAATAAAAGACTATGAGGTGCTCAGATACTATAGCAACAGGGGACATGTATGTACCTAAGAAAGAGGCTCTTTCATGGGGTGAAATTGTGTTCTGTTACTCCAGGAAAAACCCAGTGGCTAACTTAGGGCACAACCCCATTTTATAGGAAAAAATTCATCCTCCCCACTCATTTCCACCTCCCCACAAACCAACCTCCTTTACTGGTGTGAGAGGATTGATAAGCAGCAGCCATTGGTGTGATTCCACTGTGCAGTGGCCCACACAGAACAGATTTTCCCATGACTCACACAGAGGGGATGCATTTTGTGCAAACAATTGCACAATGAAGGTATGTGAAATTTTGGCTCATAAATGGCCACCATTACGCAGTACTCCACTGAAATAATTGGAGGCAGCTCTCTCCTCTCCTAGAGCTATTGTTTCAACAAAGCTAGCATTGCATTGGCTTGAATTTGGAAGGTTATTTTCACAACTTACTTCTGGAAAGGGAAAAAAAATTCCCAAGTTTGGATCCGGCCCGTGGGAAGGGACTTTGACGCACCTGGTATAAAAGCCATACCAGACTAATCTTGATATGTATTTCTATATTTGACCAAAAGCATTATGGGTATTGCTAATACATCTGATTCAATTTGTTTATTGTTAAAAATGTTTTGTGCATATATAGCTACTTTGGGTAGTACTGTTGTTTCAATTGTTAGTGTTTAGAGTTACATAGTTTACTGCTGAAGTACAAGTTCAAATCAAGGAGACAGGTTAGTGTAAACTAAATAGTAGCTTCTGGATAAGGGCTGGTGGGACTAGCTGTTTTGCTAAAACTGAAGAATGATGTTATGGTCTTAAATATTTTTGGGATCTGTTTTAGCTTGTGCTCTATGGTAAGACTGGAAAGCCTCGTAAGAGTTTTGATTTATTCTGTGTGAGAAGAGACTTGTAGATTGTAATAGGGAGCAATGTAAGATATTGCTGTTAGAAAGAAGGTGTTGATTATGAGGAAGATAGCTTTAAATTTTTGTTATCCTTCTAAAGTTTGTTTCATAACAATCAAAAGTGAGCAGGATTTGTGTATATTTTAGTATAAAACAACCAAGAAAAACTAATGAAAGATATGAGGGACATTCACACCTGATTTACATTGGCTTCTGCATAGGAACCTCTAGTTATGTCTACACAGCAACATAAGCCCAGCGTTAGTAGAACTTGCATTAGCAGACCCAGGGTTTCTTAAGTTAGGACTTGAGCATCTACACCAGTGGTTCCCAAACTTGTTCCACCTCTTGTCAGGGAAAGCTCCTGGCGGGCCAGGCTGGTTCATTGGCCTGGATCAGCGAACCGCGGCCACTGGGAGCCGCGATTGGCTGAACCTGAGTATGCGGCAGGTACACAAACCAGCCTGGTGCCCAAGGGGCTTTCCCTGCACAAATGGTGGAACAAGTCTGAGAACCACTGATCTATACTCATCTGTAAGTCCAGGTTTGGAATTGTTGAACCCTGGGTTCAACCTGGGGATCCAGTGTCTACACTGCAGTATGTGGGCCCAAATCCAACCACCCATATCCCAAACCCTTCAAAAATTTGGCCATTCTTCATTTGTGGTGCAATGTAGGAGAACTGGACTGTCGGCCAAACTTGACTATCCAGAGGACAAAGAAAGCCAGCACATGGGATTGTGGGATACTTTTGACATACTCCCAGAGCATGAATACAGTGGGACTGAATCTACACTGCAAAGCAAAAGGGCTTGAACCCTGGGTTCCCACTTAACTCAGGCTTGGACCCTCCTCCCCCATGGAGTCCTGGGACATTGGCTCCAAGGCCTGGGTTAGTGCGATTTGTGTGTAGCTAGAAGAACCGTTAGATTTAAGCCTGAGTTTGAACCATAGGCTTAGTGTAGACATACTATACTGCAATAAAAGACTCATGACATGGCCATAGCTAGCCTGGATCAGGTTACTCAGGCTTATGATGCTTAGGCTGTGAGGCTATAAAATTGCAATGTAGATGTTCAGGCTCAGAATGGAACCTGGACTCTGGGACTCTGCAAGTGGGAAGGGTCTCAAAGCCCGGGCTCCAGCTGAGCTCAAATGTCTACACTGCAATTTTTTGGCCTGCAGCCCAAGCCCTGTGAGTGTGAGTCAGCTGACTGAGGCTCTGAGCCGGTGCCACAGGTTTTTTAATTGCAATGTAGACGTACCCTCTGATGCAGAAAGTCTACTGGGAGGGCAATTGGAGCAGTGCACGAGATGTAGGTACTAATGTGATTCTAGCAGTACACAGCTAGTGTAAGGTGTGGCCGGATGTTGGCTGTATTCATCTTGAGGGAGTAGATTTATATATTATTGTGAGTCTCATGATATTTTGTGATTTTCTTAGATTCCCACCTCCTGGAATTCTATGACCATTAAACTTCTAACCCTCCTGGCTAAGGAGAAATAGAAAATGTGACTTGAGTGCTCCCCAAACGCTCAGAAACCAGACGGTAAAGAAAAAGAAACCAAGAATTATTGTGTTAAAATCTCATGATTTTTAAGCTAAACTCATGATTTCTTGGGGCCTGACTCACGACACTGGAATACTTGGGGTTGGCAATGCTGTTGTTGTTATATACAAGGTACAGCACTATCTCTGTCTATCTAAGGTCTTTGCAAGACATGTTTGTGACTAAACACTACTCTAGAACTCTAGATACAAGAAGTTAATGCAAGACATGTTTGTGACTAAACACTACTCTAGAACTCTAGATACAAGAAGTTAATGTCCAGACTGTTTATTTCTAATGTGTGGCGTTTCTAATGGTTCATACTTTTGGTAAAGAAAGCATACTATTCGTCTGAAGAGGTAGCTGGGCTCCCCTGAAGCACACTTTTATCCTTAACTCTCTTTTAACAAAGGTTTTTTGTTTGCAACTACTTTTAACCTGGAATGACACTCTCAGCCTGAGGCCCTAGGCCAACTCCCATTATCATCAATGGAAACATTCCCATGAATATGGCTCCCTAAAGAGAGTAAGAGACTGCAATAGTCAGAGAGACATTGAAAATGCCTTTGCACACATGGATTAGAACAACAGCTGAGTGATTTTCCCCCCAATATGTGCATTAAACAGGTGATTGTGATGAAAATAACCTCGGTATGGGGACGTCATGAAAAAACTTCCACCCCACCTAAGCCCGAGGTTGGAGGGTGGAAGCGGGGTTGTGCAGTAGGGATAAAGGGCACAGCCATACGTGGTCCTATGTGACCACGGCCCACGCAGTTAGCAACCAGGCCCACCCAAATGTGAGTCTATATGATCCCGCCTCCCTCCCCTGTAACAACAGCAGCAGCAGTAGATTGCTCCAGGAGCTGGGCAAGGAGACAGAGAAACTCTGCTCACAGGAATGTCTTCCCTCTCCTTCCAGATGTTCCAGATCAGTCAGTTACTGCCTCCCCACACCCAAGAGGGAGGGCTGGGGCACACTACTAGCAGGAACACAGCTGCCCAGAAGGGGCCACTATGGGCTCCGCACAGCCCCTTCAGATAGTGTGGGGGGGGGCATGCAGTCAGGGGCAGCAGGGGTCAGAACCAGGCAGCTGCAGCTATGGAATGGAGAGGAACAGGTGCTGCTGCTTCTCTGGTGTGGCATTACACAAAAGGTGCTGGGGTCTGAATAGCTGGGATAGGAAATGGGCCCCAGGGCACCAGAACCAAAAAGGGGCCCAGCCAAGCTCTCTGGTCACTGCCCAGCCACCATAAATTGGGACCAACTCAGATTTCCATTCCTAGATATGCCACTGGTGAGGACCACTGGTGGAGGGGCTACATGGTGGACAGGGGGCATGTCTGTGCTGTAGCATGGGACTAGTATAAACTGGTGTGGGATATAATGGTAGGGTCTAGTAGCCAGCTGAAGCTGACCACCAGATCTGTAATTGTGTGTATCTAGCACCCCACACAAGTCAGTGGAGAACGTATGGCTGCTATTGCAGCCTTTAGGCTGGCATTCAGGCCATGGGCAAAATGTAGTACGGGGCGGGGTCCTGGTTCCAGGTTTGTGGAGTGGATTTTGCTGCTGTGCATTTCACTTGGATAAAGTTCAGTTACTAGCTTTACATTGGTGAAGTTAGCTTCATCCTAACTTTGCTCTTTACCCAGGCGGTTGCAAGAAGACAGTATACACAGTAGAGCCTAATTGACTTAACTCATATTATAATTGCTAATATAATAGTAGAAATATGGAGAATATTTCCCCCTGTAAGTGTGGGGGTGATATTTGTCCAGTTCAATGACAGAGCCCAGAGTTTAAAAGAGGCCCTGTGACATAAGCAGGACATGAAGCATGGAAATAAGGAGGATGTGACATCATCCCCTTTGCTAAGGGCTAAATTCTATGCAGCCAATTTCCCTGAAATCAATGGGAGTTTTGGCATGAGTAAGGACTGAAGGATTTGCCCCAAAAATATTAGGTCATGAATATAGGGAGCAGATGGAAGGGGAAGGGGATCTTTTCTTGTTACAAGTTTAGCTCTAGGCATGATGATAGGCAAAGCCAGCTGATAGGATGTCAAGAGTCTAAAGGAAGACACTGTGACCTCATCATCTGTGAATACATGTACCATGGGTGGAAAATAGTTTTACCTAAACTATAACATTCTACTGTGTGACTTGAAGTATGATGGAGAGATGCTGTGAGGAGTCCCAGGTAGTCAGCACTTTGCCACCTGGATAACAAACAGAGCCAATACAGAAATGTGAATGTAATTTTCTCCTTACTTCGCAGGTATCTGATGTACAACTTAACAGATCAATTACAGATCCAGCTCAGTTCAAAAAGAGTGTTTTTGTTGTTTAAAATTCCTAAAATTCTGCATAGAGGCAAAATATATGGTTTCAGGCCTAAGCTATAAAATCTCAGTTGTGGGAGGGGCCAGAGAGGCAAGACAACTCCACAAGTGTGACTTCCTGGAGTTTCCTAACCAGCCTTCCCTTGGGGGTAGGGGACGGACATTGGGGCAGGCCAAGGAGTTTACTGAGGGTAAAGCTCCCCAATCCCTCACATCCAGGGAAGGCGTTTCCCCTTCCAGTTCACGGAGACAGGAGTTAGTTCTCACAGGAGGCTGATCCGGTGTGGAATTTGGTTCCATTGTTTCTCTTGTCACACATACACGCACAACGTGGCAGCACAGTTCCTGCATTACCGATGGTGTCATTGACTCAGTGCTACTCTGACTACTTTTTAGCAGCCACTAAGGGGATTCACAGTAACTAATACTTCTTTAAGTATCTGCTCAGCTATCTACTGTGATATCTGTCTGCTCAGAAGGGGATAGTGCCATGAAGCCAGATCTGTGCTCCATTGCTCCTTCATCCAACCTCAATACAGCCCTTTCTGCTTACAGCCTGCACAGAGGGCACTGGTGGGGTTCAAGGGAGATAAGGACATTGCCTCTTCTGATAGAAAGATATAATTGGCTATATTTAATGTATTCAATGCAATAGGAATATACTCAAGATGGGTCTGAGATGCAGAGTTTACACCAGGATCTGAATTTCTCCAGACTCTTTTTTTTCAGGTTCATATCTTAAAAGGTAGCATCAATGCATGAAGGCCTGTTGTGCATGTGCATTTGTACATATTGGGGGCAGGGACTCAAGCAGAAAAGTCCAACTTCATCCTTCAATTGACATGTTGGTTGATTGTTTGATAAAATGCAACTCTTATCTATAGAAGTTCTCAGGAGTACAATATACGTCGAGTATCATTTCAAGAGTCCTGTGTGCCTGTATTCCTGAAATATTGTGTGCCCCTAGAGCATGCCCCTTGGAATGAGTAATCTTCCCAGTTAAGGCTCTGGGAACTGAATCTGTGAGCCCCTAGTGGCTGAAAGTTAATCCCAAGTAGGGCACTACAGTGCAAACCACCCCTCACCCACTGCTCTGCTGGTGCAGACTGGAAAGTGTGTGGGACTGGCAGCTGGCAGCCGCATGACAGCCAGGAGACATATTGATGACTCAGTGCATCTTCCTGGAAGCTTCTAGTATGAGGTGTGTGGGTTGGGGGAGAGATGTAGGGGGATGTCAAGCAGAGCTCTGGGAGAGGTTAAGGCTGCTTCTTCAGATTGTCCCTATGTGCCTATTGAGGTGAATCAAGCCCAATATCTGCTCAGAATTTTTCAACAGTTATAATATTCTTGTAATGAAATGACCTCTTTCAACTGAGACCTAGTTTATTTTAGAATTGTCATGTCCTGTGCCATCCCATCCTCTTAAATCTCACTTTCAGGTTTGGGAACCAGTTTCCCAAGCTGAGTTCATTTAAAGATTTTTACCTAAATCCAAACTCTGAAATGTACATCAAGAAACAACTCATGGATAGAGAATGACATTTTAAAAATTAAATCTGACCAACAAAACATCTGCAGAGAACAAGGGTTCAAAGTGCTATTCTTATCTCATGTGCTAGATGTGTGTGATACAACGAACTTTGTTGGCATTTCTGTGAACTTTACACTTTGCTGCAGCTGTAAAAGAAGCTGGGGGGTTTGGGGTTTAGAGGTTGGAGCAAAGGACTGGAAGCTAGAAGGGGCTGGGTTGAGCCACTGAATCAATGACTGCCCTTGAGTAAGTGGCTTGACTTGCATGTTCCTTAATGTGACCTTGGATAAGTCTCTTAAATTCCTTTTCCTCACTCAGCCCAGCTGGTAAATGTGTAGGGAGGATAAAAACACCAGTCTGTCATTGAAAAGCAAGTTCTGCTTCTGAGTTGAACTTTCCATCATACCCCCCAGCCACCTCCACACAACCTCCATGACAAATTTTTACCATGTTATTTATGGTACCACTGTTAAACAAGCTTGATGGAATATCATCTTGACAAAAGATACAGTAGAATCAAGCATGTTATTTGTCCAGCTGGCTATTTGCATTGTTGTACAATGCTCATCACCGTAATATCTGTGTGCTTTACACAAATTATCAATGCAAATATAAAAGATTCTCTTACAGTCTGGTCTATTTTCTCCCTTCTCTTCCATGGGCAGCCAGAGACATTTTTCTCTCTCTCTTTCTTCTTCACACTATTTTCAGACATAATTTGTCAGTAGCTTCTTATGCAAAATATAAAGGCAATATTTGAAGTGTTAACAGCCGTTTTCTTTCCTTGAAGAGTCAAGCTACTATGGTCTAGGTTTGTAAACTGGCTAACAGAAAACATTAGGGATAGAAACGGCTATAGTTCAAACAGTATTCTCTTCTAGAAAATTCCTCTGTTTTCTATACCTAGAGGTGAGTTTTTACTCTTTCTCTTTGAATTACACCGGTGGTCATCAGAGTGGTGGTGGAACAAGAGCATGATGCTGCTAGAGCACTCCAGTTTCTTTAATTGCTCAGAGCACTGCCACTATAATTCAAAGAGAACAGAGTAAAACTTACATCAGGCATTCCAAAATGGAGGACACCGAGGTCTTTGTCCTTCTTCCTCCTTCCCTTTGGGCAACAGCCAGCATCTGACATCTGTGTTGCTATGTACATGAAGTTATCCAGCCAATTATGCACTGCTATATCATGCATACCAGCTAAATACACAGGATGAATATCAAGAGGCAGGCTGGATAGAAAGATATCGGGGGGGGCGGGGGGGGAAGAGAGGGTTCTTTAGTGACTCTTGCCCTCTTGCACCCCCAGAAGAAATTCTACCTCTGAACATGTAGTCCCGTTCTCTTACAATGTTGGGAGGTACAGGCAAGAGTGACTGCTACCTACTGATATGTCAATATTTTGGATGGAGAGTAATTTGCTGTAAAACTAATTTTAAAAATGAAGGGCCTAGCTCTCCTCTCTCTTACACTGGTATAAATCAGGAATTATGCTGCTGGTGTAAAACAGGTGTAAGTGAGCGGAGAATTGAGCTCAGTCTTTCTAATTTCCATTTCTTTTTAATTTCTTAATCTTGTACTTCTTTCACAATATTTAAGCAGACTTCACTATTTACAAACTTAAACATAATATCATGATATTACTGAGTTCATACCAAGATGTCTGTTTATAGTATGTAAAGATGAGTCCAAACCAACCCCCCAGATGTAAGCACCAAAAACTTTGGGGAAATTTGGTTCTGGCTCCAAACATTGCAACTCAAACCCTAGCTTCCTCACTACAGCCTTATATCCCCATGACACTTTATGTTGTGTCCATAAGTCACTTGATGGAGCACCACACAATTTGGTGTGACATGACAAGATAAGGTGCCACTATAACAGATATTGAATCAGCATTCACATTTATCCATGAGTATCAAGGATGATATGCTGCTCCTGCCTCTCTAAATGCCACTGAACACAATTGTGTGCACTTGGTATAGATATTTTTAATTTGTTAAATTAGGAGTGTCAAGCTGTCCTGCAGTGGCTCAAGAGCAGGAATGCCAATCTCAGGGCAGACTGTTAAGAACCAGAGCACAAACACCAAATTGATTGTTATTTTTATACTTAGATTTCATCAACCAATTATCAAATGCAAACTCCTCAGGCACTATAGTGGCTGGTGATTTATACCTGTTATAGAGGCCAGGGCGGCTCCAGGCCCCAGCACACGAAGCGCGTGCTTGGGGAGGCTCTGCCGGCGCAGCAAGGGTGGCAGGCAGGCTGCCTTCGGCGGCTTGCCTGCGGAGGGTCTGCTAGTCCCACAGGACCAGCGGACCCTCCGCAGGCAAGCCGCCGAAGGCAGCCTGCCTGCCGTGCTCGGGGCGGCAAAATGCCTAGAGCCACCCCTGATAGAGTCTCACAATGCAAATACTAAAACATTATCATACAATTATCACACATTATCATACAATATGGGATACAGATGTTGTTGTTATCATTGCTATTCAAAAGCATTCCATGAATGCTAAACACATTCTTATAAGGTTAATACCTATTTTAACAGTACTAACACGCAGGTAAGACACATAGACCTTGGCATGAGCTGGCACCTGGTGTGCCAGTGTCACAAAGGCCTGATCTTGTAAGGTGCTTCTGTGAATGGCTGAGCACTTGCTGTCTTCAGAGGACTTGGCCCTTTACTTATTTTCCTGAAATTATACCAAGACTAATCTCTGGCTTTAGTTATGTTGTAGTCCCTTCTGGGTTTAGTTATGAAACCTTTTTCTTTAATTTAAGTATTACAGTTCCCTCATCTGGGTAGCCGATAACTTGAGTTCTGTTCCTCTCAGTGATCTCTCCATAAATGAATCTATTGCCTAATTATGAGTTTTCATTAGCTAAATTCATGGGTGTATAATGACATTAGGTTGTCTGCTCCTCATATTGTGTGCAGGTCTTGATTCCACTGACAGATTCTCATGTTAAGAAACTTTGGAGAAAACTTCTAGTTAAAAACTACTTGAATATCCTATGGCAGCCCCTTGACAGTGGAAGAAATGATATCACATCCACATGGAAAACAACCCAGTAGAAAGAGTGAGATTACACATAAACTTGTAAGCTCTGCTTATAATGTGGCGTAAAAATACATGAACATACAGGTCTTCTACTGCTACTCTGGAGAAAGAATGAGAGTAAAACGTGTGAGAGAGCCACAGTTAAATTACTCTCTATTAGCCCCTACAGTGTGCTTCCAACCTGTGTTGATATATATATATAGAGAGAGAGCGAGAATGTCACAGTTAAATTTTTTTTACTAGTATAATGAGGAAAGAGACCCACAGAAGAAGTTCCCTTGGCTAATTTTCTAGCCAGCAGCCACTGCAATGTTCCCACTAGGAGATACTGAAGAAGTGAGAGAGTGATATAATAAATAATGACTGGCTCTGCTGGTAAGGAGAAATTATCACTGAGCTTGGGGGATCTAAGTATACACTCACCCAAGATATAGGAAGTGGGGAGGGGAAGAGACCCAGCATCATTCTGTGTTGAATGTACTGCTAGAGATGCTGCGTTTGAGTTAAAAAGGATTTCAGCCACTGCATTGACTGCTAACCTAGCAAAAGGGAGGGAAAAGCTAGACATAAAGTTTCAAAGTGACATACAGAGATGTCAAAAATGTTTCAAATACCCCACTGTTGTTATTTAAATCACTATTAAAACTGCTTCTTAAAATGAACGTTTAAAGTCCAGCTAGATTGCTTAATCATAACCAATAAACTAAAATATCCTAGGTTTCTCATAGGCACATATGTACCGTACAGTGTTAGGTTCTAAATTCAAGAGCAGATTGTTCTCAGTGCTGACTATGAGCAAAACACTGCAAGATGCTCAGCACTCATAAGCCCCAGTGAAGTTCTCCCTCACAATATGATCATACATGCCTAGCTCCTAGGACCTACTTTTAAGAGTACAGCCCTAGAGGAAATGGAGGAACAATGTTACCAGTACAGCGTGGAGGATTGTATTTCACTCAGACACTGATTCTGCTCCCTTTGCAGTCAGTGGGAGTCTTCTCAATTTGGGCCAACACTGCACCTCAACCAGCCTTATAGGTTGCATTGAATTTAGCCTCTCAGATTGACCTGAATGCTTAAAGAACAAACAGAAATCACCCTTTGCTTCTGACTAAGGAAAGGCAAGAACTGAGACACGAGAGTTGAAATCGTGGCCTACTGAAATCCATGCAAAACTCAGATACTACAGCGATGAGCAAAGCATAAGAACTTCTGCAGAATAGAATAGAAACTCCTGTTGACTTCAGCAACTCAAAGATTTCACCCTAGATTTTTATTAGAGAAGGACTGAAGGGATAATGTTGGGATCTGCATGTGAACTAGGCTAGAGTTTGGAGACTGAATTAGTGCATTCTTGTTTCATTCACAAAGGGTAAAGCTGAATGCAGGTGAAGCTGAACTGGTGAAACTTTATTAAACCCTATGCACTGCTCTGTCCACATGGCTCCATGTTCCCTGTTCCAATGGTGTCTCCTCAGTAACAGTCCCTCCAGGGAACCTGGGCCTTCTGACGCCAGTTCCACTGTCATGATACATTTCTGATTCAGTGCTACTGAAATTTCATGCTCTGATCTTGTCAGAAATCAGACTGAAATGGTGGGGCTTTGGTTGTAATGTCTTCTCATAGAGAAAGAACAACCTTATATTTTAAGTCTGAAATTTTTTATTAGTTTAGATTAAGAGAAAAAACAAAATAAGAAGTGTGTGTGTGTATTCATGAGCTCTGCCTTTCAAAATTGCATCTGTCCCTACATGCAGGCAGATTCCTTAGAAATATAAAGGTGCAGCACAGAGAAAAGAAAGTTGGTAAAAGAAGTGTTATCCTTTAGTCCAATACAAGTCACTGGGCTGGATATAGGAGCTACTGAGTGAATTGTAAACTGGCCTGTGATATAAACAGGAAATCAGACTAGATAATCCAATGGTTTCTACTGTCCTTAAAATCTATTAATTATACTCTATGAAAAGGTCACAGGCAGGGGCGGCTTCAGGCAGTAGCGCAGCAAGCATGTGCCTGGGGCGGCGTGCTGCAGGGAGAGGCCTGCTGGTTGCTGTGAGGGTGATAGGCAGGCTGCCAAATCCGCATTAGCAGCGGACCACCCACAGGTGCGCCACCAAAAGTCGCCTGCCTGCCGTGCTTGGGGTGGCAAAAAACATAGAGCCGCCCCTGGTCACAGGGGTTACATGCACTGAAATCACCTGACCTTGAATGGTGGAAGTATTGTGTGATCTGTTGTTCTTGTGAGAGTCTGCCATTTTGGCAAAAACTCATTAGAAAAGTTTGCAAGACCCATTAAATCTGACTCAGTCTTGAACCTCAAATCCTACTTTAAATCAAATCTAAAGCTAAACAGGACTCTTCACCCACTTTCTAATATTTATACCTCATTTTCTCAGTTAACTTCATCTCATTTTTAATTACAGTGGATTCTGCTTAACAGCAATCCTGATAACAGCAACTTCTGGTTAATGGCAACACATTGCTGGGAACCAATCCTGTCCCATGCACATCAGTATTAATAGGATTTGGATATTACCAACAGGCATGCTGCTTATTAGCAAATTTTTTAGAAGAGAGGTCCTGCCTGTAATCAGTTTTTTGGCTTTGAGCAGTGGCAGATAAATGCACAAACCCATGCTCATGGATTCCAGCCAACTTGGGACAGGGGCAAGGGGGCGGAAAAATCTCATGATGCTAGGACAGGATGATTTAGCTACTGTGCTCTCTGCTCTGCTAGGTGGCCTGGCCGTGCTTGGGGCAAGGCTTCTTTGATGAGCCAGTGGCGGGATCAACCAGTGAGTGCAGCTGGAGGGTCAGCAGAAGCCACTGCCTCTTTCTCTTCTGCTTGTTGTTTTCTTCGTTGCTGCCCATAGCTTCTCACTACCATTGATAATGGGCTCCCCCTGCATCCTCCCATGCCTGGATAGGCAGCTAGGACTAGGCAGCAAAGGAAGATGGAGAACACCACCTCCTCCTGCCTCAAGCTATGCAGGAATGCCCACTCCGAGCTGGAGTCCTACCACCTTGATCCCAAGCTGAGCTACAAGGACACAAGCTGCAACCTGCACCGCATCAGCAACTGGGAGAACATAAATGGTAAGAGGGGTGGGGATGCCACTGGGATGGGGAGCTTCCCGCAGCCAGAGGAGCCAGGGAAATCCCTGCAGCCCTCAGGGAAATACAACCCCCACAAGAACATGAGGAGCCAAGGGGAGAGATTCTTTTGCTGTTCTTCTCAAGGGGGGAAACATGGCAACCCCTCTCCCCCGACACACGTACCATGGGAGCCCCCTTCGCCTCTTCCTTGCCTCTCAGTGTTCAAGCACTTCTCTCCCCCAGGCATGAGCTATTCTCTCCCTTCCTCTTCATTTTTTCCTGTGTCTTTTGGTGATTGCTAAATATATGGTGAGACAGAGGCTTTCTTTGAGTTTTTTATGCCTTCATCCAGTTTCAAGGCCTGTGGATGCCCCTATCCCTGCATCTCACAATGCAGCATTATTTATCCCATGCTAATGTGTCATAATGTAGCCCTTTTTACCCCCTCCTGCACCCCGGAGACTTTTGTGAATCACTCCTCCCCACGCATTTGGTTCACAGTCTTGGAATCTTAGTGTGGATTCTTGTCATGTACATTGTGATATGCCATTATTTACCCACCTGCTCAGCTGGTATGAGGTCTTCCATAATATAGCTCTCTCATGTTAGCATTGGCTGAAAGCCTATAGTGCTATGTACCCCAGACTGTACTATTTTCTGATTCACCCAGCACGGACTGATGTGATACTGTTTACACTGGTTCACAGTTTCCAGACCCAACTCAACTATGAATTTCACAAATGAATTGTGGCCCACCCAAATTTACTTAACAAAGATGGTCAGTGGAATCAACTGTTGTCATGGGCTAGTGGTTATCTTTTGCTCTGTGACTGCCAAAGCCAAGCCTGGTTGGGGGATAAAACCTAAAGGATAAACCAAGACAGTTATAGAAGTGGGAGAAATTTATCTTGTGAGCACCTTCAGTTTCAGTGACTTTTTCCCCTCCCTTACACTGATTGGTATAATAAAGTGAAGAATATGCTCTCTCTGCTGTATTACTGGAAAAACTATATGCTCATTGGCTTAATGATGACCGAACATGCTGTTGTGTGCTCTGGCTAATCAGAACCTGGCTTATTCTTAAAACTGTGATTTAATATATACATATAAGCTAGTTTCTCATTAGCTGAAACAGTTCTAAAGCTTGTGTGGTAAAATGTCAACTTTCTCAGGTTTGACATTAATTGCCTTTGGCAGAAAGCCAAAAGAGTGACTTTGGCACAGATCAGATTCTTTCAACATTTTTTCATAGCTTATGTGGTCAATGACAAACTTTGTTTTAAACTAGTCACCATTGACTGAAACTTAAAGTTCTTAATAATAAAGTAATTTTATCTCAGGTTAGGATTATTTCTTTGAATTATGTTTCTTTCTGGAATGGCTTCCATGTAGAAAAACTGGAGTGTAACAGGATCAGTAGGTGGAAAAACAATGCGTAATGGTCAGGTTTAAGAAAACTGGAGGAGATGAAAGAATTACCTGTTGACCCGTGAACGACTAATTCTTGTAACACCAGCGTTGTCCAGATTAGCAGTGAACACCTTCATGTAAAGGTATAGATAATATCTAGCCATATTCATTTTCTATGTGGAAAACTGGAGCAGTTAATTTAGGCATCATGAACTGAGATATAATTTGCTTTATTATTAATGCAGTGTGTAAACACTGAATGAAGTCTTTGTATTAATGCATTTGGATATATTTGTGTTTTAATGGGGCATGGGGAGCCCAAATGTTGTTTGTGCCCAGGGCTCCAATAAATCTTAATCCACCTCTGGCTCTGAGCATGAACAGCTGATAGTTTTTGTTGCGTGCCATGGCTGCCAAACACATGGACCTATTTCTCGGTGATAACATTTGGGTCCTGGAGGGTGAGAGTGGTCAAGAAGTTTGGTGTCTCTCAATCTGTTGTTCTGCACATTCAGAAGAACAACCGTAATATTTTACAGACACATCGAAACACGCAAACCGAGGCTACAAGCATTGATGTGAAGGAAAGGAGGCAGCACTTAGCTCTGGTTTCAGAATAAGCCTGGCTAAGGTGTTTGGCTCATCGGGCCAATGCTGAAACAGAAAGTGAGTCAGCTGGTGATAGAGTGGGGAAGGCATGCAACCCTTCAGACTGCTGGCTCAGTTGGTGGAAAGCCTGGCACTATGTGTTTAAGTGTAAGAAGCATGGCACAGTGGATACTGAATGCCAGGCAGATACTCTACCCAGAATTCTTGAGCAGTTCCTGCCATGTAACATCTTTAATGCTGACAAGACTGGTCTCTTAACAGGGCTTTCCTGACAAAGACCTTGGCGTTCTGAAAGAAGGGTTTGTAGAAGGAAAAAAGGCTATGGAGCACATCACACTGCTGTATTGCACAAATATGGATGGGATGGAGAAGCAGCTTCTTACAGTGATTGGAAAAAGCAAGTGCTCCCCCCCCCCATTGTTTCCCTAAGGACCACTCAAAGTTGCCTGTGATATACAGACACCCAGACAATGCTTGGATGACAAATTCACTGTTTCAAGAGTGGTTTAAGAACTGGAAAAAGGGAGGTGTGGCTACAAAACTGACATGTGCTTCTTGTTTGACACCTGTCCAGCTCATTCAGCTTGTGTAGAGCCATCACACACTGCATTAACGTTCTTGCCGCTGAATGCAACTTCAGTAATGCAGGCAATGGCCGTAGGTGTCATTAAAAACTTCAGAGCTCACTGCCATGCCCGTCTTACTGCATGCATGATTGCCTCTGTGGACACTGACCCACATCTATGTGCAGTGGATGTTGCCAAAAAACACAACTCCGATTAATGCACTTCAGCTTGCTGAAGAGTCATAGGCTGCTGTTCTCCTAGGGACTGTCCTAAAATTCTTCAGAAAGTGAGGGTTTCTGTCAACAACAGAAGACAATGGCTTGGTGGACATTGATGTGCTGGCTGGCATTTCTGTTCCTGAAAATCCTACAGCAGAGGAATTTGAGGCCATTGTTGAGTTAGACCGGTGGCTCTTAACCTATTTACCATTGTGGGCCTCACATGCAGCTCTCTATGTGTTATGTGTTACACTATATATATACTACATGTATGGCCATGAGTATGTCACATGGGCCACAGCTGTGTGTTGATTGGGCCATGGGTTGAGAACCACTGAGCTAGACAATCAATTGGAAACAGAAGGGAAGCTTTCTGATGCCAACCTGCTGGAGATAGTAGCAGCTGTAAAGCACCAAGAAGCCGATGAGATACAAGAGGAAAGTGCATGAGCCTTTCCTCACAGATGATGAGCCTTTCCTCACAGATGAGCAACATCAGTTGGACTTTTTTCACAAGATATTCCAGAGTTGTGGCTTCGAGAACAGTTATGAGGCTGTATGCAAAACTGAGGAGGATGTATAGGTGGAGAAGGCAAACCATAGAGAGCAGACAGCATAGGCATACATTTTGTTCTGAAAAACATTTTTTAGTTTTTGGGTGAAGTCTTAATGCTTCTTATGTGTCACACAAATTAAAGCAGCATAATTTTAAGTACAGATATAAAACACAGCCTAATGTAAGATTTCTTTGATGGTGTTTTTAAAAATGTTTTTTCTCTACAGAATTATATGCCACTATAATCATTGTAACATGTAGCAAGATGAGATTTCCTAAATTTGCACTGTGATACATTATAGAGTGTATCATGTTGTCATGTATCATGTTTGGTTTTCTTCTTTAATACTGAAAATTAATATATTGTTAAATAGTTTCACAACTACTCTTCTGTACAATGCATCATTTTTCCACTCTCATTTTTCTATGTAGTCCCTGGAAACAGTGCCTTCTGCTTATTGGCAACTTTTGGATAATGGCAACTCTTTGTGATGAACCAAGAGGTTGCTATGAAGCAGAATCTATCTATGTATCTATCTATCTATCTATCTATCTATCTATCTATCTATCTATCTATAATGGTGTATATACATATAAAATAAATCAGTCAGGGATTCTGTAATAACAGATTTAAATTAGTATAGTTCTTATATAAACAGTTGACATTTATGCATTTCAAGCTTTTTCATAGAAGGAAAGCTACACCCTTTCTGTTCACTGCTGCATCATGAAAATTTGCATTGTGAAATGCATTTCTCACCAAATGCCAGCTGTAAATTGTATTTGAAATGGAAAGTATTAATTAAATACGAATTTCTGAACTGCCTGCTGACAGTCACACTACTGAATAGTGACAATATTTGTGACACCAACAAATTCAGAACCAAGTATGGGAGATTGTAAACCAGTTTCCATCCCATCTAACAAGTGGCGTATAGTCATAATTTAAGGTATGAAACATTTTGTTTATATACCAGGAAAGTACTCCCTCCTTGATGGCATCGACCCAACTATGTCTTTTTTTACTATTAGTTTTATTGCATGACTGGGCTATTTAACATTTTAGAAACAACTCAGTGGCTAATTATAGCAAAATCATGCAGACCTATAAGAAGCTGGTCAAACTAAGTATAGGGCCAAGTCACCACCTCATCTCACAGAATAATGCATGGGAGGGGTTGAAAGGCTTTGAAGATCCAACAAGGTTCACTGTGACACAGAGGACCATTGGTGCCAACTGACAAAGGGTTCATTACTCTGTGTCAGCAACTCCCAGTCGGCTTGGCAAACTCACTGCACCTAACACACCACTTTCATCCAGAAATAATGTCTTGTAAGGTATCAAATGAAGTTTGGTGACACACTGGTCATTAATATTGTTGTGAAATGTAAATATTAACACTATATGAGGAATTATGTATACTTACTGAGATTATGCTTTAAAATCTGTAGCCAAACCAAGGTTTCTGTCAGACAAGAGGAATGTTGCTATCTTTCTGGCATATGCTGATGAAGCATTGTAAGCCCAACAAAACAGAAGCTACATTTGCAGGCAAAGTAAACATGAAAAACAAGTTAACATGGGGATCAGAAAAGAACTTAGAGCCACCATCACAGGG
This sequence comes from Chelonoidis abingdonii, assembly GCF_003597395.2. Taxonomy (NCBI): domain Eukaryota; kingdom Metazoa; phylum Chordata; order Testudines; family Testudinidae; genus Chelonoidis; species Chelonoidis abingdonii. Next base: position 33,183,981 of record NC_133775.1, read on the forward strand.
AGGAAACCAACAGGAGGATGTGAACTCAACAAGGGGGAGCACACTGGTGTCTGAACACCCCCAAGGGGTCATCCTCACTTTTGGGGACAAAGACAATGAATTTTTTGGGAAATATAAGGAGAAGCAAAAAGCCATTTTGTTATCTGTTTACTGAGGAACCCCTGACAGAGTGGGAGTGATTCATGAAAACTTAAATCCTGGTTTGACTGAAAACCAGTCAGCTCAAGAGAAAGACTTGGAGGGTGAGAAACTTTATTAGACAAAAGATTATAGCCTGTTAAAGTTATATATCTAGAAAGCATGTCAGATTGTAACCATTTGTTTCTGTTATCCTTACTCATTAGCTTTTACAATCTCTACCTGTGTTAATAAATGTATATTCTTCTTTTATTATGAATACATCTCAGTGCTATAGTAGAAGTGAGATATGAAACCTGAGTTGTAACCTTCCAGCTGTGTACACATGGTCTCTTTGGGATGCAGTTTACCTGGGAATTTCAAGTGACAGGGGCAGAGACAACCCATAACTCTTGATGGGCGGGTGGGAGGGGCACAATTTAAAGGTGGGGGGGAGACATGACTGCCCCATGCATTGCCGCTGGCCCATTCCCACTTGCCCTGTGCCTTCCATGCCCGTTCCAAGCCAGTACCACCTTGTCCCTATTCCTCTCACAGTTCCTTCCCCACCTTTCCCATCACCTCCCTGTGGTGGGTGCGGAGCAGGCTCTAAATATGGCTGCAGGTGAGGAAAGGAGAGGACTCAGAGAGTTTCCCTGTGCTCCCTCTGGCAGAACTGTGCTGCCAGCCACATCTCTCTTTCCTGCTCCAGGAGCCTCCTAGCAGGGCTCAGGGAAGTATTAGGTGCCAGTGACTTTCCCAGGCACGTCCCTCTCCGTCACACTCAGCCCAACTCCCACCCTGGCAGAAATTGGGGGTGGGAGAGGCATGTGACCCTGTATGCCCCACTCCCCAATGCATTGCTTCTGGACAGGCGCTGGATATTACAGGGGAACACTTGTCAAGGGGCTTTGAGGTACACCTAATGTTAACCTGCAAAGTGAAGCGAAGACTCGCAGAGTCCTGAGAAGAGTAGGTGAAAGCCTAGTGGTGTGCAAGAGCTGGCGTCCAACTACCATAAGGGAGACTCCCTTACGAGGGAGGCAGGGGGATAACAAGGTGACTCAGTCTGGGGGCCCCAAGGAAGAATCCCTTTCATGTCATGGAGTTTCTTAGCCAGCATCCCAATTACATGGAGGGGTTTCAGCCTGTGTGAAGTTGTGCAGCCCCCCTCCAGTCTCTTAGGGAAGCGTCCAAACACCTGGAAGCCAGGCTCACTCCCTTCCGGGGCTGCTTCTCAGTTCTTCCTTCCTTCTTCCCCCGACTGCCCCTGGCTGAGCTCCTTTGACTCCACAGTAACAGCTGCTCCAGGAATTTCACAGGAGTTAAAGCTGCTGAGAGCAGTAACAGCGTTTGGGACAAATTAGGCATAAATAAACTGGCTGACTTTACTTACCAATCCTAGCTACTCTGACTCCAAAAAAGGGTCTTTTTCCCAACCATGGTGTCTGACCCTGCTGCCACTGAATTCAGTGGGGTCAGAAACCAGACCAATGTGACATGGGATAGAGATGAAGCTGAGAATTAGAACCACATTTTCCCTTCCCTCTGTACCAATTTCTTTACTTTCTGTTGAGGGAAATCATGCTTTGCCAGAGAACATCACATTCCTCCAAGTTTTTGAGTTCTTTTAGTTTATTTGGGATTTCATAGTAAACAATTGTCTTTATTCTTTTTGTCTTGTCCTGTTTGGGGAGAGGGGTACAATGTCTCATGAGTCACTGTCACCATCTCTTGCTGTGACTGCACCACTGAGATAAATGGGAGTAAACCTCAGAACTTCTAAGAGGATCCTTGTATCTTTAAAAAAACTAAAATGTGAAAGACTTCACTGTTCTGTTTCATGCTGCTACTATTACTTGTGGAATTCAACCAAGTTGGTGGCTGTTCTGTGTGGAAGGCTGGTGCTGAAAGACATTGGCAGGGTAAGAGTAGGAAAGATTGTCTAGTGGATAGAACACTTTACTGGAACTCAGGGTGCCTGGGTTCCTTTCCCCGCTCAGCTATAGCCTTCTAGTGTGACCTCTGGAAGGTTATGGAGGGTGAAGCAGGGCTTGTTTTGAAGGAGGCAGTGTGTCCAAGTGACTAGCGCGCTGTCCAGGGACTTCGGAGCACTGAGTTCTAGGCTCAGCTTGGTCACTGACCTTAGGCAGGTTATTTCACTCCCTGTGCCTTAGTTTCCCCATGTGTAAAGAGGGGAAATGATAGTAACCACCTTGGTAAAGTGCTTTCAGCTCTGTTGATGAAAAGCACTGTATGATGGCAAGGTTGTAATAAACTGATGGTTTCGTGGGGCATCATATTCATTCAGGCCAGTCTTGGATGTGGGACCTTAGAGAGTGAGAGTGTGAAGTTCTCTGTTGAGGACTGTGAAAAAGAAAATCCCTCAAAAGTCCCCATTGAGGGCAAGAGAATCAGCCTAAATCTCTCCTTATTGCCTGTGTCCATTTTCCCCTCAGCTGTGTTCCCCTTTCACATGCGATTGACTTCCATTTCTAAACAGAATTTAATGTAAACCCCAGGTATACGCAGGTGTGTGTCTATGGTAACATGCAGAATGTGTGCAATCCAACTCACACAAAGTCTGAGGGAAAACATGATCTGAGTATTGTTTTTATACGTAGAAGAGGCACTGAATTTTAATGTGAGTAGTGTGCCTAATCATTTCTAGTCTACAGTACCTAGGTTATTTATCCATTTTAACCTCTCTAGTAGGCGACCATGTATAATTTGTTTTTTATTTCTGCAATGAATAATATAACTGAGAACTGGTAGTTATTTTTTTCATTTGAAAATTCTGTTTTAAAGAGTTCTGTTGAATAACGTTAGGTTGGGGTTTTTTTTCCCGATAATAAAAGCAATACAAATTTGCTACTTTTTTTGGTAGAATGCATATTCAGAAGTTCCTACTTAATACATTGGTATGCTCGATGCTCAACAGACTCAAGCACAATTTCAGCTATGCAAGTGGCAAGACACAGGAGCCCTAGTATAGCACTCAAATAGCTTAATAGTCATTCTGGAGATGAAGCTGTTTGACTTGTGCTTTTAATCACCAGATTAAACTTCTCTTCTCTCCTCTTTAGATAGAGCCTTTATAGATGCTTTTTCTATCTTGCTATCACTGCTGTCATCAGATGGACCTTGATAATGAGTTAGCTGACATCTGTACATGACAGTGGGCTGAATGTTGCAGGCCAACTGCTTTAAAAGGCATTATCACTGTAAACAATAGGAATAATTGGTCAAGTGCATACAGACCTCAATCAAAGGTGAAAAAGTGCAGGGAGACGGAGAAGAAGAGACTTCATCTAATGGTCTGAACAGAGGAATGGGCGGCAGGAACTACTGAGTACTAATCCCAGCTATTACAATTGGCTCTCTCAAGGGTCACTCAAGTCTCTCAATCACTCTACGGTTTTGCAAGTGGAGATATTAATACTGATTTACCCGGCCAGGATGTTAGTGAGTGTTTGCAAAGGGCTCTGAAGGTGACGCCTATTATGCTAAATATTATTTAGTGCTAAAGCTTAATAATAATAATGAAAAAAAAGAAGTTGTTTGCATGGCGTGGAAGGCCAAAGAAAAAGAGCCGTGTCCATAGAGTGTTGGTATGTGTGTGTGCATGTGTGTGTCCTCCTGATTATGGTTTGTTTGAAGCTTGCAAGCAAAATGCCAAACAGGGCCGCCCAGAGGATTCAGGAAGCCTGGGCTCTTTGGCAGCGGGGGGCCCCCGCTTTGGTGGTAATTTGGCGGCGAGGAGTCCTTCTGCTCCAGGACCCATCACTGAAGTGCCCCGAAGACCTGTGGCAGGGGACCCCTACCACTGAAGACCTGGTACTTTGGCAGCGGGTCCTGGAGCAGAAGGACCCCCTGCCACCAAATTACCTCTGAAGTGGCCCCCAAAATTACTGCCGAAGACCCAGAGCGAAAGAAGCTCTGGGGGCCCGGGCCCTGCGAGAGTTTTCCAGGGCCCCTGGAGTAAGTGAAGGACCCTGCTCCAGGGGTCCCAAAAACTCTTGTGGGGGCCCCTGCAGGGCCTGGGGCCTGGGGAAAATTGCCCCACTTGCGCCCCCCCTCCTCCTGGGCGGCCCTGATGCCAAACTAACAAAACGTTTGTAAAGGAAAAAAAATAACCCAACACAGAGGACACTGCTTACTTGCACTGCTTTCCAGGGGGAGATCCTGAGCACAATCTAGCTTCCTCCTGATCTTCATTCTGAGAGAAGGGACCACTTTACAACCCCCTATTCAGCAGGCTTTGCCAGAGCCCTGCACTCAAATCTGGGTGCCCTGGAGAGAACAGCTCCTAGCCTGCCCTGTTTCTCTGGCCCAGGGAGAGCGAGGCTAGTTAGAAGCACACATGGCACCAGCACAGTGTCACTGTGTGGAAAGGGGAGTTCCACCCTTGGTAGAATAATCTCAGAGCCTAACCAGCGAGAGCAGCCTTGGTGTTCCCTCCAAACTGCCTCCCTGAGGACTCTTCCTCTATCTCAATGACCATGTCCCCTTGCACAAAGTCTCTCTCTACTGAAACTGGGTAGTGCAGGTGCCAGAGTATTCTCTGTCCAACCTTGAAGGACTGGCAAAACCTACTATACATGAGTCTATGCAGATCTGAAAGTGTATACATAGCAAAGTTAATCCATTATAACAGGTGACACCAAAATTGGGAGAGTGGTATAAGGAAGAGGATAGGTCACTGTGAGCAATAGATCTAACGAGGCCCTTGTTTGCATAAACAGGAAGGAGGAGGCGGAGGAGTAGAGAGGTTATTCTACCTCTGTATTTTGCACCGGTGTGACTGCTGCTGGAAAACTGTGTCCAGGTATGGTTTCCGCACCTCAAGAAGGATGTTGATTAATTGGTGACAGTTCAGAGAAGAGCAACGAGAATGTTTAAAGGATTAGAAAACATGCTTTATAATGCTAGACTCAAAGAACCCAAATTATTTAGCTTACAAAGAGTAGGTTAAAGGCTGACTTGATTACAGTCTATAATTACCTGCATGGAGAACATATATTTGATAGTGGGCTCTTCAATCTACAGGAGAAAGATATAACTTGATCTAATAGCTGGAAATTGAAGCTAGACAAATTCAGGCTGGAGATAAGGCCTTCATTTTTAATGGTTAGGGTGATTAACCATGTGGACTCTCTCCACTCCTTTCAAATTTTCTGTAAAAGTTACCTTGAATAACAGAAAATGATATACTTTAAGCCGAGCTTGAAGCTAACTAGTGGGGAAGCCAACCATCTCTGATTCCTGCCTGGTAGAAAGGAGCAGACTATTTCTGTGGTAGAAGGCTCTGGGTGGTTTGAAATTAATGTAAGATTCCACTTCCACGTAAAGTTTGAACAGTCTGGTAAGACACATATTACTACTTCCCTACACTACAGTTAATCACTATTTTTGTGAACAGTTAAATTGCTGTCCACTCCTAGAGAATAATTACAGCTATTTAATTGTATTCATAATTTAGCGTACACCTGAAAAATATGCTGTAAAATATCAGGGGGTTCCTGTTAATACTGGTGTTCCATTTACAAACTGTCACATTTATAATGCGTCTTTAATCTTCTATGGTCTGCTAGAATTTTATATTAAAGTCTGCTTTGTGCTTTAAATATTTAAGATTCTGCAGTACTTCAAAAGGTGATAATGCCTGATGCTCTGGTGGTGCTTAAATCTCAACAGCTAAATATATTGAGGAATCTTCAGTGGCCCTAGCTTAATTAAACATGCATGTGTGTTTTCAAATGCAATCTTTTTCTGCTTGTTAGGTTTTTGACAAACCTCCAAACAGGTCCAGGTGGAACAAAGCATGTAAACAAGCTTGTGAATGCAAGCTTAAAACACTCAAATTAGCACCTTCTGACAATTAATATGCAAATCCTGGGATCTCTGTTATTGATAATGCCATTTAATATTATTTGGAGCTTAACGCTGTATCCTAGCCTTTTCCTTTTTCTAAACCATGTCCAGTTTAATTATGTGAAAACACAGTGTTAGAGACGTGGTATCCAATGAAATACTATTTCCTGTGAGAAACTCATTCTACCCTGGGTAACATGGTATGTATTACAAGGCTGTAATAGCATTGCCATACGCCATTTGTTTTACAAGGTTTAATGCTCTAATTTAGCACATCTGGTTAAATTTGGAACCATCAGGTTATGCTCGTAGGTTAACACATGTTCTCTTCATTGTTATCGTCCTCATCCCTTCCCCTTCTATGGTTTGTTATACTCATTTGTTGCATCTTGTTTTAAATTACATTGCAAGATCTTCAGGGGAGGCAGGCCCAGATCCTCAAAGCTGTTTAGGCAACTAAACTACCATTAAAATCAATAGGAATTAGGTGCCTAAACATCTTTGAGGAGCTGGGACAAGTTAGCTCTTCCTGTGTGCCTGTACCATAGGCACAAGATGGGGCTTCTGTCCTGATCACAGGCAGCCTGTTTAACACATTGCAGGATCACACTGCAAAGTGCACCATTGTTAGGAAAAAGACATTTTTCAGCATGAGAAAAATTGCCTTTTATTTGCAGTATCTCCAATGCCAGTAGTGATAGTAAAAACAGAAAACGTTTCAAAATAATTGTGAGGATTGTCTAAATACTATGCGCCAAATCCAGGCACTCTCTCTGCTGTGCACATACCTGGCTCCCCAAAAATGGGCAGCATTCATGTTCAACGAACTATCCATGGGTGCAGCCTTGAAGAGGCCATTTCAAGCTGCAGCCTTGGTAATGCTGACTAATTTTTCCCCAGTCAGAATAAATGGTGCAATGGAAAGCAATGGACAACATTTGCCCGTACCCGTACTAACTCATAGACTCATAGACTTAAGGTCAGAAGGGACCATTATGATCATCTAGTCTGACCTCCTGCACAATGCAGGCCACAGAATCTCACCCACCCACTCCTGTATCAACCCCCTAACCTATGTCTGAGTTATTGAAGGCCTCAAATTGTGGTTTAAAGACCTCAAGGTGCAGAGAATCCTCCAGCAAGTGACTCATGCCCCACGCTGCAGAGGAAGGTGAAAAACCTCCAGGACCTCTACCAATCTTCCCTGGAGGAAAATTCCTTCCCGACTCCAGATATGGCGATCAGTTAAACCGTTAGCATGTGGGCAAGACTGGTCTGTCAGCTGTATTTTAAACATCCAATCAACTTCAAAAAGAATACACGCCTTTGATTTTATTTTGTTTAAAGTTAGCAAACAAGTATTGTCAAAGACTAAACTAGAAAAAAATAGATTTTCTACAGAAGGAAACATGAACTACTCGAAGGGGGAAAAAATGAAGCATTTAATTTATTTATTTATATAATTTCTCTGAATAGTTATTCCTTTATTTGGAAGCTTTATCTTCCAAATGTTGCATAAATAGATTGAGCATAGCTGGAAAGGGGAAGGAGGTATTCCATACATGAATAAATCAAGCAGAGATTGAATGATTCACTCTGTTTTTAATGCAAAAATGCAACTATTGTCTCAATATATTTGAAATGTAATAAAAGTATATGTGGATGAATCCAATAAATGTTCATTTATAATAATAGGTGAGGTGATGGTAAAAACTGGGAGAGCTGCAGTAGCATTACAGCAGTTTTATAGGTGATGCAATGTTAGCAGGGAATGACAGGTAAGGTATTATTATAATAACCTAAGGGAAGGCAGCAACCATACAAAATGATAGACAAATCTGAATTTAATATGATATGATAGGTGATGTGGCATTTTACTATCAGCTTACTGTACTGTAGGGAAAGTTATATGAATACTGTACAATAGATGATGCCTGTGAAGCATATGTGGTAGGCAAAATACTTGATACAGAAAAAACAAAATGTGGACTGGAATATAGGAGACAATTATATTTGGCCTATTAAGGGATAAGCTATATCTTTTGTTTTAATAATAAATAAGAAACCTAATTTCTTACAATAAAATGGTAATTTTATATCTGCCAGACAGAACACCTGGAAAATTAAAAACACATTTTATTTTGATTACCTTTGTTTTTTAATATTCCATATTCTTTTCCTACAAGCCAATAATCATTAAGTTCTTGCAAGCGAAAATTGTTTATTTCCCTGATGGCTTCAGCCTGTTTTCTCGAGCTGTGACCACCACCTCTAATTAAAATGTCGTCCTAACAACATCAAGGTGCAGTGACTAAAGCAGTCAGTTCACCTCTGAAACGGCACATTTTATTAAGCTACACAAACCCTGAGAAATGGAAGCCGGTAGTAACTGTCTCCGTGATCTTTAATGGAATTTTAAAGATGACAAGAAAGGAAATGGGAAACTAAAGCAATGGAAGACACAAATTCCCTGGAGGTGCATTCTGAAGTAAAACAGAGCAACTGAAAAAGTGAACTCTTTGAGCCCTGGGATATCTCCCAGGTTTTTCAGCTGGACACTTACTGCATGTAGGGTCCCTGAACACCTCAGCTCTGGGCATGCTTTGACACAGCGAGTCATAGAAAGATGAACAACATCACCTGAAGTGCTGTTTGAGGGGCAGAAAATTGCTCCCATTGCACGCTGTGCTGCCTTTACTTTAAATCACATGACTTATTACAACGTTCCCTTTATAAAAGTGCCATTTATGTATGTTAACTTCTCCAGCTGTAATGGGCATATATTCCCCACCCCTTATTTCCACAGCAACTAATGAAGTTAAAAAAGAAGAGGTGATGATCAGTTTTTATAACATCAAAATTGCCCTGAGAACAGACTTTGGACCTATTATTAAGGCTAAATAGCCATAGACCAAAGAAAAAAAAATAGCAAGTGAAAAAGGAAAAAACTCCTTGCTACAAATTATTTATTGTTCAATTATTTTTATTTCCTTAACCTGGTGAAAAGCCTATTAAAAGCGTAGTCTCTCTCTTCCAAGGATGACCTTGCTAAAACTCTGTTTTGAAGCTTTGAAATTATAAAGCTTATGAAATTCTTTAAATCATTTTTTTTACAGTGTAGTGAAATCCTTAATAACAAAACCAGTTTGGGTGTGTCTACGCCCATCGTCACTCGTATACACATATACAGATTTTTCTGTACACAGATATACGCACAATTATAGATATATTCTGCCTCTGGTCTCAGCCAGAGTTAGAAAGTATGGAGGTATGTGAAAACGAATTAAAAAAAAAAAAAAAAAGCAATGAACAGCCCCTCAAAAATATTCAGTTCAGATTTGGGTGTTGCTTTTTTGGTTGAAGGTTCAGGTTAGTTCTAATTTTTACCTAGACTGATTCATTCATCTCCATTCCAGGTCCTATGCCACACTGCATACCATGCCAATTGAATGTTTAACCTACAATACCAATGTACTTTCTATGATGTGATGAACAGCTTATCCTCCTTGTTATAGATCCCTTCTACCTTATCTCCATGTATGAGGCCAGTTTGACATTCCCTGTACTCCCAAAAACCCACTCTGGCTTCTGTGGGTGTTCTTGGTGCACAAATGACTCTATTACTCATATAGTGTGTGTGGGAGAATAGAAGCCAAGGTTTGAAGGATTAGTTCATGATCTTTGAGCAATAAATGACAAACTGTTTACATAATTCCAGAGCTTCTGACTGGGATTTTCAAAGGACCCTCAGGAATTTGGGTGCTTCATTTCCTTGGGCACTTTTGAACATCTCAATCTCAACCAATACAAAGAATCAGATCTGATTTATTCCTAATCACATTTTCACCCAAGCCAGTTGGCAACACATTTGATTGTATTGTAGGAGACTCCTGAGTTCCAAGCTAGCTTTGGAAAAACTATTTTATTTTGCCCATCCATTGAATTTGCCTCTTCTGTAGAAATTCAGAAACAGCGAAACAGCCCCCTACATAACCAAAGAGGAAACGTCTGTACACTGAACAAATGCTACAGCAGACATCCATCCCACTAGGATTTTGATATACTTAATATTACATACTAGTGTAGTAACATTAACCTGTCACAGTCTAGAAATTAGTTTAAAAGCAATGGGGACAAATCCTGCGCTCACAATGAAATAAATAGAGTCACTCTGGATTTACACTAGTGTAACTGGGAACAGATTTTGGCCCATTGAATATGCTGTGTTTTCCCAATAAATCATATTTACCCAATTGCTATAAATAATAGCCAATCAAATACAAACTATACAAACTTAGTCTCTGTGGTGTTAGGCCCTAAATTGCACTTTGGGCTGAAGTGTAAAGCGTGTAAGGAAGAGGACCAGTTCAAAATTACTGAAAAGTTATAAACCTGTCTTCATTGCCTGGAAAAAATGTAGCCATTTTACATGCCAACATATTTTCTCTGTTTATATTTAAATGCAATGTGTTTAAGAAAGGGCAACAGCAGGGTTTAAGACACAAACTTAATTAAGAGCACAGAAAGCATCAATGTAGTGGATGGAAGACACTCACAAGGGGATAAGGATTCAAGGCTTGTTTGGACTGAACATGTGATCCCTTACTCTCTTGGCAGTAAGCACAGCAATTCACCCTATTCATTTGTGAAAATGTCATTGCCACAGCTGCAGTAACTTTGGGCCCAGTTTTTCGTTCCTTAAAGGATGTGATCCTGTTCCCATTGAAAACAATGATGCTCCCCTTCACTTTAAAGATGCAAGCAAGAAAATCTCCCAATGTGAGTTTGCCTGAACAAGGAGCATAGGATCAGACCCTTAACCTGAATACCTATTAGAGTAGGTATTATTGCATATAAGCACTGATGTATTAGAACGATATCAATTAATGAGCATATCTGGAAACCTAGGTAGGAGAAAAAGTTCATAAGGGGTTCTGATAATGCACTACCGTGCGTGACACAGCATGTGAAGAGTGACAAATACTATAGGAAGAATTCAAGGTAATACATAATAAGAACCTGTTCAGACTCTCCCAGGGTTTCTCTTTCTCCCTCTTCTTTGTATTTCTCCCCACTTTTCTCATACAACTCCTATTCACTTCAGGAGGTTCTTGATGCTATTACTTTTAGAGAGAAACTTAACTGATGAGAATCTCTGGTGGTATCCTAGTATTTAAAGCACTTAAATAGAACTAGTTTGTTCCACCTTTGTTGCCCCGTCATGTCATCCTTTTAAGCAAAGAAGGTTTTAGGAAATAGATCTTTTATATTGTACCAGGCTGTGTTTGCATTTGTTGTCAGTTTCACCTTTGAATGTACGCTCATAATGAGAAAATATAGGTTGTATTACCTTTGGATGAGCTAGTTTTTGTTTTCTGCAACTGTGTTCCATAATTTACAGAGGCACCATGCCTCCAATCAAGCATACAATTGTCCAGCTTCAAAAAACACTAGGATTTTTCAGCTTGCACATTTGTCTGGTTTTTGGAGGGGGTTTTAAGTGACCGTTAAAGTGAAGAGATGCAGAACTCAAGGTAATGGCAATTCTGAACCTGGGGGAAAAGGGCGAGTATCACTACATATTATCCAGCTGCCGGCTTTTCTAGATAGAGTACTTAATTGCACTTACTATTTCCTGAGATTTCCCAATATTTCTGTCAGGTTTGCTTTTAACTCACTACAGATTGTGCACTGACTGTGCAACAACCTGATTCAGAGTTGAAATATTTAATCACTATCCACAGATAAATGTTTTCATACTTTATACTATGTTGTTTAGAATTGAGGCATATATAAGGAACAAAAAATCTGTCAGTATGCATTTTCTATTGGAATGTTGCATAGGTTTTTAATTGGAAAATAGGCTTTTAAAGGTAATCATAGCTGAAGACTAGTTAGGAAGTGAAGCATATTTTTGCACAATTTTTCTTCTTAACATAATGAACCTTTTTGTGTCTGTCATGGAAAACATGGAAATTTCATTCTCTTCTCTGTAACTATATTCACTCAATGTTTTAGGTTCAGTTGCTTTGAATGGATTGCAAGTAACCTAAAGGGCTGTGTTAATATTAGCCTGCAGTGAGTGAATGCAGGCACTTTGTTGCTGTTTGGAGAAATGACTAGTTTACTTGGTTATATTGGCAGCTCTACTGTAAAATTTGCTGGCATTAAAGGTCAAAAAGACCCAGTTTTCCCTCTAGTTGATTCTATCCAAAAGAGAATAAATCTCAGAGCAGAATCACTTCTCTGACAATAATTTATGAATTATGCACTGACTGTGTTTGAATTGAGAAAGGCTTTCATATCCTTTCCATTAGCTCAGATTAAGTTTTCATATAGATGCTGGGAAGCATGCTAGCAATATCCTTAGCTCATTTTTATGAAAATTTTATCAGTGCTTTTTTCTGTACTACACTCCAATTGGAATGTCTCAGAATCTAAAGCTCAGCTTTGGACATGAACTTCTCTCAACCTGGCTGGCTGCTGCTCTAAAGGTTTCAATATTTTATGGGCTCTGGCTAACTCAGCCGTGAGATTCAAGCTGCAGAGATTTAACTCTAATGTAAAATCATGAACGGATGAAAACTGGGATGTCATAAGTAATACATCTACAAGAGCAGGCTGCAGTTACCATTTCTAAAAGGATTTTAAAAAGAAAACAGCATCCTCGACTCCCTCTTTGTATTCCAAAATGAAAAGCCTCTGAGCTATTGTACTAATACATAGCCCAGCTTTTCTTGCCTGCTTTTCTTCAATTGCTGGTTAATTGTTGAGGGTTTTTTCCTTGAGGTGCACCATCAACAAGAAAGCCCCTAATGTCAGCTTTCTAGAGAAACGGGCATCACATTGCTTAATGTTTATAGGCCAAATCCATTTCTTAGAATCCTCTCTTTTTGTCTCAAAACTGATTTAAAACATTTGGAAAATCTGTCTATTCAGCTGGAGTGTTCTGGTGCATTCTTTCCCAGAAACAGTGGGGTCATCTGCGATCTGTCTGATGGACTTTTTTGCTGCAATCTATAGCCATTTCCCTTGAGTCCTGTGGAGTCTAGCAAAGCAGAACAGCCCTATAATGGCCCCAATAACAATATGTTCTTTGTGTGAAAGAATCCAGGGGGAAGTGCTGGAAGGTGCACTGGTCAGTTAAAAAAAAAATAGTTTTAGTGCTTGCTTATTTTTTTTCATTATGTACGTTGCCTCCACTGGAAATATTTTCTTGACAGTAAATAAGCATCACCATAAAACATTTAACAAGCATGAAGAGAACAAATACTCAGAGCACTTTTTATTTTAAAAGGTTCAGTTATTAATGTCTGTTATTAGCACATTTCATAGGAGAGGGCACAATAGAGGGACTGTAGCTCACATGTAACTGGATTTGCAGTCCAAGGTACCGTTCATCTGTTCACAGATGTATCTCACTTATGTATTATGATGAAAATGTTCCTCTCTAAATATGTGACTTACCTAAAAATATTATGTTACCAGAATCTACAAGGAAATTCAGGTTTTCAGTATTATGTTAGGGAAACAACTATAAAAATGACCTTTTTGGGCTTCCAAAATCTCCCTCAGTCTATATCTTCCCTATCATAGTGGTCCACTTTGTGAGTCACACCTATGGTTTTCTAACTGCCGGCAACACACACTCGCCCTGTTAACTGCAAGTCACGCTATGCTTTTTCAGCTTTGCACACCGTTCATTGACAGCTATAAAATATTCTAGAATTGGAATACAGCTGGCAACTTTATTAATGGTTCACAAGGCAAAATAGAACCCAGCTAATTTTTCAACAGCTACATTTGCTCAGCAGTGAAGATTATAAGAAAGCCTGCTTTTTATAGCCCCCCAACAATTAACCAAGCAATGTTGACTTGAAAGGGACACAAGAGGTAGATGTGCAGTAAAATAGGTGCAATAATTTTCCTGATCATAGCCACACTGTAACGCTGTCACAAAAATGTGGATTGAGTAGTGAGGGAGCACCAGCATGCTGAGGTGGTAAGGTAGAATGGAGGCATTTAAAAAAGGTCAGTAATATACCAGGTTTTACACTTTAACTTAGATTACCTACTTGCAGGAAAGGCAAAACATTTATCAGGGTTGGCATTGCCTGGCTGTATTTTCCCCTTGGCAACTCCATCGACTAGGTGATTCTTTACAAAGTGATTGCAGGAGTGTAGCACAAGTGGCATGCAAAATAGTTGCACTGATCCACATATTCAGCCAATGTTAGTGAAAGAAATATTCTCCATAAGTGCATAATGCTATTCAGTGCTACAGAATTTTCTGATAGAGAACTGGGTACAGTATTCTGTAACACTTGGACCCAATGGGGAAAAATCAAGGCTACCGTGTCAACCTTAACATTTTGGCAGATGATCTCTCAATCTATGAACACAGGCCCTAGTCCTGAGAGTGGTAGGTGCTCCGAACATCTCAGATTTTATTCCATAGTTTTGTTTGTTTGTTTAATATTCTTCTACTTTTTTTTATCAGTAGTGTAATTTGCATTGTGGTGTTTTATCTTAACAATGAAATGGTATCTCTGTGTGCTGCTGATCGTCCCTTGTGGTGTTAAAAATCTATGAATCTATTATGCTGTTTTGTTGTAATTTCAACAAACCATTGTAATAAAATTAAGAACCAACTCAAACCGAACCTAAACTGAAGCACGTTTGAAGTTCAAGAATGTCTGTCTATAAAATAAACCAAAATGTCTCAGGCTTTAGGATGATTTTTAAACATTGATCCAAATCTTCATCTCATGTAAATCAATCTGCTCTTTTGGCTTCATCATAGTTACATCGATTTACATCAGCTGATGATCTGACCATTAGTTCCCATCTAAACTCCAAAACAAAATCATGCTTTAACCACATTGGAGGCAGTCGTGTAATTATGTAATCATTATGTAATCATGCCAGCATGATTCCATTTGTAGTGCAGGCAGGAACTTAGTAGAGGTTTTCACTAATAAAAATGAAATCTGTATCTGTGCTAGGCTATGAGATATAAGCAGCTCATCACAGAGCCCCAAAGAAGAGCGAGAACTTGAAAAAGCCCAGGAGATCCAGAATCTTTAAACGGCACTGACCCAAGATGTGTGTTCTCCTGATGATGCTTGCTAGATGCAACATGTATTCATAATGTTTTTCCCATATAAACCTGGGCTGTCTTTAATACAGTTTGGGGAAATAATTTATTTTCAGAATATAAATCACAGATCTTCCAGGTGAGACAAAAGGGAACCTCCTTCTATCCACGCCAATAGGATCTGTGCAACTTCTGCTAGCTGGAATCAGCATTGTGAGTGCTAAACAAATCATAATAATACCCACAGGCTTTAACAGGCAGGTCTGTGCTCCTACTTCGGTTACAATGCTATACATGTATTTATATTGACAAGTGAAGGAGCTCATGTGTATTGCACAGATAGGATGTGTGCATGTGTGTATGGAGGGAACCTTTAATAGTTCCTGCATCAGTGTCTCTAGAGATTGTATAGCTGATTTGGGGATCTCCAGAATGGAACATGCTGTTGGAAGAGTAGAACAGAAGGAAAGGTGAATGATACCTTTTATATCTCACTGAAATTTGCCATGTTAGCCCCCTGCTCACCTGCTTCTTGATGCTCCCATGACTGAGCTGCACTACAGGCATCAGCTGACAATCACCTAGGCCTGGATCCACAAAGAAACTCAGGAGTTGCAACATCTGACTTTCAGGCCCCTAGATAATCATTGTGATCTATAAAGCCTGAGTTAGGTGTCTAAGGTTCAGTAAGTGGGAAGATAGGCACCCAATGATGTGATCCACAAAAGCCAGCACACTAGATGGAAGTTGCCTAATCTAGCCAGTAGGAGGTGCCAATGAGAGGATGTGTCCTAAGTCCCATGCCTCTGAGGGAGATAGGCACCTAAGCCTGTGCTGCAGGGAAGCAGCTATTTCCATTAGCAATCCACAGCCAGGAACCCCTCTCCCGCAGTCTCCTGGATTAGGTCCCCAAGTCATTTCTTGTGAGGCACCTGCCTCACTCCATACAAAATGGCCAGAGGAGGAGGTAGCATGGAGTACGTTTAGTACTCACCTGAAATGTGGGAGACCCAAGTTCAATTCCTCACCAGCAACTCTCAGGAGAGAGCTCTAACCACGGGGGATAGGATATTCTCTTGCGGGGGGGGGAGCTCTCTATCTTGCCTGTAGAAGCTGTTCACTTTGGATAAATAGTTATTGGAGCTGGTGGATTGGACCATGGCTCTCCCACTTCCCAGGTGTGTGCCCTAACGACCAGGCTGCAGACATTCTGTTACTGACCCAGTGATTCATCCACAATGGAACACAACAGGAGAAACTGAGGGAGCCATACATTTGAATACCCCATATCTCAGTGGCTGAAGGACTCCTAAGAGGTGGGAGACCCCTGTTCAAATATTTTTTCTCCCCTTCAGGCAGAGGGGAGAATTGAACCCAGGTTCACCAACATCCTGGGTGACTGATCTAACCGCTTGGCTAAAAATTATAAGGTGAGCCCCTCCTCTTCCACACAGATTTTGAATGGAACCCGATCCAGTAGACAGCCTTTCACAACACCTACAGGATCAGGCTCCATGGGTGATATAGCTGCCTATTTCCCCCCAGTTCGTGGATCACACTGGGTCTAGGCAGGAGATGGGTGTCCCAATGCCTAGAAGCAGCAGTGCACATGCTTAGAGGCAGAAACATATGCACCTAGGGAATATTTACTGAAAAAATGTAAGGGGCAAGTGAGTTTAGGTACCTGCAGAGTTAGGTGGCAGCCAAGCGGGAAGTTTGAGGTTTGTGATGGCACCTAAAACTGGGACTTGGGGGCCTATGTCTGGGGTTTAGGCACCTATGTACATTTGTGGATCTGGCCCCTACTCTCTTTGTGTTGTCCAGTATAAGTAGCTTTTATTCCTAAAACTGTTGGAAAATGGCTTGGTAGCTAGGGAACAAATGCTGACTTTCAAGCTGACTTTCAAGCTGACCCATGTGAGTAAAACCCACCAATCCTTTTGTAATGCTCATCTGCACTGAGAAGCATCAGGATGTACTTGCTTCCTTGTCTCACTCTTGGTCAGGAATATCCCTGTCTAGTGTCCAAAATGAGGGCATTGGTTGAGTACAAACCTACATCTCAGTACAACCACATACTCTCTTTTCCTATGAGCACATGTACAACAGCCAGTTAAGCTACATTCTGTGGAAGAGGCTGGCTGCTAAAAGGGGGTGTTAGCAATTATTTTTCCATTGGCCATCCTGGTAGCCTTTCAATTGTTTAAAAACTGAATTCTCACTGAAATTTTCAATGAGAATACAGTTTTTATTTCAATACTGCATCAGTTTCCTGTTTGCACACTCCCTAGCTGAAAAGGGATAGGAAAATCTCTGTAGAGTCAACGTGTTCATTCTTTGTTGGAGGAGGGAATGCATCTTGATGCTCAATGGTAGTGTACTTTGGTCACGTGTAGGGTTGAACTGAACACTTCTGTTGTGCATTCCACCCAATCCTTGTTGGTTGAATAATGGCCATGATCACTACATGAGGCTTTGAGCATGGAAGTGAAAGGGCTAACTGGGGGGAAATCCATCAGGGATCTTGCAAAAGGCAGGCAGACTCTAAGACCCTGCCTAGAGATGTAGGGCTTCTCAGCTGAGTCATCTAGTTGTTAGATGCTTGAACCCTGCATGAAGGTGCGATGGAATTACCACTGAGTCATACTAACAGATGGATTTAGTGAGTGGGAAGCTCCAGCCAAGAGGCAACAGGGATTCAATCACCTCTTGTAGGCAAAGAACATTAGAGGCTAGGACATGGAGGGCCTACAGGGAACCCCTAGGAAGAAATAAGCTTGAAGCAAAAGTTCAGGCTGAAGCTTGTTGTATTGTTTCCTAAATTATCACTAAAACCAAATCTCAGGCAGAAGGTAAGTTTGGAGTCTGCACAATGTGTACTCTGTTCAAAGCAGGGTAGGAGCAGACCTGTTAGACACCTTCCTCCTCAAAGAGAATTCAGTTTTTAAACAAGATAGGACTGCAATTTACAGGCATTACTCAGTCTCATTATTACATATCAGCATCATGAGAAACAGAAATTACTGAAGCATATCTGCAGAGCCAGACAGAATCCAAAATACAGTGGTTGTATCCCAAGCTCTGAGGCAATATAAACCATCCCCCACACAGTCAGAGGTTATTTAATTACGGTTTCATATTACTCACATGACCAATCATTAAAGGTGGACCATATGGCCATACTCCTCTCTGGTTCTATATTTTTCTTATATGCAAGTATTTGAAGTGAAATTTGAATGCTAACTTGTGCTTGAATGAAATAGGGGTAGAATTCAGTAATTTCCACCTTAAAAACTCCATCGGTCATGGTCTATCTAGCTGCAAAAAGCAGTTGATGCAAGTTTCTTTGCACTGGGCTCCTTTTGAAATTCTGCTCCAGACAATGTCATTAGAGCATGTAAAATTTAATTTCCATCTCATCAGCGTCAAAAGCTAATCAAAGATTGCCTACAAAAATGATTGTGCTACTGGGTGAATCCAGAACATATGGGCATAACATTAGTCACCCTGGCCTCCACAGTTCCTCCAGCAATTATCATTAAGGGGAAGATGTGTGTCATCCAGTCTAAGGGATGAAGTGTAGTCCCCAGTATGTCTTATAATATGCATCTCTAACTTTAGCATAACATGAGAGAAATTGGGAATATAGCTTAAAAAATTGACCCCATCATTACCTAAAACTATAATGCCCAAGGCACATGCTGAGATCTCTTTCATAACCATTTATCTAAGGCCAGTGCAAGCAGAGCTTGGCATCTGCCTACGGCAGCAAGATTGATACGGTGGCAAAAAATAAGCATAACTCGGATTCCACTCTCCTAATACCAGCTTCCTCTTTCTGCCTTAATGTACTGAGGAGTGACACATTCCTCGTCCTCTTCACCCCATGGGGTATTTTCTATTGGCTAAACAAAGCAAAATGTCATTTTATTTAACCATCTTGGTAATCTCATAAAATGAAACCACTGTGCACATATTAGAATTATTGGTGTCTGCTGAAGCCAGACATATGTGTGTCCCAGTTAGAATTCTGTTCCTGTTTTCTTTGCAATGCAATAACTAATAATTATGTACATGCATTTTAATTCACCGGAAAGGGAGGGGAGGATGCACTTATATCTTGCTTGGATCACTTTTTAAAGTTCCTTGGGGATCCTTTTAATTATCCATATCAGAGCTCAATCTCATCATCATGGTATAGAGCCCTTCCCCCTAATTTTAAGCAGCTACCTTCTGGACTGACATAAGATACAACTGCTAATAATTGAATTCATAGGTCACCCCTTTTTAATCCCACTGAGGAACAATGTAATAAAAACTAAATTCCAAACAGTAAAATGTAGAATAAATTGTATAGAGTCATAGAATATCAGGGTTGGAAGGGCCCTCAGGAGGTTACCTAGTCCAACTCCCTTCTCAAAGCAGGACCAATTCCCCACTAAATCATCCCAGCCAGCACTTTGTGAGACCTGACCTTAAAAACCTCTAAGGAAGGAGATTCCATCACCTCCCTAGGTAACCCATTCCAGTGCTTCACCACCCTCCTAGTGAAAAAGTTTTTCCTAATATCCAACCTAACCTCCCCC